>NW_026294447.1:2000000-2385000 GCF_007827085.1 Peromyscus californicus insignis | reverse complement strand
GGGATGGCTGGAGGGAGGTAATGATTTCAGGCTCTGGCTTTAAACACTGAGTGGCTCCCTTGAGAGAGTTACGGACAACGGTATTGGAGGAGCTAATCAGGAATTCAGTTTGTGTAATGTAAGCTTGAAGTTCCTATTAGACAGTTGTGAGTTACCTATTGGTTTATAGAGTTTTGGACTATAATCTGGATTTTGTCATTCCCTGCCTGGTGTCTATATTAATAATTAGGAATAAATCTGTATTCCTTTCATTCTTCAGTCTCATTTCTGAAATTTCATGTTCATTTGTTTTTTTCAGTAGCGTCTTTCACATTTGATTTCTCCAGCTCCTTTCTGCCTGTTGCAGACAACATGGTAATTCCTCTCTACTCCTACCCACAACCCGGTGTTTCTAAAATCACAGGATGCCTTGGGACCTACACAAGTCTCAAGTCTACACAGGTCAAGCTTTGGGGGATGGATCAATGGACTTCTTTCAGATGAATGACTATCTGGGGAAATTTGTCTCATGTAACTTTTTTCTTTTGCTATTGTCCATTTATTGAGGAATTATGCATAGAAATACAAAATATTTTTGAAAATGACAAAACACTGAGTAAATATTAACTTAAATAGGGCATTTATTACTGGTATTTTCTATGTTGAAAATAGGGTGAGGATGTAGATCAGCTGGTCGGGTGCTTGCCCAGCATGTCTAAAGCCCTGAGGTGTGTGATCCCAGCACTATTTAAGTGGCACATAGTGGTGCATGTCTGTAACCCCAGAATGCGGGAGGCAGACGCAGGGAGGTCAGGAGTTCAAGGCCATCTTTTGTTACTTATAGAGTTCCAGGGCAGCCTGGGATATATAAGACCCTGCCCAATAAAAGGATGAGGAGGAGAAGGAGGAAGAAGAAAAAGGAAGAGGAAAAAACTCAATAAATAATATGCGTGGGAAACAAATACAGAAAATAAAGAAAAAAAAACCTGCTCTATGGTTCCTTATGTGAAGATATTTCAAGAGCATCTTATGGTCTTAGAGCCAGTCCTCAGCATGTCAGATTAAGAAATGATTTCATCAGGTCCCTCAAAGAGATCTGGCTATGGAGGATTGAGAATCTCTAAGCGGACAATCAACCGATTAGGTCTTTCTGACAGAAGACATAATAAGTAACGGTGTAAAATAAGCCAAACTTGAGGATGGGATCCTGATATCTGCATAGCAAGTTTCCTCCACAACCAGTCTTTAGGTCACAGATTTGCTTGGCAGGTACTTACCAATAAGACTTACCTCGTAGCCGGGCGGTGGTGGCACACGCCTTTAATCCCAGCACTCGGGAGGCAGAGCCAGGCGGATCTCTGTGAGTTCGAGGCCAGCCTGGACTACCAAGTGAGTTCCAGGAAAGGCGCAAAGCTACACAGAGAAACCCTGTCTCGAAAAACCAAAAAAAAAAAAAAAAAAAAAAAAAGACTTACCTCGTGAGATATCCAACAAAGATATCTTTGTGAAGCCAAATCTGGGAAATCAGTTTTTTGTGCTCCAGAGAAGTTTCTGTCAAGGTTAGCCCCATTGCTCTTCTGAAATCAAAGAAGTCTCCTTCTGCACAAATCAGATAAACACTGATGAATTCCAGAGGTGTTATTTCTATGGGTCACACAAGCTGCAAAGCAATTGGACAGGAAGTTTTGCGTTAAGTGACATCTGAGCATTATCTTCTCAACACAAGCGTTGGTCAATTTCTTACTGAACCAACGAATTTGTTAACCGTCTCTTCAATGTTTTGTGTGATGATCACATTGCTTTCTGTTTTCACTCCCAGAAGACAGGCTAGAATAGGCCAACACCATCTCATGCCAACAACATTCAAGTTTCAAAAATGGGTTTAACCTTTAAAGTTGTGTGCCAGAACCATTAAATCTATGGAGATTTAATCTACAGCTTTTTTTCACAATTAAATTATTCAAACTAATTCGAAAGGAAGCCAGACTTAAAGGAGGATCCATTAGTGACTTCCCTCTGGACTACACCTCCTAAAGGTCCATGGCCTCAACATTTCCAATAAGTGGATGGAGCCTCTACTATGAAGGACAAACCACATCTATAACAGCACCATTCTTACTTCCTGTCACATGAATTGCCTAGTACACTGCTTGTCTCCTCAAAGCCAGCAAAGGGCATTTCTATCAAAACTGGTTGCAATCAATGTAATAGGAGAAAATGCATGTGCTCATTGCCATATACAATCTTCACAACTATTTATTTATTCCTTTTGTGTGTGCACATGTGCTCATGCACTTGGGGATCAGATAACCATTTGAGAGAGTTGATTCTCTCCTTCCACCACGTGGGTCCTCTGGTGGGGCAGCAAGGATCTTTGCCTTCTGTGCCGTCCTGATGGCCCCTTGTTCTACTGGGCAGAAGCAAACTCCGGTTCCACCTTCACTAAGTGACACTGATCACGCAAGGACACCTCGGTTTTCTTCAGTTCCTGGGGTATGCCGTGTTCTTATCTAAGTTAGGGCATTGACACAATGATTCTTCCCTGTATGCCCCTTGCTTCCCTTTTGCTGTACCTAGTTAATTCCTCCCGCTCCTTCAGTAGATCAGTTCAACACATCTTCAGGGAAGCAGCCTCGGGACTATCAGCGCAAGCTTAAGCCACTTTCAGATGTGACTGTACCCTCTTGTATCTTTTATTCCCACCGATTGCTCTGGCCTGCTGTTCAACAGCTGAGGAATTTCCTTCTAGAAGCTCCCTCTGTGACACAGCATCCCATCACACCTACTGTGGCACTTGGCACAAAGCAAATGCTGAATAAATAATAAGTCAATGATGGTTTTACTGTTCAATGAAACCTATAGAAGTAAAGAGCGATATTAATTCCATGTCTCAGTCAGTAAGTATGAAAGGACTCAGAGGAAAAAAAGTCAATAAGAATAAAATTTCTAGTGATGTATTTATGAACATTTTAGGAACTAGACCAAAAGGTATTTGGAATTCTATGCTGGGTCCTTTGTGTTGTCAGATTTAGTTCCCAAAACACAAAATTCTAGGAAAAAGCATACAGAAGGTAAAATTCCTAGTATGAGATTCCACAGGAAAACTAGGGTCGAGGAGTAGAGGAGAACAGTAAAAGAGCAACAGTCTATTTGTATAAAGAAACACAATACTTTAGACTAAATTGTTAGGTCTCACAAAGCAGATCCCCTTGCTTCCCTTCTTTAAGCACTTAGAAAAAAAGTATGAAAATAATAAATCATAACAGAAAAAAAAAACACCCTGTGTTTGAGTAGACGGAGACCAGAAGGTGGAAAACCATGGTTTGTAACATGAACAAGAAAAACTTCCTTAGGTGCACAAATGACTTCAGAGAGAGTTTACGCTTGGTACTGGAGAACAATGTCTATTAAAGGCTGTGTAGTAAGTCTGCAGCTGGAGGTGACCTTCATTTTCTGATCCCCTAGCTTGTGTCTCAGCTATGAGTCATGCTACAGGAGTTTCAGAGCCACCTATTCAGATGAAGTGGAGATCTTGAGTTAGATATGTGTTTTTGTGGCATTTGAATGTCTCAAAGGATATAATTTATAACCAGATTGAAAGGTTGAGCCAAGTTTAAAAATCATGTAAGAAAATGTGAGCTTGCTTGCTTGTTTCTCTTAAGGAGTTTCCTTTAGTAAAAAAAAGGTGTTTAGGTGTTTAAGGAGATGAATTTTTTTTTTTTTTTTTTTTTTTTTTTTTTTTTTTTTTTTTTTTTTTTTTTGGTTTTTGTGAGACAGGGTTTCTCTATGTAGCTTTGCGCCTTTCCTGGGACTCACTTGGTAGTCCAGGCTGGCCTCGAACTCACAGAGATCCTCCTGGCTCTGCCTCCCGAGTGCTGGGATTAAAGGCGTGCGCCACCACCGCCCGGCTAGGAGATGCATTTTTGAGGGTTCCAAAGGAGGAGAGAGGTAAACTCAAGACCATGCACATCTTGGCCTTAAGCATGGTTCATTTGCTGTTTTAACACTCTTGTTTGTAATCTCTCACAAAAAGAAATGTTATCAGTTTTATCAATTTTATCAGTTGTATTGAAATTTTTGATCATCTGCCAGAAAAACACAAAACAGTTCCCCATGGGCAGGGAACTCCTCTTTCTTCCTATGTCTACTCTGCTTCCCTATCAGTTCCCTGTAGTGGGTAGCTGTGCCAGCTTTGACCTGGAAGTACTACCCTTAGTGAGGCTTCTGGGAACTGCCACACCTACCTATGATCCACCCCTGGGGCGGGGCTGAGATGGAAGTCCTTAATACCCAAGATCCGGACGCCGGCTCTCTTAGTTCAGGGTAGACCATCCAGTCTACCCTGGATGCTGAATGGTAGACTGAGCAGAGTTCTCTAGAGAACCCCGCTGGCTATAAGTTACCTCAAAATAAATCTCCTTTTAAAGTGCATGTAGTTGCCTTGTTAATCCCCACAATAGTTTCCCATGGTCAGGGAACGCCTCTTTCTTTCCATGTCTCCTTCATTTCCCGATCTCCATGATGGGTCTCTAGCTTCAGACTGGGCTGTAGGAAGACCTACATCCTTAGAATGAAGGCATACTCCAAATGTCTTCTCATTTCTTCAGCAAGCTTGGCTGACTACTGAATTCTCATTTAACAATGATTTCCTATACTGTTGTCTTCCAGTGTCCTGTGCAGCAAGGCAAAACTTGCTGGTATTCTGATTCTTACTCTTTTGTAAGTAGTCTATCTTTTTGCCCTGAAACTTTTAGGATTTTCTCCTAATCTTCAGAAGAAAGCAAAAGGTCAACAAGAAGGAATAGTAAATGAGAATCATGAAAGGAAAATGCCAGGATGTGAGGCAATAATATGAATGAATAAGGGTTCTTTTTAGAAAGTGAGCTTTACAAAAGCATACTTTTTTGTACTAGACATATCTAAAACAAAATGACTCCGAACAATTCAAGTGAAGTTTTGGAATGCGAATATAAAGAAAGCAAATATGACATTATAAATTTCACATGTGATAAGATTCAAAGTGATAAGTCATTGAATATAAGAAGAGCACATTTATAATGATGAAGGAAGCAATCTTTGAAAAAGGGCAAGAGAGGTGGCAGAGGGAGAGCTGGCTTAGCAGTTAGGAGCGCTGGCTGCTCTTCCAGAAGACACAGGCTCCATGCCCAGTGCCCACCAGTGCTCACCAGTGCCCACATGGCAGCTCACAACTGTCTGTAGCACTAGTTCCAGGGATCCAGCTACCTCTTCTGGCTGCCAAGGGCACTAGGAACACAAGTGCACACAACATGTAGGCAAAACATCTATGCACGTAAAATAAAAGTAAAATAAATTTAAAAAGAAAAAAGAAGAGTTAAAAAACTTTCACTTAAAGCATAACATCTAAAGTGTGAAACTGAAATGTTATTAACACAAAAAGAAATGTGCAGTTCTGTATACATGTATGGGAGGCTTTTATAGAGAGCTACCAAGGCTGATGGAGCAAGTGAACAGCACTTTAGAATATAGAGAATTCAAATAATAAATTAAATAGAATTTAAGAATAAATGTAAAATTTTGACCAATACAATTGACAAATTTTATCTCATAGATACACACACACACACACACACACACACACACACATATATATATATATATATATATTATTTATAGGTAAGGTCTCTAACCCAGGCTGGCCTCAAATTCCCTATGTAGTCAAGGATAACCTTCAATTTCTGATCCTCCTGCCTCCACCCACTGACTGCTGGCATTATAGTGTACCATTTTATTCAGTTTATGAGTTACACTAGGCAAGCCCTCTGCCAGCTGAGCCACATTCCCAGCCTCATACCTGATTTTTTAAAAAGTGCATGCACATTGTTTCCAACATCCATGGAATAGCTACAAAAGCTGAGCAACAAATCAAGGGTAATATCTCAAATTTTAAGGAATCATTGAAATCAGAAATCATATACTCTTGATTCTCTGATTTCAATGAAGTAAAATTAGAAATTAACATGAGAATAAAAATCCAGTGGTTTGAGGCAGGCCCTGCAGAGGCAGGTAGGCCAGGCGGAGGCAGGCAGGCCCGGCGGCCGGCGGCCAAAACACAGTTGCAATAAAGACCAGAAACTGAGCTATTACCCGCTGAAGAGTTAGTGAAAACAAGCTCTTAATCAAGAGCTTGGAACAGGGACGCCTTTAATCCCAACACCCGGGGAAGAAGCCATCTCCGTGGGACGGAACCAGAACGGATCTGAACACTCTGTCTGAGGCCAACCCAGGGCCCAGCTGCTGACCCTGAGAAACCCAACCACTTGGAGGTGTTGGTGAGACTACCCTGCTCAGCTGAAATCATCTGGGAGAGGATTCAGATCCCTACAGTTTGAAGTCTGAGGAAACAAGGTCACCTGAGGAGTTGACGAATGAGCAAAACGTGACCTGAGAACACAGAAGAAGGTGCTACCCAGCCACCGAACCAGATCACCAGAATCGTAAGTATATACTTCACCGACTGAGATCAGCTGCTCCCAAAGAAACAGCCCAACAGTACCAATTTAACCAAGAACTCCTAGTGAACCAATACTAAAAATTAGAACAAGAGAGGCACTTTCAGAAACAGACACCGCCTGCACCGAGCAGAGGAAGAGATGAATAGACGCCAGTGCAAAAATACAGGCAACAACATAAAAACCCAGTGGTTCTACACTATTCTCTCAAAGTGTTCAGAAATTAAAGCTAAGATTATAACCTGTTCTCAAATAAGCCACAAATGAGAAACACTTTTCTAAAGCTTAGTTGACATAGCCAGAAGAGCACTCAGAGTCTGCTGCACCAACATAAATAATACAGTAAAAGAGTAAGACATGTCATGGGGGCACATGGTTATGATCCTAGCACTCCAGAGGCAGTTCAAGTCCAGCACAGACTGCAATAGTGAGTCCCAGGCCAGCCTGGATTTGGGCTGTTTGCTCTGCCTCTTGATCTGTGGTTGACTTTATTTAATCCTGTTTACAATATTCAAGCAGAAAGCTCTTAGACTAAAGGTGTGCGTGAGGGCTGAGTCACACCACAACTAGAAACAGGTTTTTCCAGTAAACAATGCAATCTCGGGGTTCACAGTGTGATCAAATACCCCGCAACACCTTCCTTCATCACCTCTGTATCCTGGAACCTAGCAGAGCCCACGGCACAAATAGTGCAGAATCAGAAACAAGTTGACAGAAGTGTTTCTTCCTCCTCGGCAGCCCAGACCGTGGGAAGGAAGGCTGCCGCTGTCCTCGTTGCTCTCTCTCTGGGGAAGAACGTGGGGATGTTTAAAATCACGCAGCCACCTTCCTCAGTGTGTTGTCTTAGCAGACAATGTTTTAATAGACTTAACACTTCTGAAGTTTATCTGTTCAAGATATGTCTCTCTCTAAAATTTTTGTTATGAAACATGAGTTCACTGGAACAAAAACAATGTCATGTGTTTTCCCCAACTGGATCACTGACATCATAGAAATACTGCACATCAGGGATCTCCACAAAGCTCAAATGATTCCTCCATTTCCGGAATCCACGTTCTCTGTGTGTTTTATTTTCCAGGAAAAGAACTGTAATGTGGGGGAACAAATAACATATTCTATTTAATAAATTTGCCTTGTAATGCTTTATTATTTTTACTGTGAGAGATTTTTTTCTCTTCTTGGTTTCTTGTTTGTTTGTGTGAGACAGGGTCTCTCTGTGTAGCCTTGGCTGTCCTCAAACTCTCTATGTAGACCAGGCTGGTCTTAAAATCACAGAAATGCTGGAGCTAACAGATATAAACCAAATGGACCTAACAGATAGCTACAGAATAGTCCATCCAAACACAAAAGAATATACCTTCTTCTCAGCACTTCGTGGACCTTTCTGCAAAACTGACCATATACTTGGACACTAAGCAAGTCCCAATAGTTACAAGAAAATTGAAATAACTCCCTTTATCCTACCAGACTACCATGGACTAAACCTGAACATCATCAACAACAGAAACAACAGAGAACTTAAAAATTCATGGAAACTGAACAATTTTCTACTGAATGAAAAATGGGTCAAGACAGAAATAAATTAAAGACTTTCTAGAATTCAATGAAAATGAATATACAACATACCCAAACTATGGGCACAGTGGAAGTGATGCTAAGAGGAAAGTTCATAGCATTAAGTGCTACATAAAAACTTGGAGAGATCTCATACTAGCAACTTAACAGCGTACCTGAAAGCTCTAGAACAAAAAGAAAAGCACACACAAGAGGAGTAAACAGCAAGAAATTATCAAATTGGTGGCTGAAATCAATAAAATAGAAACAAAGAAAACAATACAAAGAATCAATGAACCAAAGAGTTGGTTCTTTGAGACAATCAACAAGATAGACCAACCCTTATCTAAACTAACTAAAAGACAGATCAACAATTGATAAATAGGACCTCATGAAACTGAAAAGCTTCTGTAGGGCAAAGGATACCATCATTTGGACAAAATGGCAGCCTATAGACAGGAAAGGATTTTTACCAGCCCCACATCAGATAGAGGTGTAATATCAAAGTATATAAAGAACTCAAAAAACTAGACATCAAAATTAAAAATGAAGTACAGAGCTAAATACAGAATTCTTAATAGAGGAATCTCAAATGACTGAGAAACAAAGAAATGTTCAACAACTTTAGCCATCAGGGAAATGCAAATCAAAATGACTCTGAGATTCCATCTTATACCTGTCAGAATCACAAGGATATGGAATAAAGGAAACACTCCTCCATTGCTGATGGGAATGCAAACTTGTACAGCTGCCATTGAAATCAATATATCAGTTCCTCAGAATGTTGGTAATTGATCTACCTTGAGACCCAGCTATACTACTTTTGGGCAAAGGATTCTCCATGCTACCATAAGGACACTTGCTCAACTATGTTCATAGCAGCTTTAGTCGTAACTGCCAGAAACTGGAACATGCTAGATGTCCCTCAAATGAAGAATGGATTAAGACAATGTGGTACTTTTACACAATGGAGTACTACTCAGCTGTTAAAAACAATGACATCATAAAATTTTCAGCCAAATGGATGCAACTAGAAGAAATCATCCTGAGTGAGGTAACCCAGACCCAGGGAGACAAATATGATATCTATTCACTTATGAGTGGATATTAGCTGTTAAGGAAATGATAATCAAGGTACAGTCCAGGGCTCTGTGGGGGAAGGGGCATGGATCTCCTTGGGAAGGGGAAATAGAATAGATTCTGTGGTGAACTGGGGCAAGGTGGGGACAGGATTGTAAGGGATCAGATGGGGAGTTGGGGAGAGATAGTATGGGAAGAGACAGCTGGAATTGGGGGGAGCATTTAGGGGGTAGTGTGGAAACCTAAATGCAGTGAAAACTTCCTGGAATCTAGCTATGAGAGTGACTCTAGTGAGGACTTCTAGTAATGGAGGATATGGAGTCTGAACTGACCATCTTCTGTAGTCAGGCAAAGCTTTCAGTGGTGGAGATGGGTTACATTTGGTTGAATTGTTGGCCAAGTGGGCCTCTAAGTCCCATGGAGATCCTTAACAAACCCAGGCTGATGCTAGGACAAAATGTCACTCTCCAAAAACTGTCAGCAGGGCCCCATTTCTAAGGACAAAATCCACATAGCTCATTGAACGTAAAGAGTTTAAGCTAGTGCCTGGAGTCATCACCATTACATTCTAGCCTCTTTGGTGTGGAAAGGTACCCTGTAGGCTATGGAAAGAGAAACTTGGCCACCAACCCAGCCACAGAACCTTCAACCTACCATCTGTCCTGCCTGCAAGATGTGCTGGGGTAATGGTGCCTCAAAACTTGTGAGAGTGGCCAAATAATGTGTGGTTTAACTTAAGACCCAGGCCATGAGAAGGACTCCATGCCCTACACTGCCTGGATAGCCAGGAACTGGAGACTGGATAGTCCAGAGACCTAGGGTAGAACCAAACACTACTGGAAAAAAAAATTCATGAAATGATTTCTAATGAGATTCTGCTATACTCATAGACTGGTGCCTTGTCTAGTTATCATCAGAACAGGTTCCTCTGGCAGCAGGTGAGAGCAGGTGCAGGACCCACCACTAGACAACTATGCAGAGGCAGAGTTTAAATTGGAGGTCTCCATCAGGTCTCTTCCCTCAGAGATCTGGGTATCCTGTTCAGAAGAGTAGGTGGAAAGATTGTAGGAGTCAGAGGAGATGGAGGCCATCGGGAGAAGAGGGCCCACTGAATCTACTAGGCAGGGCTCCTATGAGCTCACAGAGACTGAAGCAGCAAGCACAGGGCCTGCAGGGGCTGCACCAGGTCCTCTGCGTATATATGTTGTGACTGTTAGCTTGGTGTTTTGTGGGACTCCTAACAGTGGGAGTGGGTATATACAGCTGACTCTTTTGCCTGCTCTTAGGACTCCTTGGGTTGTCCTGTCCAGCCTGGATATGAGGGCTTTTGTGCTGTCTTATTGTATTCTGTTTTATCCTGGTTGGCTGTGGACTCTTGGAGGCCTGTTCTTTTCTGAAGAGGAAACAGAAGGGAGTGAATCTGGGGGAGAGGAGAAGTGGGAGCAGGAAGCTGGGAGGAGTAGAGGGAGGGGAAGCTTTTTTGAATGTATTGTATGAGAGAAGAATGTATTTTCAATTAAAAAAAAAGAATGTTGAGAGGTGAGGTGCTATGCTCAGCAGGCACAACACTGACATCCATGCATCTGGGGTACAGGGAGTCTCTAGGGAGCGCAGGGAATCCAAGTGATTCTCTTTTCCTTTTGTGCTTTCTTCTCTTTCTCTTCCTCTATTTCTCTCACCCCTTCCTCTTTCTCCTTTTGATTCATCATCATTACCATCATTATCATCATCATTATCATCATCATCATCATCATCATCATCATCATCATCATTATGCTTATTACTAAGACAGGGTGTTGGTAAGTAACCCAGGTTGGCCTGGGACTTACTGTATAGCCCAGGGTGGCCCTCCAACTCACCATCTTCCAGTCTTGGCCTCTTGAGTGCTGGATTCCAGGACTGAGCACCATCATACTTTGATCATTATTTTTAATGTGAGAAGGTTGAGTATGTTACAAAACTCAGCAAAACCATTTAAAAGTCTCGTGTGAGGTTCAGGTATGGTGGTGCACACCTGGAATCCCAAAACTCTGGGGATTGGAGATAAGGCTGAAGTGACCAGGAACTGTCTTAGTTCCTTTTCTATTGCTGTGATAAGATACCTTGACCATGGCAACTTATAAAAGGAAGAGTTTATTTGTGGCTCATGGTTTCAAAGTGTTAGGGCACCATCCCCCCAATGACACACCTACTCCAACAGGGCTACACCTCCTAATCCTTCCCAAACAGTTCCACCAATTAGGGACCAAGTATTCATACATATAAGCCTATGGAGGTCATTCTTATTCAAAATACCACAGGAGCTTAAGGCTATCCTTGGCTATATAGCAAGCTCAAGGCCAACCAAGGCTACATGAGTCCCTGTCTCACCCTCCCTCCCCAACAAAAACAAAGCAAAAAAAGAATATGGGCTATATAGACTGCAGACGGACCAAGCAGAGGGAAGGGCCCTCTGCTGTAAATGTCAGCGGAGAGCAGAGTGTGTAGGCAGATGAAGTCATGGCTATGTTTGGAGTCTTGGTTTAGGAAATGCAGGAAAGTTCAGATCCATGTCACCTACAGACAGAGGGAACAGCACAGACATGAGGAGCAAGAAGATTTGAAATTTCTGTACTGTAGGGAGGAAGAAAGTGGCCAGAGGGACTTGTTGAAGTTTGGGTTGTGCGAAAGGCCCAGGGAAAGTCTGGGATCATACACTGCAGTGATACTCATGTCTCTGCTCTGAGAATTCCTCCAGCAGCTCCCTTGGCTCAGTGTAAGCATTTGTAAGGTGAATGCAGCTGACTGTGGTCTGAGAGCCCCCTTCAGTTGGTCTATAGCTGAAAGCGCTTTTGATAAGGGTGGGTCTAGAGCAGAGACTAGTGAATAGTGGTTAACTGGCTCCCTGCGATACTTTTGACATAGATCTGGTGACCTCTCTAGCTGCCTCTTCACTCCTCCTTAAAAAGCACTGTCTCACATTCACAGTGTCTCTCTGCTTCGTAATTTCTTCTAAACCCTCGTCCAGGTGGATGTGTGTTGACCACAGCTTTTTGTTTATTGGTTTTGGCCCAGCCAATGGAAGTGAGATGGAGCAGGACAATTTAAGTCATTTGCCCCTGACATCATTGTCTAACATATGCCCATGACCCCTTTCTTTTGAAAACTCATTTTGGCGTGTGTATTTTAGGGGATGAAGTCCTTTTATCAAGGACTGTTTTATATCTCCCCTAGCTCTCTTTGTGGGCTTCCGTGTTTGGCTGATGTCAGGTTCAGATTTCAGGTAAGTGGGGAAGAGGAGGTACAGGCAGTTCCCACTTTTTCATCATTGTGACTACCTCATCTGGCACTACCAGTACCTCAGTGGCTGCTGCATCAGTCCGGAGAGTGGAATCGGGCAGCCTATCAGAGGGCAGAGTCATACTCCTTAGGGAGAGCATCTTCCGTCAGGGTGATTGAAGACTTGGTTTTCAGAGTCCATCTAAAGATGGACTAATGTGCTACTGAAGATTGGTTTCATATCTTCATTAGCAAATGAGACCAGCTAAGGGCCTGTTTCACATTAATCACATAAGATATCCTAGAATAAAGTAGAAAAATTTAGTACTTTGAAAGATATTATTGTTACTTTTTCAATTTTATTGGTGAAATATAGCTTAACTAAGACAAAAATGTGCAGGAAGAGACAATACCAGATAAACAAGAAGACTTAAGGAAACCAGCCATGCAGTCATTTTTTATTCTTTAGGAGAAAGCTCAGTGGTATTTGTTCAGCAGGCCTAGAAGGCAAGAAGTCTGAAGTAAAATGGAGAAGTCCACGTCCTTCAAGAAGAGCAGTGGGATGAGTCCTGTGTAAGAGCTAGCATGAATAAGAGGCTGGAATCCACTCATAATGTGGAAAAGAAGGAGGTGCTTCTCGTAAAAACGCTGTCAACCAAAAACAAAGTATTCTACCAAAGTCAGAATCCAAATATGCAATTTAAAATGTGTAGTAGTGTTCAATAATTAGTGGAGGGTGAGAAACAAGGATGCATTTGGTCTTGACCCCAGAGCATTTTTAGTGGCACAGGGACCGAGATGTTGGCACTACATCGAAGAAAGTCACATTTGGAACTCTGTTTCTGCTGTCCCTTCCGGTACTGGGGTGTCTGACCATGGTGAATGAATCATAGCACCTTGTTGATTTCCTTAACCCTGCTTACACATTTACAATCACTCCTTCACTAACACCTCTTTCCTTCACCTTCTGAGAGTAGCTTTAGTGTCCTGGATAAAGAGAAGGAGCTGCCCACTGTAGGCCATGAAGTCACACGGGAGGTAACAGATGCATGTACCTTGTCCTCCCTCAGCCAGACTCAGTCCCCATGACTATGGACTTCTCATAGTATTCTCATCTTCCTGTGCCAAGTATCACTCCTATGTTTGCTTGTCTTTAGATAAAAAAGATCCTGAATGCAAGCACAGGATGTTAAGTAAACATTAATCAGTTCCAGTGGCCACACGATGCTTTAGAGGTAAAGAGTGGGTGACTGAAAAGCTTCTCTCCCCCATTTTGATCAATGGGCAGGCCCAATCCATGCCCGCTTGGCACCAGTTTGGAACCCTTGTGCAGGTAGGGCTTGCTCTCCTCTCTTTCTCGGAATGGCATTGCTTCTCTGCATTGGAGGAAGCTTAGGTTGGTTTTGAGGTTTCTTTCTCTTTCTGCACTGTGTGTGTGTGTGTGTGTGTGTGTGTGTGTGTGTGTGTGTGTGTGTGTGTGTGTAGGCTAGGCTAGAAAGTATCTTTGGGCATCACTTCTGAGGAGTCATTAGCCTTGTTTTTTGAGATGGGGTCTCTCATTGGCCAGGAGCTCACTGATCAGGCTGGGCTGGCCGGCCAGCTGGCTCCAGGGATCCGCCTGTCTCTGCTTCCCCAGTGCTGAGATTGCAAGGCTGTGCCTCTGCACTGGGCTTTTTTTGTATGTGACCAGGTGACTGCACTCATTCTCACGCTTGCAAGGCAGCAACTTCAGCAGCTGAGGCATCTGCCTCGCCCCTCAGGACTTTCTGAGGAAGTGTTCATACTTGAGAATACAGGCTGAAGAATGGAATGCCCCTGGAATTGGGCAGTGGTGTTTTTCTCTTTCAGTTTCTCTTTCTACAAAGTTCCTTTTCTTATCAGGTCTTTGAATTCTTCTGCTTCTTCTCAACTCTTTCTTCACTTCCTCAAAAATAAAATTGAAACCATTCCCTGTTCCTTCCTTATTCCTGGAATCGTAGTCATGTCTCTCATTTAAGTTTCCATATCTTGATTTCCTAGCGCAGGCTACTCACTTCTCCTTTTCGTTCTATCGTTCTTTGTATTTTCACACCATCAAATGCAGTTGTATGTTTCTTTCTTCCCAGCTCTTTTTTTTTTCTTTTTTTTTTTGGTTTTTCGAGACAGGGTTTCTCTGTGTAGTTTTGGTGCCTGTCCTGGGTCTCACTCTGTAGACCAGGCTGGGCTCGAACTCACAGAGATCCACCTGCCTCTGCCTCCCGAGTGCTGGGATTAAAGACTTGCACCACCACTGCCCAGCTCTCCCCAACTCTTTTAGTGTACTCTCTGGTCCTTTAGTTACTTCCTCCCATTTGATTGACAAGACTGGGTAGCCAGCCCACTTAAGCTTCTTATTTTTTGTATGATTCAATCAGGTAAACATATTTTTAGGTCCGATTCCTTTTTTCTCTTTCTCTTCTTCCTTTGAGGTTTGAAGTATAGTTCCTGTTGCTTTATACTAGCCTTATTTTTCCTAGTAAATGGCACAACAAAAGTTATCAGATTCATCTAGAGAATTTTCCCAAATAAATATGTCTTATCTTTCTACTACTTCAGGTTCCATCCTGCTGTTCTAGTGTAGGGGTGAGGAGCAGACAGAAATATACATATATTTGAGAAGTTTGTTATGGTATATGATTTCTGTTATAATCATCTCCCTCCCAGCACTCTACAGATTGAGATCCTCTTCTCTAGAAGCTTCAACTTCCTGAGTTAGAAATACATCAGGTCCAAGGCCATATCTGCTAGCTGATGAGCAAGCTGCTTAGTTACTGTTTAATTGCTCTGAAGAGACACCATGACCAAGACAGCTTGTAGAAGACAGAGTCTGCAGGGGTTTTCAGTTCAAGAGGGTGAGTCCATGACCATCATGGTGGGGAGCATGGCACTAGGCAGGCAAAGCTGGAGCTAGAACAGTAGCTGGGAGCTCACATCTCACTGACAGACATGAGACAGAGAGAGAGAGAGAGAGGGATCAGGGAAGGTGTATGATGTAGGCTTTTGAAATCTCAAAGCCCATTCCTAGTGACACACCTCTTCCAACAAGGCCACACCTTCTAATCTTTTCCAAGTAGTTTTACCAACTGGGGACCAAGACCAAGTATCCAAACATATAAGTCTGGGAGGTTGAAAGGGAACTGTTTGGAATGGGAGGGGGTGGAAGGGATGTGAATGTAGTCCATATACAGTATATATATGTATGTATGAAGATGTCATAAAACCCATTGTATATAATTAATGTATGTTAATAAAAACTTTATAAAAGACAAAACATTGCTGTTCTTGGCTGGAGAGATGGCTCAACAATTTAAGAGCACTAGCTGTTGTTCCAGAGGACCCAGGTTCAATTCCCAGCACCCACATGGCAGCTCACAATAGTTTGCAGTTTCAGTTCCACGGTATCTGATGTCCCCTCTGGCTTCCATGGGCACTGCATGCACATGGTTTACAGACATATATGTCTCAAAAAAATAATAAATAAAACTGGGGTTTTTCTGTTTTGTTTTTATCTTAACCTGCTGTTTGAGCTTACATAAGGCCTTTGGCTCATGTATGTACGATCTGTGCCCCAGGTACACCAGAAGGTAGAGCTGCAATGACTACAGAAGAGAAATTTGGGTAAATTGACGACTAGAAGACCCTCCTGTTTGACTAGTCCATGGAAACAAAAAGGCTACCGTAGTAAACTTACATTTCATGAGGAGTCATCAGTGAGCACCAACAGCCAGAAAAGCAAATAAAATGGTAGTGACTGGTGTCGTAGATGAAAACTCAGGGAGAAATCGAAGAGGAACAGCAAACCAAGCTTTGGGTTTCTCATACCATCAACACCTCCCCAAGTGAACTGCACTCATGAAGCTGCTTTCCTTTTGAAATCTGTGTGTCCAGTGGAGCAGTCCTTAGCTTCATAAGGCAATGACGAAGTTCTGCTTATGGTCAAGGCTTTTGCTACTAAGCAAACATCTGAAACGAGCAGAATTGTATGAATAATGGCTTTGGTGTCATGCATTCCATATGTGTGTTTATTATGGATCCCAAGAGAGCGATTTTAGGGGAGTGCTTGCATATTCTTAGCTGTGTATTCTGGTATAAAGTTTAGTGCTAAGCACACAAAACAATAAAAAAGTGTTGGCCTCTGGGGTGTCCAGTTCTGTGCACAGATGGCTGTCTGTGTTTGGCTGGGGTGGAGGAACTTATCCCAGACACCAGGGCTGATAAAGTGGGAAGATGGCCAAGGTTGGAAACTGCAAGGCTTTCATGAGACAGCATTAAGGGTGACTTTTTTCTTTTTCTTTGGTCCTTATTACAAAGAAAAAGATCTTGTTGTTATGATCTCATTGCTGCTTTCTTGGAACATAAACT
This sequence comes from Peromyscus californicus insignis, assembly GCF_007827085.1. Lineage (NCBI taxonomy): Eukaryota > Metazoa > Chordata > Mammalia > Rodentia > Cricetidae > Peromyscus > Peromyscus californicus. The sequence goes on along the minus strand of NW_026294447.1, from coordinate 2,368,258 downwards.
TGGATTAGTAATTTTCACTGTATGAAAATAATTCCCTTCCTGTCATAAAATTTCCATACATAAAATCTGGCCAGTAACTTGTTTCTCATACACCCTTATTTATGACTCTCTGGTAATGATTTCATAAGTAAATTGTTTTAATTAATTTTATTTTTGCTAAGTATTCTATAGATCAAATGTAAAAAAAAAAATCCAAATAGGTATGTAGAAAATAGTTTCTTTCTTGCCACTCTTCCCTGAATATCCAATTTCCTCATCATCAGCTAACACTCTTAGTTTCTTGTCTTTCTTAATCTTCTGTGGAAGCATGAATAATTAGACTTAATTTCTTTGCTAAGAATGGGGCTGTTGCTAAGATTGTCTGTTTCAGAGGCTAGGGGTTGAGGGGATGGGTCGAGGAAATGGGTTAGCCTGATCTCCTTTTATAATTTTCTCTTTTGTGCTCTCCATCTTCAAACTTGTCAGGTTAGCCTAGGGAAGCCCATGGTCCACAACCATGAACTCTGCTTCTCTGTCCCCTGAGTGCACAGTTAACAATGCATCAGTCCTTTCACAGAGCATTACTGCCTGAGGCAGGACCTCTTCAAGGGAGGATTGTTAATCCTCACAGTTGCTCTGGCTTTCTCTGGTTTTGACACTGAGATGGAAATCTGAGCTCTTCCATCATCCAGTTAGCAGGAGTTGTGCCCGTACTTTTTTTTTTATTTTCTGTATTCTGAAACAGCGTTGGTCTTTAAAATAAAATACACTATCCCAAATAATTCTGGACTCTTGAAACATTTTATGAGGAAAAACTCCTAATCTCCATGTCTCCCCAAAGTTGGAAGTAAGTCCTGGAGCAGGTGTGAGAGCAGTTGTTGGCTCCACCCCCTTCCATTTTCTTTTGGGTGTATTCCCTCCCATTTCTAGGAACTACCCTCTCTTCCTGCTTACCCATGCAGTTAATAAAGGAGATGCAACACTAGTTCCAGTGTAGCTTATGTTTGGCCACAGCTGATTAGCCCAGGGGTGAATGTGACATCCACGCTGCATCTCAAGGGATTTAGACTTTGGCCTGAAATTCATGTCGGTCTCTCTCAAGATGACTTGACCTACTGGTTAATTAACACTGAGGAGCTTTAGGTCATGGGCTGTCACCAGGAGCAGGAATATACGGAGGAGGCAGGTGGTCTGAGAAAAGACAAGGGCGGAGATAAGACAGAGAGCTGTTAACGGCTGGAGTCCGTGGCTGGACCACTGCCGCTGCCTCTCTCACCTTCTATAAGATAACCCAGTCTTCTTTGGGAGTCAGGGAATTCAGGCTGGTTGTACATTTCTTGAAACTAGAGTCTCATAATGCAAAAAAGCTATAGTGTCAGCTCCCAGTTCTGAGATCTACCAGGTGGGGCCTGTAGATCTAGCGTGGTTCTCCATAGTATTTATATGTTCTGCTAGCTAGAAGTTTGCACTCTTAAAAAAGTGGTGGCACTCGCCTTTAATCCCAGCACTTGGGAGGCAGAGGCAGGTGGATCTTTGTGAGTTCAAGGTCAGCCTAGTCTACAAAGTGAGTTCCAGGATAACCTGGGCTACACAGGAAAATCCTGTCTCAGAAAAAAAAAAGAAAAAAAAGAAAGAAAAGAAACTGCACCCACATCTCTGATCATATTTATGAGTTAATATTTCCATAGACATTTTCTTTCAAAAATTTTCAGTACTTCATTGTGACAGGAAATGTTTGTTTGAGATTGTCAGCTGTGTGTATTTTGTTTAAATATGTCCTGTTGTCTTACAAAAGCCAACCTTCTGGCTTCTGTGTGCTCATCTACCCACACTCAGTGTGTCAGGAAGAAACGTATCAACAAAGCCTATTGAGGATTCCCTGTTCTGCCCCCCTCGCCCTCTTCCAGGGATCCACTGTAGAGAGGACCTTCTGTACTAAGAAGACTCTTTGAGAAGCAGTGAGATCCCCAGGGAGGAAAAATGTGGAATTGGTCAATTTGAGGAGAACAGGCAGCCGTAGGCCATTTTGATGAGATGTGAATGTTCCTGAGAGGCAAGAAAGCTGCAGGAAGATACCAATATCCCACTTATGCTGTGGAAGAGAGGCAGAGAAAGGACAGATTGAAAGAGTCTGTGAGAATAGGAATTCTGTTCCTCCTTGTGGGGCCGTGGTCAAGAACTACACAGCAATTCTGTTCTACACTGTTCTTAGTGACATAATCAGGGCCCTGAGTGATCAAGGGATGGGTCAGGAACTAATGGTTTTTCTTCTTAATATAGTGTGATTTCTATAGCTCAATACTGCCTCTCATTTCATCCAGAAGAAAATGATTTCTTTTTGTAAAGAACTGTTGACAGCTCTTGTATTCCATGCCATGCATCAAAGCAGAGAATAGCAAATTATACTATAGGCATGCATATATATTACATTATAAATGTGAAAAAGAGTGAGGAAGTGAGAGGAGGCTTAAGGAGTTGGTATATATGACTATAGAGGCTAAGAAGTCCAAATTCCATAGGGCAGGTCAGTAGACTAGAAATGTAGGTGAGAGTCGATGTTGCAACGTTGAGTTGAAAATCCACAGGGCAAATCACACAAGCTGGAAACTCAGGAAGGGCTCTTAAACCACAGGCTCAGGGCAACTCCCTCTTTTCATAGTATTTTAATTTTGATTATTTTTAGTTATGGTGTCTGTGTGGCTATATACACATGAGTGCAGCTGCCTGTGGAGGCCAGACATATTGGATCCCCTGGAGCTGGAGTTACAGATGGTTGTGGGCAGCCCCACGAGAGTGATGGGAATCAAACACGGGTCCTCTGCAAGAGCAGTGCTCATTCTAAACCACAGAGCCATCACTTCTGCCCATCAAGTCCCTGTGTTGAGCAACTCTGTTCTTAAGAGGTTCAGTAGAATGGATGAGACCGAAGGGCAAATTGAAAGGAGTCTCTGAAGTTGGCTGTGTTGAATGTTAGTCTTGTCTAAAAGTAGCTTCCCCGTAGGGCAGGATGGTCTTTGACCAGGATGCTAAGAACCCCTGAGGCTGAAAAGACTGAGACTCTAACACAGATAGACAGCACAAAATTTCAGAAAATAATCCATTTTCAAAGTTTCTGTAACACTGGAATTATTTGGTATAAATAAGGTCAAATACATTTATTTATTGTAGAAAATCTACAAGAACATCCTGAAAATGGAGGCTATACTTTGCACAGATCCTTGGTGTATATCATCAAATAACCACTAAATGTGTGTATGTGTGTCTGTCTGTCTGTGTGAGTCTATGTGTATGTCTGTGTGTATCTGTGTGAGTCTGTGTGTGTTGTTCTTTGTGTGTCTGTCTCTGTGTCTATGTGAGTCTGTGTTTATATGTGTATTGCTGTATGTGTGTGTCTGTACTGTGTGTTTGTGAGTGTGCATGTATGTCTGTGTGTTTGCGTGTCTCCTTGTGTGCCTCTGTATATGTGTGTTGTGTGTGTTTGCTATGTGTGTGGGTCTGTGTAAGACAGTATGTCTGTGTGTTTGTGTCTCTGTGTTTGTGTGTCTGTCTGTGTGTCTGTGTATATTTGTATGGGTCTTTTTGTGTATCTGTGTCTGTGTGGCTTTGTGTGTATATGTGTGTAAGTATCTCTGTATTGTATTTGTCAGTCTTTGTCTTGTGTGTGCATGTTATGTCTGCCTGCATCTGTGTCTTTGTGTGTATCTATTTCTCTGTGTGCCTGTTTGAATTGATGTGAGTCTGTGGTGTATTTGTTTCTCTCTGTGTGTTTGTATGTGTGTGTATTTCTCTGTGTGTGTCTCTGTGTATGTCTTTGTGTGTTTGTGTGTATTTGTGTTTATTTCTGTGTGTCTTTTTATTTGTGTCTGTGTTTGTGTGTGTGTTTTTGTGAGTCTGTGTGGCTCTGTGTTTGTATGTGTGTGTCTATGTTTGTGTATTTTGTGTGTCTGTGTGCTTGTGTGACTATGTGTGCATACACACACACACACACACACATGCATATACATATATGCATCATCTTTCAGAACAAGTGTCTCTTGAGGGAGCCAGAGAGATCAGACTAAATCCCTTTATTTTGCAGCCTGGGGAACTGAGGTGGAAAGAAATGCAGAGCTAGTTGCAGTGTTCTTTTCAAATGCAAACTATAAAAAGCCACTTGTAAATGATAAAAATTGGGCTCGGGGTTGGGGATTTAGCTCAGTGGTAGAGCGCTTGCCTAGCAAGCACAAGGCCCTGGGTTCAGTCCTCAGCTCCAACAAAAAAAAAAAAAAAAAAAAAAATATGGGCTCATTTCTGGTGAGGCATTTGACCCAGGCCAGACAACAGCGATTGGTTCTGTGTCTCTCTAATATTGCTATGTAGCTGAAGAGCGGGGGGCTGGTGAATAAGTTCAGAACAGATGGGGAAAAGGTAGGAGGGCAGGCTCTGTTTGCGGCCATGTGTGTAGAAGTCTGCAATAGTCATCTCCTTTGTCGCTGACAGACAGGTCGGTACCAGCAGTGGATGGTAGGGTGAAGCAAACCAACCTTGGGTATAGTGAAGTCAGCTGCACTTGCTACCTTCAGTCTGGTGATGGTGGTAATTTCTAACAAAAATATTTACAGAAAGCTTGAGAATTGATGATGGCCTGTCAATGGAATGCTATCAGAATTAAGATCAATATGAGATTATCTCCAAAATTCCTTCCCAGAAAGGTAAAACACTTTCTTTTCAAGAGGATTTATTATTATTATTAAGAGACCCATTTTATTTACTCATATGTATGAATGTTTGCCTATGCATGTGCACAAAAATGCAAGTGTCTGCAGAGTCCAGAGGCTTTGGACCCCCTGGAGCTAGAGCTACAAAAAGTTGTGTGTCACCCAGCATAGGTGTTGGAAATCAAACCTGTGTCCTCTGCAAGATCAGAATGTACTTTTAGCCGCTGAGCCATCAGTCTAGCCCTGTATTTATTGTCTTTGTGTGTGTGTGCTTCTGTGAGCTTATATGCAACACATGTGTGTAGGAGCCTGCAGAGGCCAGAAGAGGGCACTGGAGTTGTACTTAGAGGAGGCTGTGAGAAGATCCCTTGGGGCTGTCGTTACAGGAGGTTGTGAACTGCCATGTGGGTGCTGTGCACTCAACCCCAGTCCTGTGCAAGAGCAGCAAGTGTTCTTAGCCACTGAGCCATCTCTCCTGCTCCTCAAAACGTATTCTGATATTGATTCTTTTCCTTGGTTATTGAGTTGCTAAGGCAGAAGATTAAAAATCTATGACTTCAAATTTGTCATATTTCTTTTCAGAAACAAATTTCTGAATTCACTTAAATAATTACTTATATATTGAAAAATAAGTTATTGAATACCCTCCAAGGGAGCATGGGCTGGGCAGTCACTGTAGTAATGCCTCCTTTATTTATATCTTTACAGTAAATCTTCCTGGCAAGTCTTTGGTGATACTAGCTCACTAAGCATCATATGACCTTTTTTTCAATTTTCTTTTATCTTTGAAGGGCTCAGCATCAGTTCTATTACTCAATTAAGTAAATATTTGACCTAATGCTTTCCCATGACTGTGACTGTGTCTGGCACATACATTAAAGTCATTGAATTTCCCCATGGGGTCAGGTTGTGACTACAGATAAACACTTGGTTAGAAAGTGGAGTGTCACAGTACTTCAGAGGCCAGCCTTGAAAATCAGGGACCAGTCAGCAATACATCCCTCATTTCTCTTTATAGTTTGTTATAGACTCATTACCTGCCCACAAATCCTTAGCTCTTTACTCATGATTTCCAGTTTGGTTTTGAGACAGGATCTTTTTGCACAGACAAAGCTGTTCTTGAACTCAATATTCTCCAGACTCAGGCTCTTAAGTGCTGAGATCAGAGGTGGGTGCTGTCAAGCCTGGCTTCTCAAACATCTTCAGTATCCTTGATATTTCTCGAGAGTTTTAGTTTGAAATGAGCAATTTAAGGTATTAAAACAATTTTGAAAATTCATCAATTTTAGCATTTTCTGTTTTGTTTTGAGACAAGGTTTTGCTGTGCAGCTCAAGTGTCCCTTAGACTCAGAATCATTCTGCTTCAGTCTCCTGAGTACTGGGGTTACAGTCTCAGCAACGTGGTCCTCAGTCTCCTGAGTACTGGGTTACAGGCTCAGCAACGTGGAGCTCAGTCTCCTGAGTACTGGCTTACAGGTAGGTCCCAGCACACATGGTTCAACTGGAGCAGTTTCTAGGATTTCAGAGCTATCTCTTCTTTTTTATTCCTAACATTTCAGGAGCTTTCAAACACGTCCATACTTTCCTCATTGCTAATTTTTGTGCTACTCTGATGTTCTTTGCTCACTTTCATCTTTCCCTGGGGAGCCATGGACACAGGGCATTCACTCTTGCATCGACCTCCCTTGCATTGTTTACTATCCACTCAAATGTTTTGTACACTGTGTAGCTGGAGTTTCCTCCAGTCCTGCCTGGCCCGCAGTCAGGACAAATCTCTCTCACCTGCCAGTCCCACAGCCGTTCAGACTCAACCGAGTAAACACAGAGACTTACATTGATTACAAACTGTATGGCCGTGGCAGGCTTCTTGCTATCTAATTCTTCCACCTTAAATTAACCCATGTCTCTTAGTCTATAAGTTGCCACATGGCTCGTGGCCTTCCGGTGCCTTCCATCTTGCTTGTCCAGGCGGCAGCTGGCAGCGTCTCTCCGCCTCAGCCTTCCATTCCCCAGAATTTTCCTCTCTTTTTGTCCCACCTATACTTCCTGCCTGGCTACTGGCCAATCAGTGTTTTATTTATTAACCAATCATAGCAACACATTTAACATACAGAACATCCCACAGCAACACTGTTTTAAATATTGCCAAATGAAATTCCTTCTTCTGAGGTGGCAACCCTGAGGCCTGGTTGTATTTCAGCCTGAGCTGGAATTGCAATATTTGGCAGATTAGTTAAGAAAAAGCCAGAGGCAGACACCAGAGGGGCCCAACTTCTAAAGGAACAGAGGATGTTGACCTAACGTTACCTTTTGCAATGTCATAGAAGAATGGCTTTTGTTTTCATGGTGCTTAGATTTCATCGTTTTGGTTTTTTTTTTTTTTTTTTTTTTTTTTTTTTTTTTTTTTTTTTTTTTTTTTTTTCCATTTTGACTACAAAGAGCACTACACAAAGATTTTACAAAACTCTGCTTGGAATTTTGAGACGGGAGCGCGCTCCTGGAATGGCTGGTGGCCTTGGTAAGTGGTTGAGTGGTTGGCAGGCCAAGCCGCAAAAGCAGTGTGGCGGCAGGGTGGATAGCTGCAGAAGAGGCGGAGCTCAAGCCTGCCGCAGACAGCAGAAGCCTCAAGGGCAGCCAGAAACATGGCAGTGGGGAGCTGTGATGGAGCTGCAGCAAACCTCAGCACCAGAGGCTGAGGAAGCCTGAGTACCCAGGACCCGAAGCTGCAATTCCAGTTGTTATCAAGGGCTGAGGGCCTCAGCCTAGATATCAGAACAGGCGGTGTTACACTTGCCGGGTTCAAGGTCCTTGTGCAAAGACCTAAGCAAGAACTGTGACCGGCAGAGCACTAAGAGTTTTAGCAGCCAGGCCTGCAGGAGACCTGTCACCCCAGTGGGGCCGCTTGCTGCTGTCCCCGCCTGTCTGCTGCGTCTACTTGCTGTAACCAGGTGCAGAGGGGTACAGAAGCTGCCAGAGACAGCGCTACAAGAGCTTCTGCTGGCCTACTCACTATTTCTGTCCAGGCCGAGTTAAAGGACCCCAGCCACCTGATGGGTAGCATGGCACAGACCTTGCATGGGCTACAGCTGGCCAACTCTGCTTGCTACATCCTCAGCTATGAAAGGAGGACAATTGGGGCTATACCAGACCCTGTCTCAAAATAAAACAGCAAGAAGTTAAAAAGAAATCCTTAAAGTAATGAAAAAAATCTACATACCCAGATTCTATATAAAAAGAAAATGTCCTTCAAGAACGAAGATAAATGATAAATAAAGACAAAAACAGACTGGAAGTATTCCTTACTGCCAGAATGCCAAAGGATATCACTGAGGCTGGAGGCAAGAGATACTAGATAATTGTCATATCCCCATAAAAGAATAAATAACATTTAAAAAACCCAGTGCAAAAGAATATTTTTCTTTGATATTTCCTCTTTGTATGACATAACAAAGGCAGATGGAATACATACAATAATAATAATTCAAATAATGATGATAATATTCATAACAGATGGCTTCAAGGTTTCTGCATTTTACAGGATGATGCAATATTAAAGGGAAGTAGACTGTGAAAAACTAAGGATTTATAATGCATTCTTTCAGCAATGACTAAAATATAATACAAAGAAATATAGACAATTTTTAGCAAGATGGAGTAACAGGGTCTGGTTTTATCTTCTTCTCTTAAAAAACTAAAAATCAAAAGTAGATATATGAATAACAAGCTCATATCAAGGATCAAGTAATGAAGGACATAGGAATGGATGAACTAAGCTGTATAGCTGCCCAGCTCACTGCCTAGAGAGTTTTCAGGCATTGGTTCAGGAAAGGGGAAGTCAGGCAGCTGCCCATCTGAACTGAGGCCTCAAAGTTGAGAGAATGGAGAGGGTGAAGAGGCTAGGACAGGTACCAGAGAGGAAGAAGCTGTACAGAGAGAGACCTCTGCTTGCAACAGCAGGTATGTGAGTCTTTAATTGAGCCCCAGTAAATGCATGGTAGAGGAGATTAGCAAAAGCTGGGGAAAGACCAGCTAGACAATTACAGGACTCAGTATGTGAAGCTTACATGAGGGCCTGAAAAAATTCCTATTCCTAACAGCCAGAGTGGAAATCTTCATTGAATTTTGAGAATTGGATAATGTCTTCAGGAGATGCTTGTCTCAGTAGTCACAGGAAAAACAGCATCCTAGAAAGAGTTGTACCTAAGAAAGCTTAACAGCAACCTATAAAAGAAAAAACTGTCACCAATAACTCAACTGCGCTAAGGGCAAAAGAGTACTTTCAGAAATGTAAATTAGACAGTTGGCAAAACTTATATAATTAGTAATTAATTAACAATTACCAGGCATATAATTAACTAATTCCAGGAGAAGTCACTTTCTGTTGCTGCTTAACTAATTACACCAATATGGACTGGATGCTTTTGTTCCCCTAAAACTTGTATGTTGAAATCCTAACCCTAGTGTTTGGAGATGGAACTGTATTATTTACTTCATTGTTGATATGAGAAAATACCTGATCAAAGGAACCCAAGGCAGGGTTTGTTTTGGCTCACAGTTTGAGGGGCTCACAGTTTGAGGCCCAGCCCATCCTGGCATAGAAGTCATGGGGGCAGGACCATGAGGCAACTGGGCACATTGTATCTCCAGAGAGACAGAAGTTGGTGCTTTCTGCTTTTTATTTCAACCAGGACCTTGGTTCATGGAATCATGCCACCCACATGCAGGTTGGGTCTTCTTACCTCATGAACCCAGTCTAGAAATAACCACACAGACACTCACAGAGCTTTGGTGACTCATAGGAGATTTTGGGTCCCATCAAGTTGACAATGCCAACCATCATAGGAATCTTCGGTTTGACTGGGAAAAGAATTAATATCTGTATAAAAGGGACCCCAGCATTCTTTCACTCTCCTTCCACCATGCAAAAATACAGTTGGAAGTTGGAAGTCTGTAAACAGGACTATAGCTTCACAAAATCGTAATCATGAAGGTCCCCTGACCTTAGGCCTCCTGCCTCCAGATCAGTTTGTGTAGTTTGTAAGCCACCTAGTCTCTGATAGTTTGTTACAGAAGACTAATTCAAGAAATCCATGGGAGTCTGCTTTAGGAGTATTAGGGAAATTTATTAGGATAAGTTGAGGAAATCTCCCTTTCCTTTTTAAGAAGTCTTGTACAACAGCAAGAAGCTCCACCTCCTTCAGGCAGTATCGCCCAAGGTCATGGTGGAGCAAATACCACTACAGAAGACCCAAACTGTCTAAGATGGTGGCTCAAGGGAATGAGTATTATCATTGCATAGTTCTGAGGCTAGAAGTCCAAGCAAGGTCTAATTATATTCTCTCCTGATGTTTTCATAGGGCTGGAATCAAGGTGTTAGTTGGGACTGTGGTCCTGTATGAGCCTCAGAGACCTTTAGCAGCCATGAAAGTTTTGGAAGGGCTCATTTCCTTGCACTCTAGACCTTCTGGAGGCAGTGTCTTCTTTGAGACATTCAGAAACACATTCCTCTGACTTCCTTGTCCCCATCAACTTCCTGTCCCCTTCAGCTAACTTCCTGTCCCCATCAACTCCCTGTCCCCGTCAACTCCCTGTCCCCTTCAACTAACTACCTGTCCCCGTCAGCTAACTACCTGTCCCTGTCAACTAACTTCCTGTCCCCATCAACTAACTTCCTGTCCCCTTCAGCTAACTTCCTGTCCCCTTCAACTAACTACCTGTCCCCGTCAACTAACTACCTGTCCCCATCAACTAACTTCCTGTCCCCATCAACTAGCTTCCTGTCCCCTTCAGCTAACTTCCTGTCCCCTTCAGCTAACTACCTGTCCTCTTCAACTAACTCCCTGTCCCCGTCAACTAACTACCTGTCCCCGTCAACTAACTACCTGTCCCCTTCAGCTAACTACCTGTCCCCGTCAACTAACTCCCTGTCCCCTTCAGCTAACTTCCTGTCCCCGTCAACTAACTTCCTGTCCCCGTCAACTAACTACCTGTCCCCGTCAGCTAACTACCTGTCCCCGTCAACTAACTACCTGTCCCCTTCAGCTAACTTCCTGTCCCCGTCAACTAACTTCCTGTCCCCGTCAACTAACTACCTGTCCCCGTCAGCTAACTACCTGTCCCCGTCAGCTAACTACCTGTCCCCTTCAACTAACTACCTGTCCCCTTCAACTAACTACCTGTCCCCTTCAACTAACTACCTGTCCTCTTCAACTAGCCTCCAAAGTAAAAAAATCATATGACTACATCCTCACACCAAGGGCAATTTCCTCTCTTGAGTAATTCAATTGATATGAGACTTTAATTTCATTTCCCCATAGACAGCTAATGGAATATAATTAGGAAAATGATAACTTCTCATCAAGCTCAGGGAATTATAAAAGAGTGTAAGACATTAGGATTGTTTTAAAATTTTTCCAACCATGCCTGGCATAGTGGCACATGCCTTTAACACCAGCACTCAGGAGGCAAAGGCAGGTGGATCTCTGTGAGTTCAAAGTGAGTACCTGGCTGGCTGGCCAGGGCTACACAGTGAAACTGTGTCTCAAAATTTTTTTTCTCAGCCATACTAGATATATAAAAATGTAGAGAAATATGCCTCATGTTTTAGGTGCATAATGAAAAATATAACTGGATAGAAACCAACCTGTAATGACAGATGGAAGAATTAATAACAGGGATGTTAAAACTACCATTTTGGCTGTATGCTATGAACATAAGAAACTAGAGGAAAGTTGTACAGATTTGGTATGACCAGGAGACCACAAAAAGACACAAGTGGCTAAAAGACACAAAAGCACACAAATGTGTCCAAAAGGAGGAAATGGCAATGTATGAGATAAAAAGTGCACTGGATGGGATTAAAAGCAGATTAGCTACTATAGAAGAAAAGGGTGTTGTGAAAATTCATTTATCTATATTATCAAAATAAAACAAAGAGCTACAATACAACAAACGGTGGCACAGGGCATCTGGGAGGACGGAAAGTCAAACCTGAATTCCACATTGGCTAGTTACAGCATAGAAAGAGTACTTAAGGAAATAAGGCTATGTATTTTCAAATTTTGATGGAAACTAAATAAGCCATCAGTCATAGAACATGAAGAAACTTGCATCAAGAAACTTCCAAAATCAGACTGCTAAATCTAGTGATGAAGAGGAAAATTTAAAAGCTCCCAGACTAAAAGTTTGCTGAACATGCTAAGAAAGACAGCAGATTTCTTACTGGAAATGACACAGAAGATGCAAGGGACCTATTTTAAAGTATCTAAAGAAAAATACTTCAGTAAGTTAAACATCTATATTGGCAAAATAAGTTTGAAAATACAAAGTAAATTTTTTTAGACACATAGTAGCTGTAAAACATGCACTGGGAGCAGCGACTCACCAGAGGATGCTTCTTATGACCCAGTCATAAGAAAGACAAACAAACACAAAACTCATGTAAACACCAGGAAACCTCACTAGGCCTATAAATCCTCAAATAACAGAAATGCAAAGAAGTAATTATAGTCAGTCAGCAAAGGACTCAAACAGAAACATAAAATTCTCTAAAAAAAAAAAAACCCAAACAACCAAACTGCTGTGGGATGTCCTTCTGCACACTGTGAATGTGTGTTGCTCTCATTGGTTGATAATAAAGCAGTTTTGGCCAATGGTGAGGCAAGATAAGGTAAGGCGGTACATTCAAACTGAGAATGGAGATGAAGAATGACAGCGTTAGGGCAGACACTTGCCGAGGAAGCAAGACATGCAGAAAATGAGGTAACAAGCCACAAACCACTTGTTCATGACAAAGCATAGATAAGAATTATGAGTTAATTTAAATGCAAGAGCTAGCTAGTAATAAACCCGAGTCAAGAATTTATAATTAATATAAGCCTCTGAGCGATAATTTGGGAAGTGGCTGTGGAATGGGGCGGGACAGAGAAAAGCCTGTGTTTACACCTAACGGTGACAAATTCTGGCTAGGGTGTGTGCATGTTCTAGTGGGGTGTAAAGTAGTGTAGCCACTATGAAAACCAGTATGTCATTTCATCCAAAAACTAAAACTGAACATGCCATGTAATCCAGCTGTATTACTCCCAGGAATGTGAACAAGGAGTCTAATGCAGTTTACGACAGAGACACCCACTCTTCATGTTAGGCCAGGTTATGGAGTCAGCCCAAGTGTTCAACAGTGCGCAGATAAGGAAAAATGAATTGTACACACACACACACACACACACACACACACACACACACACACACACACACTGATTGTATGAAATAGGAAAAGTGAGTTGTATACACACACACACACATCACACACACACACACACACACTTTGTAAAGCCCATCACAAATATGCAATAATAAAAAATACAGAAAATTTGGAGAAATTAACAGATAGCAAATGCTTAGTTCTGAGTGTATTTCTATGGAAGTGGGATGCTGGTAAATTTGTGACTAGGTATAAGGTATAAGATGACATATTGAAATCAATCATATTAATGGTAATGTTAAATCTAAATGATTTAACCATTCTAACAAAGTGTGAGCTGTCAGATCAGATTTGCTTCCAAGAGGAAACCTTCTTTAAGTGTAAGCTAAAAAATAGGCTTAGGGATAAGAATGAGAATCTATATGCATCAATTAATACCAACCCAAGTTCCATCCAAGCTGGAAAGGATTTGTTCATGTCAGATAAAGTAGACTTCCAAAGAAAAGGATAGTACTCAGGACAAAGGGGTGGTTTTCTTTTCTTTCTTTCTTTTTTTAATAACAAAAAAGTTTCCATTTGTGAAGAAATTATAGCAATCACAAATGATTTACAGCCAAATACTGAGTTTCAAAACACATAAGTAAAAACTGCCAGAACTAAAAGTTCCATAAATAAACCTACAGAAACAATAAGAGATTTAAAATTTCCCCTAATGAAACTGGACAGAAGGGCAAGGGCTGTAGCTCAGTGGCAGAGCTCTTGCCTGGTTTACACAAGGCCTTGTATTTAATCCATGATAGTATTCAAAATAGAACACACAAGACAAGACAAAACCAAACAACACCCCCAAGAAACCCTGATAGAATATTAACACCTCATGGACTCACTGACCTTTAACTGTAGAGACCCACAGAGGTTTCCTAGTGAGAACTTACTCAGGGTCCAAGAATCTGAGCTTGCTTTACCCAGCAGGGCTGCATAAGGGGATGATTTGACTAAGGGCGTGGTTACCAGGTAGTTGGAAGGGTCTGCACTTGGCTGTGCGATGTGCTTTGATCTAGCAAGGGGGAGGTCTTTTGCCCCACCCCTTGGCATTGTTATAAAAAGCCCTTTTGAAGAGGCAGAAGAGGCTGTTGGGTGTTGACCCAGGTCCTCCCAAAGCTATTCTGTGTTTCTGTCTTTCTCCTCTTTGCTATCTTTCTATCTAATATTTTCTTATCCCTCTCTCCTCCTCAAAAGAACCCTTGAAAAGGTGGGAGCTGGCCTCACACATTTAACCCACATGCCACCCAACAAGACACTTGTGATTTACCAAACTAGATGGTCTCTTAGACCATAAAAAAGCCCTCATAGGTTTCAAGTGATCAACATGTTACTAAGTATACACTATGATGTTAAAAACAATAGATCAGAAATTAACAGAATTATCTCTGGGAAATCCCCAAACATTAGGGAACGAATTAACAAGACAAAATGAAGTCACAAATGAAATTTCAAAGTTATTTCAAGTGAGTCAAAGTGAAAATACAACATGCCAAGATGTGCAGGCAGCAAGACCTGAAATAAGAGTTATGGGTGAACTCACACCAGAAAGAGGAAACTACCTGTACTTTACCGCAGTAGAGAAGAGGAGAAAACCTAGCTGGAAGGGATAAGGAGAAAAGAAGCAACCAATTTACTGACGATAGAAAATGAACAGAGATAGCAAACCAAAAGGATGTACTGACAGTCCCAGCCACAGGGCAAACCCACAGTTCATGGGAGCCTTACATCCAGTGGGAGGATTTCGTGGCTGATTCCTCTGTGTGGGAGGCCACACTGGGAAAGAGACCCATTTTCTCAGTCCTGATATTTCAGACAGCTGTAGTCTGGCACCATCTTGAGAAGGAGACTATTGTTTGAGACCAGGCTACTCTGGTGACTTGAAATCAAGAAATAATTATACCTCAAGGAGCCTGAAGTCATTCTGCTACATGTTTGGGTAGAAGACTGCAGTTCTGGAGAGGACAAGATGAGCCGAGGAGCATAAGCAGAAGGAAGGTGGTCACGGATAGAGAGCTCTGTGGTAAGGAATGGGGACTCCAGTGGACACTGAGAGCCCTCAGCTCATAGTCTGTGGACTGCTCATCCTCCAGAGTAGCCTCCTTGATGTAAATAATTTACTGCTATCCAGGATTGAGAACATGGAGTGCTAGTCTGGGGCAACAGCTGATATGCACAGCCTTTTCCTCCAGCAGGGTGATATGGTACTGGCCACGGTCTGAAAGGGCCAGGAGCAGAAGGCAGAGAGCTGGGTTCCCCAATTCCCCCCATCTGGCTCAGATCTTGGTGCTCTGTTTGCCGAGTTTCCCTTTGATGCACTGGGGAGGCACCTCTCAGCTTGGACAATTAGTACCCCTAGGTTCAAACTGGTGCCTTCTGGAACAAGTAGGAAACTTCCTGGCCCATCAGTCACAAACCTCAGTGAAACATGCTCTAGCTCCTGAAATACAAAGAGGGAGTGCAGGCCTGCCTAAAACATTAAGCCTTGGCTGTACTGGTCCTCAGCCTGTACACATCACCAGCCTGAAAATGGCTAGTTTTGGTGGTGTTGCCTTCTCTTCTCTGGGAGGTTTTGGGGATTGAGACCTTAAATGAAGATTAAGAAGACACCCTCCCCCTCACACACCGAAATAACATCAGAAGAGATATACACACCAAAAAAAGTTGCAAAAATTATAATGTAGAAACACAAGAAACATAAAAGTAAGGCAACATGACTCCTAAAATGTTTACAGGTACTCATGATCAAGTCCAAAGATATTGAGGTCTTGAAATGTAGGAGAAATAATTCAAAAGTCTAGTTTTTAAAATGATTAACGACCTCAAAGAGGACAGAAGATGAAATAAAGAAATCAGTTCAATATCTGAACAAGAAAGCCAGCAACATAGATGAGAAATTCAGTAAGAAAATTGATAGTCTGAAACAAAAGAACAAACAGGAAATTGGAAATGAAAAACTCAATAAATCAATGAAAGACAAGGTAGATGTCATCACCAACACACTAGATTAAGCAGAAGAAAGACTATTGGGTCTATGGGTTGGCAGATGGCCCAGTCCCTGCCATGCAAGCACACTGAGTTCGGATCTCCAGCACCCATATAAAAGCTGGATGTGATGGTGTGGGTCTGTAGCTCTAGCCCTGGGGGTGGGGTGGGGTAAAGGGAGGACTCCTGGAACTCAATGGCCAGTCAGTCTAGCCATTTGACGAACTCTCAGTTTAATGACAGATGCTGTCTCGAAAACTAAGGTAGATGGGGAGGGGAAACTGCAATCAGAACATAGTATATGAAAAAAATCTATTTTCAATAAAAAAGGTGGAGAAAGACAGAGGAAGACCCCTGCTTCCAACCTATAGCACGCGCGAGCACACACATACACACACACACACACACACACACACACACACACGCATGCACGCACGCACGCACGCGCACACGCACACGCACATACACACGCACACGCATACATACTTGCCCTAGGGAATTCCAGATAAGGTGGCAAACTAGAATTCATATTGGAATAAGTGGCTGATTACAGCTTGGGAAACAAATGATATAGCAATGTTTTGTCACTCCATCAGCTACTTATTGAGTTCCCAACTCAATTTGATCAGTGACTCCAAGAAACTTGTTCTAATGCTGGATTCGTGAATGTTCTCTGTTATCCAACTGGATTTGCTGTTGTGACTGCAACCAGTGTATCCACTGCCATAGCTTAGCTCAGTCAAATTGAGTTAAAATAAGACTTGTATCAGTGACTCTAAAAAAGCTGTGCCATTAGGGACCAGCATCAGCAACCCAATGGGGAGAAGAAAAGCTGTGGGAGTTAAGCATCAGCTCTAAACAGTGCTTTGGGCACGATACAGCCACCATCCTCTTCAAACTCCAGCCACCGATGACTGTAGAGTGTCATGTACCTCCCATAGGCCTTCTGAATTCACCCTCAGCTCTTCAAGATCACCTGTCCCCAACCTACGGTTAACCAGAGCTTACTCAAGGTAGAGCAACTAGACTTGGGGAGCCACACCAATAGGCAGCAGAGGAGAGACCCAGCAAGGGGTGTGCTGACTCTTGGATATCTTAGGCCTGCAATAGCAGACTCAAAAGACTAGGGACAGAACCTGGACCCTAATCACCAGTCCCACAAAAGAAAACAACATCTCAACCCTCTTACAACTTAACCCTTAACCCTTAACAATAACCCTATTGTACACACTTACACCAAAAGGTGGGAAACCAAGATGGCTGGAAGATTCTTTACCTTCCTCAAGAATGTCTGGGTGCACGCTGACCAGGGAAGCAGGTAGGCTAATTGCAGATCTTCATCTTTCCCTCAGATCCTCCAAATATAATTGCTGTGGGATGGTCTGTATGTCAAATTGCTCTGATTGGTCAATAAATAAAACACTGATTGGCCAGTGGCCAGGCAGGAAGTATAGGCGAGACTAACAGAGAGGAGAATAGAGAAAACAGGAAGGTGGAGAGAGTCACTGCCAGCCGCCGCCATGACAAGCAGCATGTGAAGACGCCGGTAAGCCACGAGCCATGTGGCAAGGTATAGATTTATGGAAATGGATTAATTTAAGCTGTAAGAACAGTTAGCAAGAAGCCTGCCACGGCCATACAGTTTGTAAGCAATATAAGTCTCTGTGTTTACTTGATTGGGACTGGCGGGTGACAGAGATTTGTCCTGACTGTGGGCCAGGCAGGAAAACTCCAGCTACATATAATCTCATGCCCAGCTCTGCAGCAAACCACCCTCTGCAGTCACCTCCATCTACTACCCCCCCCCATCTCCAGTGGATCATACAGATCATCCTTCCTAACTCCCCACCCCCAATTTACTGCTTTATCCCAGGACCCAACTCCAGCAGGCACTCCCTGGGAACCCACAGACCACTTTTGCCAGGGAAGCAAGTAGGCTAATTGCAGATCTTCATCTCTTCTGCTCCTCCAAATCCAACCCCCAGTCTCATCCCAGCTCTGCAGCAGCACACCTGCTGCTGTCTCCCTTCCCTACCCTGTCCCCACCTCCAGGGGGTCACACAGGTCTTCTCTAATCTTCATTCCTCTACCCATTGGTTTATCCCCTGCCCCCAACTCAAGCAGGTATTATCTGGGAACCCACAGGCCACTCTAAACAGGGAAGCAGGTAGGCTAATTGGATATCTTCACCCCTCAAGTCCAACCTTCCCATCTCATTCCCAGCCCTGTAGCAGACCTTCTGCTGTGGCCTCTCCTTACTCTCTGCCCCAGTTTCCAGGGGACTACGCAGTTCCTAGTGGAACACCTTTCTTTCTTCCTCCTGTGGACTCCCTCAACCCTAGCCTATCCCCATTCCTAAGTGTCAGCTCCCAATACCCAGAAACACATTTTACCTGAAAACCCCAGTGGCCACACCTATCAGGATCCCAGAAGAATTCCCTGTCAGATAACATATAGCCACCACATTCTCCTAAGAACCAGAGAGGGTAACAGAAACACTCACCCAACAAGACAAGACTAGATGTCAACAGCTAGGATTACAATCTTCCTAATTCCAGATGCCTAGATGCAAATGTAAAAACAATCAATAACAGCCAGGACAATATGTCTCCACTAGAGCCCAGCAACCCCACCACAGCATGGCCTTGTGTATTGTAACATAACTGATGCACAAGTAAAAGACCTTAAAATAGCCTTTATGAATATGATAGAGGTCCTTAAAAAGGAAATAAATATGTTAAAGAAATCAATGAAAACACAAAAAGTGGAAAGAAATGAATAAAAACCATTCAAAAACTCAAAGTGGAAATAGGATCAATAAAGAAAATCCAAACTGAGGGAAATCTGGAAATGAAAAATTTAGGAACTCAAACAGGAACCTCAGAGGTAAGCCTCACCAACAAAATACAAGATATGGAAGAGACTCTCAGGTACTGAAGACAGGATATAAGAAATGAATACCAACTGGGCAGTGTGGCATACACCTTTAATCTTAGCACCCAGGAGGCAGAGGGAGGCAGATCTCTGCGAGTTTGAGGCCAGCCTGGTCTACAGAGAGCATTCCAGGATAGCCAGAGCTGTTACACAGAGGAACAACCTTGTCTTAAAAAACAAACAAACAACAAAAAAGATGAAAAAAATAGAGACAAAAAGAAAGAAAAAAAGAAATTGATTCCTCAAAGAAAATGATAATCTAAAAAACTCCTGACATGAAATATCCAGGAAATCTGGGACACTATGAAAAGACAAAAATCTAAGAACAAAGAAAGACTATTAAAAGCTGAAAGTAAAAAAGACTAATTAACATAGAAAGGCAGACCTATTAGAATTGAACCTGACTTCTCAATAGAGACTCTAAAAGCCAAGAAGGGCATGGACAGATGTGCTGGAGACTCAGAGACCAAAAGATGCCAGCCCATATTATTATACCCAGCAAAACTTTCAGTCACAATAGAGTAAAATAAGACATTCCATAATAAAATCAAATTTAAGCAATAGCTATCTATAAATTTAGCCTTACAGAAGACACTAGAAGGAAAAATCCAACCTAAACAAGTTAACCATACCCAAGAAAACACAGGAAATAAATAATCCCAGACCAGCAAATCAAAAAAAGGAATTGAGTGCCCCCCATACATACCAAAATCACTACCAATAAAATAATAGGGATCAACAATACTGCTCATTGATACCTCTCAGTATCAATGGTTACAATTCCCCAAGAAACAGACACAGATTAACAGAAGGATATGAAAACAGGAGCCATCCTGTTTTATCCAAGAAACATACTTTGACATCAAGAATAGACATCACCTCAATATAAAAGGATGGAAAAAGACACCCCAAGTAAATGAACTTAAGAAGCAAGCTAGTGTAGCTGTTTTAATATCTGACAAGACAGACCTAAAACCAAAACTAATCAGAACAGATAGGGAAGGACACTACATAATCATCAAAGGAAAAATCCACCAAGAGGACATTGCAGTTCTTAACATTCTTAACCAAATACAAGGTATTCACATTTGTAAATGAAATACTTCTACAGCTTACATCACATATTGACCCTCACACATTGATAGAAGTGACTTCAATACCCTACTCTCACCAATGCACAGGTCTTCCAGACGAAAATTATACAGAGAATTAACAACGCGGGTCTTCTGGCTGTTGCTGTGGGGACCACGGTCAAGCACACGACCCGGCCTGAGGTGGTGGTGGTGGTGGGAAGCCCACCGCAGTTTGCTGCCACGTCATGGAGGGTGGCGGAGGAAGTGGCAAAAAAAAACCACTGGTGGGTTACCTGGCTTCTTTGGAGCGGGAGGAGCGGGTTACTCGCACGCTGACTTGCTGGTGTTCCGCTAACTGGTATGAACCCCCTGTCTCCATATTAAAATGTGGATCTACACTATCTTGTTCAGGATACCGATGAGTTCATTTTGCCAACTGGAGCTAATAAAACTTGAGGCAGATTTGAGCTAGCTTTCTTTACCATTGGAGGATGTTGCATGACAGGGGCTGCATTTGGGGCAATGAATGGTCTTCGGTTAGGATTGAAGGAAACCCAGAGCATGGCCTCGCCCAAACCAAGAAATGTACAGATTTTGAATATGGTGACTAGGCAAGTGGCACTTTGGGCTAATATTCTAGGCTCCCTGGCTTTGCTCTATAGTACATTTGGTGTTATCATTGAGAAAACACGAGGTGCAGAAGATGACCTCAACACAGTAGCAGCCAGAACCATGACGGGAATGTTGTATAAATGTACAGGTGGTCTTCGAGGAATAGCATGTGGTGGCCGGATTGACCCTCACCAATCTCTATGCACTGTATAACAACTGGGAGCACATGAAAAGTTCCCTGCTCCAACAGTCACTCTGAAGATTTTGCCACCTCTGGACTGGGGGACATTTAATAGTCATTCAGATTGATTACTAAGTCAGTCTGGAGTTGCTTTCTCACTTGTACCTACCATTACTTTGAACAATTGGAGACTCTGATTTGCTGTGACAAAGATCATGGATAGTTAGTCTGGACTGCACTGCTTGCCCTTAGTGAGTGGAAGCCAAACCCCTTGGTGGCTCACTGAGTATTTGTTCTCTTCTCCTTTGGAGATGATCTTGCACCTGTTTTCTCTCCTACCCCCAAACTGGAAAACCACTTATTCTCCAAATTCAGGCCAGACTTATTTTCAACACTTTTATCACCATGTTTATCATTTAAAAATCTAAAACTATGGTTGACCTGTATTCCAAATAAAGGGTGAAAATAGAACCAAAAATATTATATAGAGAAATGCTGGAGCTAACTTACATAAACCAAATGGACCTAACAGATATTTACAGAACATTTCACCCAAACATAAAGGAATATACATTACTTCATGGCACCTCATGGAACTTTTTTCAAAATTGACCACATACTCAGACACAAAGAAAGACTCAACACAATACAAGAAAATTGAAATAACACCCTAAATCCTATCTGACCCAAACTTATGGAACATGAAGGTGGTTCTAACAGGCAAGTTCATAGCACTAAGTGCTTAAATGAAAAAAAAATTTGAGAGATTTCATACTAGTATCTTTACAACACACCTGAAGGCCTTAGAGCAAAAAGAAGAAAGGAGTAGATGACAAGACATTATCAAACTCAGGGCTGAAATCAATAAAATAGAAACAAACAAATACAAAGAATCAATGAAACAAAGAGTTGATTTGTTGCATGAATTCTAAAGTGGTCTTTTAATAAAAAAAAAAAAAAAAAACAGAGCCAGATATTGGGGTAAATGCTGAAAGATCAGAGAGACAAAGGAACAAGCCACTGCCACATCTCACCTTGTGAACTCCACGAATCATCTGTTTGAAAGCCTCTGAGTCCTCAGCTGAAAAACCTCTCTAGCCAAAAGGGCTTCAGCCAAAAAAAAAGGGCTTAGTTCCTATCTTTTCACGCCTTATATACCTTTCTCTGTCCAGCCGTATTACTTACTTCCTAGTGCTGGGATTAAAGGTGTGTGTGTGTGATTCCCAAGTAATGGGATTAAAGGTGTGTGTCACCACTGCCTGGCTCTGTTTCTCTCCTAGACTGAATCAATCTCATGTAGTCTAGGGTGGCTTTGAACTCACAGAGATCCAATCTCTGCTTCCTGAGTGCTAGGATTAAAGGAGTGTGCTACCATTGCCTGGCCTCTATGTTTAATCTAGTGGCTTATTGTGTTCTCTGATCTTCAGGAAAATTTTATAAGGGTACAACAAAAATATCACCACATTGATTCTTTGAGAAAATCAGTAAGATTGACAAACCCTTATCCAAATTAACTAGAAGTCAGAGAGAGAAGATCCACATTAACAAAATTAGAAGTAAGAAGGAGGACATAACAACAGACACTGATGAAATCTTGAGAACCATAAGGACATATCTTTATTTTCTTCCTTTTATCTTTTTTGAAAAATTGACCTTTGTTTGTCTTGTACAACTAAAGTTCTGGGAAGAGGCCATACATAGGGGTCTTCAGTGTCATTATTAAGAATATTATTAATTTTTTGTTATTATTTTTTTTTCAGACTGAAGTATTCCTTTCAGTATTCTATGAAGAGATGACTTAGTGGTCATAAATGTCTTTAACCCGATTTTGTCATGGAAAATCTTTATTTCTCCTTTAATTTTTACAGTCAGTTTTACTGGCTTGAACAGTCTGGGTTGACGATTGTGGTCTACAAAAACTTGGAGTACATCTTTCCAGGCCCTTCTGGTTTTAAACATTTCTGTTGAAAACCAGGTGCTGATGGCTTGCCTTTATGAGTGACTTGAGCTTTGCTTCTCACAGCTCCTAACACACTTTCTTTACTCTCTTTTATGTTTTAACTGTAATATGTTACGGAGAGTAATTTTTCTGGCTGTATCTGTTGTTCTGGTGCCCTCTTGTACCTAGACAAACTGTCTTTCTCTGTGTTTGGAAAAATTTCTTCCATGATAGGACACCAAGAAAACAAGGTTTTCTAAGTCAACATAATCAAAGCCCATATGAACTCACAGAGACTGGGGTGCATGCACAGACCTGCACCAGTCTGCACCAGGTCCTCTGTGCATATATTATAGCTTCCAGTTTAGTGTTTTTATGGGATCCCTGAGTGCATGATAGAGTGGGTCTCTGATTCTTGTGCCTTCTTTTGGGCTCTTTTCCTTCTGTTGGTTTGTCTTACCCAACATGCAGAGAAACTGTATCACTCATTAAAGGTCAAAAAGAAAATTTAAAAAACACATGTACAAAACACTGGAGAGATTTTGGAAACTATG
The DNA here is from genome assembly GCF_007827085.1 of Peromyscus californicus insignis. Lineage (NCBI taxonomy): Eukaryota > Metazoa > Chordata > Mammalia > Rodentia > Cricetidae > Peromyscus > Peromyscus californicus. The sequence goes on along the minus strand of NW_026294447.1, from coordinate 2,345,062 downwards.
AAAGACCTAATGTTTGAATTATGGGCACAGACAAAGGAAGAGTAAGAAGAGGAGAAGAAGAAGAAGGAGACAGAAATAGTGTCCACCTTAGTGAAGGTATAGAGAATGTTTTCCTTTTTTTATTATTGTTATATTTTTCATTGTTTAAAACAATTTTTAAACTCAATATGATAGCTTATTTTATCTTATTATATGCTTATTATTATTTTGTTATGTTTAAAAAATGAATGAATGGATGGATGAATGAATGAATGAAAACCTGACCACTAGGCTAAAAGTTAACAACAGAACTGTCACCTATACCTGCTGGGAGAGGAAAAATTGGTTTTCTCCAATGGAGTGACATTGGATACATCAACCACTCCAGGGTAGGTCTCATGTTCAGGAGTATTGAGTAACATATAATTGGACTCCACAGTTTTTTTGTGTATGTGCTTCTACTTGGTTACAGTTTAGTGTTTTGCTTGTTGTTGTTTTCATTCTTGGATGTGGTTTTATTTTGTCTTCTTGATTTTGGATGTTTTGTTGTTGTATTGGGGTTTTGCTTCTTTTCTAAGAAAGGACTTAAAGTTGGATGGGTAGAGAAGGGAAGAAGATCTGGAGAAGAGCATGATCAAAATATATTTGAATTTAAAAATTGTTTTAAACAATGAAAAATATAACAATAATAAAAAAGGAAAACATTCTCTATACCTTCACTAAGGTGGCCACTATTTCTGTCTCCTTCTTCTTCTTCTCCTCTTCTTACTCTTCCTTTGTCTGTGCCCATAATTCAAACATTAGGTCTTTCATAGTTTCCAAAATCTCTCCAGTGTTTTATACATGTGTTCTTTAAATTTTCTTTCTGACCTTTAATGAGTGATACAGTTTCTCTGCATTTTTAGCCCTGACTGTTTTCCACACGATCCATTCTATTGATGAGGCTACTTGACTTTTTAGGTTCTTCATTTCTAGCATTGTAGTAGGACAGGCCCATAGGGTCTAGGAAATTGGCTTAAACCAGTTGCCAAGGCATGCACATAATGCACTTCCTTATGAGCCAACCTGAAGTCTGCCTGAGGGCCTAGCAACAGGCATTGTCAGAGTTGATCATGGCCAGCCAATAAGAGATGACTACAAAATGCCACAAGATTAGGACATAGCTTGAGAGGAGGGTATATAAGGCCTTCCCCATTATTGAATAAATGAGTCTTCTGTTTGCCTTCAACTGACTCCCAGTGTCTGTGTTGTTGATGCCACACCTTCTTTTTTTTTTTTTTTTTTTTTTTTTGGTTTTTCGAGACAGGGTCTCTCTGTGTAGCTTTGTGCCTCTCCTGGAACTCACTTGGTAGCCCAGGCTGGCTTCGAACTCACAGAGATCCGCCTGGCTCTGCCTCCCGAGTGCTGGGATTAAAGGCGTGCGCCACCACCGCCCGGCTTGATGCCACACCTTCTTACCCCTCCCCCAAGGGAGCTGTTAGGATCCAGGAACATCTGGTGCCTAAATGTGGGGCTTCTGTTACTTTCTTTTTCCCAGTGCAGATTCTGATCTTCTCCCTCTCTTCACTTGTGATGCTGGACAGCACCCCCAAGATAGTGTGTTTCGGTGAGAAGGCCCCTCCGTTTTGTGTTCTTTAGGTCCCTTCAGCAGGTAAGTGTTGGGACCCCCATTTCTTTTCTTCTTTTGTGTTGTCTGTTATGTTTGTCTGCCCATCTTGTTAGGAAGGCACATTTTTTTTTTCTGTTTCGGTTTGCCTGGTGCCTCCACATAAGGATTGACCCCCTAGGAGGTGGAGCCAAGGTTTGGCTCCTGAACCCCATCTCTCCTCTGGAGACACCATGTGGGCATACAGCCATGGCCTAAAAAACCATGGAAGTCCCCACTAAGCACAAGACATAGGGGTCCAATACAAATTCCAACCCTGTTGACTGTCATCTTCTCTCAGATTGTAGTTTGCTTACTGTTTTCCTCTAACAGATGGGTAATCTTTTCATCACCCCCACAACTTCCATGTCAGATTTCTCTATGATATCTGATGATGAGGAGACAGATAATTTGGGCCCCTGGAAATCTGTCATGGAGAAGGCAGCTGCCATTACGTCATGTGCTGCTCCCCCCTCTGCTCCACCACTACCGTGGGCAGTTACATCTATGCTGTGGTATTCTTGGGGTGATCTACCCCAATACCCACATGCCTCAGGAGGTGTCTACTCCCCCATGGTGCCAGGTGTCTTACAACCCTCACAGCCTGCACCACTGTTAGTCCATAGGCCCATAGAAGCCTTCCCAGTCAATGTAGGTTCAAATGCCAATGTCTAGCCCTGGGTACCTGCCCCCATAGCTGATCTTTCCTTCATCCAGAAGGCAGCCAATGAGTCAGGCCCAATTTCCCCTACTTTCAGCAGGTCCTTGCTCAATGATACATGCAGTTACAAACTTATTTTGATTGGTACCATTTGCTTAAAGATGTGTTGGAGCCTGCAGTCTTTCTCAATTGGAGATTGGCCTATGATGATCAGGCAGAATCCCAGGCCTGGATGAACATCTTACTTAATGTCCTGGTGACCTATGGTATGCTCACAGGGATCAGGGAATACATCCATCCTGTGCACCAGATTGGTTTGAAATGCCTGTTTTCAACAGGTCTTGGACATGGCTCTCAAGGCCCTCTGAGCCTGTACTCCCGGACTCCTTAGCTTACTTTCACAATCTTATCCAACAGCCAGGGGAACTCTTCACTGACTTGCTAGACTGTGTCAATGAGGCAGTAGAGCACAGAGTGAAGCTGGCACCACTAGAAATATATTGATCAAACAGTTTACTTGGGAGGGTCTCAACGTCCAAACCCATAATGCAGTTGCAGCTGTGTGAAATGAGGACATGCATAAATAGGTGCAGGCCACCAGAGATCTCAACCCCAGCACCAGTCCCATCACCACTCTTACTGCCTCCCTGGATGCTCTCCTCACTGACAGGCAGCATGCTAATGGCACTCCCAAGGGACCCCAGGTAGATAGAACTTGCTGGGGTTGTGGCAAACTAGGATATTTGCAGCATGACTGCCCCCAGGCAAAACCTAGGACCCAATGCCCCAGATACAATAAGGGATTTCATCAGGCAAAGGACTGTAGTTCACTGCCTGCCAAAACACCAACCCCTTTAAACTCCAGGAAGGGAGCTCCACAGCCCCACCAGTAAGAGGAGGTTCTGGTAATCAAAAAAATCTATTGGACAATGACCATTTTTCCACACTCTCCAATCTTGATGGATAAGCTGTCTAAGGCTTGGGTGACATGGGTGTGGACAATTTAACCAAGACTGAGGCACTTCACTTCCCTCATTGGAAGTTTAAACCTGCCCCCGTCCCATTAGTGGTGTGGGAGACCAACAAGATTCTAAGATGACCACCTGTCTCTTCCATTGGAAGGATCTTGATGGCAATCGGGAAGCCATTCACCCTAGGAGCAGAGACATTTTGGAGGATGTGGGTATTGTCCTAACAACAGATGACAGGGCCTTTTTGATGACATCAAGGTCCATGAAAAGGTGGTCTTGCAGTGTGCAACCCTGCACCAGATCCGTACTCCGAATTCTAAGGGCCACTGTCCCCATGAAATCTACTATGATTGAGCCCCTTAGCCCAATTCCATTGACATAGTTCTCAGATCAAGAAGTATGGGTGGAACAGTGGTCTATAATTGAACTAAAGCTGTCAATCCTAAACAAATTAGCTGCAGAATAGCTAAAGATAGGGCACATAGAACAGTTAACACTGGAAATTTTCAAGTTAAATCAGACAAGGGCAGGGGTTATGGCCTGTGATTCTTTATTTTATGAAAAGGTTTGGCATGATATAAAAAGGCCATTTGATCCCTCCTGGATTTTCACTTATGTTTGATTGGTAGGATGGTTCCTTTAATCATTCTCCTTTTTAAGTGTTTCCTATAGCACATCTGCAACAATGGGTGGCCACTAAGCCAACTGTACAGGTGTTAATGGCTCTTAGACATCCAGCTCATAGCCTTCCATGGGAGGTTATGCATACCTGGCTTTCTGAAATTCAAAAGGCCTGACCCTCCCCACCCGGGGTGACTCCCCAGGGATGGATGCTCTTTGAGGGCTGATAGTCAATGATGGATAAGAGCTTGTTTGGCAAGACAACCTAAGATAGGCACAGTACAGTTGCTGAGGCCCCCTGAGGTGGAGTCAATAAGGCTGGAGCAAAGAACTCCAACTCCCACTGAGCACCCACATAATAAAATAAAAGGGTGGATATGTAGTAGGACAGGCCCACAGGGTCTAGGAAATTGGCTTAAACCAGTTGCCAAGGCATGCACATAACATACTTCCTTATGAGCTAACCTAGAGTCTGCCTGAGGGCCTAGCAACAGGTGCTGTCAGAGTTCTTGGTCACTGTCAGAGTTCTTGATTGTGCCCAGCCAATAAGTGATGACCACGCAATGCCACCAGGTTGGGACACAGTTTGGGTGCTGGGAGGAGGGTATATAAGGCCTTCCCTGATATTGAATAAATGAGTCTGCTGTTTGCCTTCAACTGACTCCTATTATTTCTGTCATTGACTCTGCGCCTTCTCAACCCCTTCCCTGGGTGAGCTGTTAGGATCCAGCAACACAGCATCATTTCAGTTTGGCTTTTCTTCAGGAATTCTATCACTTTATTAAACTCAATTTTCATGTCTTGGATTAACTTTTTTATTTCATTCAGCTCTTTGCTTTTGTTTTCTTTGAGTTGTTTGAACATGGTAATAATTGTTCTTTCTAATTCACTGTCTGAAAACCTTCCAGATCATGTCATTGGAGCTAATAGTATGTGTTTTAGTCAATGTTCTATTGCTGTAAAGAGACACTATGACACAGCAACTCTTATAAAGGAAAGCATTTAATTACTTACAGAGGTTTAGTCCATTATCAGCATGTTGAGAAGCATGGTTGCACACAGGCAAATATGGTGCTTGAAGAGATGAGAGTTTTACATCTGAATCAGCAGGCAGCAGGAAGGAGATTGGGCTACTGGGTCTGGATTTGGCTTCTGAAATCCCAAAGCTCACCCCCAGTGACACACCTCCTCCAACAAGGCCACAGCTCCTAATTCTAAGTAGTGTTACAACCTGATGACTAAGCATTTGAATATATGAGCCTCTGGGGGACATTCTTACTCAAACCACCACATTCCACTCCATTGTAGCCATATCATAGGTTTGTAGCCATATAATAATGAAAAAAAAAGTGCATTCAGTCCAACTTCAAAAGTCCCCATCCATAATTTATCACAGTCAACACTGTTTAAAAGTCCAAAGTTCAAAGTCTCTTCTGAGACTCATGGCAATCTTTTAACTGTAATAATCTGTAAAATAAAAATAAAAAACCAGATCATATACTTTCAACATACAATGGCACAGGATAAACATACCATTCCAAAAGAGAGGAAAAAGAGCATAGTGAAAAAATACTGGACCAAAGCAAGACCTAAAACCAGCAGAGCAAACTCTAAAGTCTGTGTCTCCATGTCTGATGTCAAAATGCTCTTCGGATCTCCAACTCTTTTTAGCTTTGTTGAATGTAACACACTTCTTTCTCTTAGACTGGTTCCACTCCCTGTTAGCAGCTCTCCTTGGCAAGAATCCAATGACTCTGGTATCTCCAACATCTTTGGGTCTCCAAGGTTATCCAGGCTTCACTTTCACAGCTTCACACAATGACTTCTTGGGTCCTCCATAAATGGACACTCATGACACATGCCTGGCCTCAGCAGCTTTTCTTAGTCACAGACAGAGATTCTACAACCCCTTTCTTGTATCCTTGACTCTAAGAACCATGCTGCCAAAATGCCAGGTTCTTCTGTTTGCTAAGGCAGGAACATGACCCTCTTGTTCAAATACATTTCCACAAGCTTTCTGTTTTCTATGGTTTCCTTTACTACTTAAGTTTGGCTATCTTAGAACTTGCTCTATAGGCTAGACTGGCCTCTAACTCAGAGATCTGCCTGCCTCTGCCTCCAGAGTACTGGGATTAAAGGCATGAAACACCATGCCCATCCCTAAGCACTTTAAAAACTTCTTTTTCACAAGTTGGAAGCTTAGCTAGGTGGGATAAGGTACTGTGCAGGCCCTGTACATGCTGCCACAGTCTCTGTGAGTTCATATAAGCTTTGCTCAGTTGATTTAGAAGGCTTTGTTCTTTTCGTGTCCTCCATCCCCTCTGGCTCTTACATTTTTTTTCTGCCTCCTCTCCCATGGGGTTCCTTGACCCCTGAGGGGAGTGATTTGATGGAGACAGCCCATTTAGAGCTAAGTATTCTAAAATTTCTCACTTGTTGCATTATGCTGTGGGTCTTTAATATTTGTTCTCATCTGCTGCAGGAGGAAGATTCTCTGATGATGACTGAACAAAGCACAGATCTATGATTATTTTAATTTTATTTTTGCTACATTTTTTAAAGAAACAGTGGTATTTGGTTTTATCCTAGGTCTTTGGGCTATCTGGTCTCAAGTTCTTGGTTGCCCAAACAGTGTCAGATATGGGTTCCATCTCATGGAGTAGGTCTTAAGTCAAAGTAGATTAAGTTACTCCCACAATCTTTGTGCCACCATTGCCCTAGCATATCTAGCAGGCAAGACACCATTGTAGATTAGAGGGTTTGTGATGTTTCTCTTTTGTTAGTGTGCAGAATACCTTCCTGTACCAAAGACACTAGCTAGAATATAGGGGTGAAGGTTCTATGTAGACAGCATCTAGACATCTCCATGTTCGATGATTTATGTATGTGTTGTCTTCAGCAAGGGGGCTTTGCTATCAGTTTTTAAAAAGCAACCTATAGATTTGGCAACAGCCTAGATTGTTAGAGGATTCCCATGGGACCCCTTTGGCCAACAACTCAATTATATGTAACCCAATCCTGGTATCTGTTGAGATTTGTTTTATTACCAAGTATGTGGTCAATTTTAGAGAAGGTTCCATGGGGTGCAAAAAAGAATATATATTCTTTTGTGTTTGGGTGAAATGTTGTATAAATGTCTATTAGGTCCATTTGAGTCATAACATCTGTTAATTCCCTTATTTCTCTGTTAAGTTTCTGTCTGGCAGATCTGTCCAGTGGTGAGAGTGGGGTGTTGAAGTCTTCCACTATTAGTGTGTGGGGTTTGAGGTGTGATTTGAGCTTTAGTAATGTTTCTTTTACAAATTGTAGGTGCCCTTGTATTTGGAGCATAGATGTTCAGAATTGTGATTTCCTCTTGATGGATTTTTCCTGTGATGAATATTAAATGCCCTTATTCATCTCTTTTGATTGATTTTAGTTTGAAGTCTATTTTGTTAGATATTAGGATAGCTACACCAGCTTGTTTCTTAGGTCCATTTGATTGGAAATTTTTTTTCCCAACCCTTTACTCTGAGGTAATATCTGTCTTTGAGGTGGAGATGTGTTTCTTTTATGCAACAGAAGGATGGTTCCTATTTTTGTATCCATCCTGTTAGCCTGTGTCTTTTTATAGGCAAATTGAATCCATTGATATTAAGGAATATTAATGACCAGTGTTTGTTAATTCCTGTTATTTTTTGTTGGATGTGTGTGTGTGTGTGTGTGTGTGTTTCCCTTCTTTGGGATTCACTGATGTGAGGGTATCTGTTGCCTGTGTTTTGGTGGTTGCAGCTAGCTTCCCTTGGGTTGGAGTTTTCCTTCAAGTACTTTCTGTAGTGCTGGATTTGTGATATGTAATGTTTAAACCTGGTTTTATCATGAAGTATCTTGTTTTCTCCATCTACAGTAATTGATAGCTTTGCTCAGTAGAGTATTCTGGGCTAGCATCTGGTTTCTTAGTATCTGCAGAATGTCTGTCCAGGACCTCCTGGTTTTCAGAGTTTCCATTGAAAAGTCAGGTATAATTCTGATAGGTCTGCCTTTATGTTACTTGACCTTTTTCCCTTGTTGCTCTTAATATTGTTTTGACTATTATGTCATGAGAAGAGGTTTTTTTTTGTCATCCAGTCTATTTGGTATTCTGTAAGCTTCTTGTACTTCCATAGGCATGTCTTTCTTTAGGTTGGGGAAGTTTTCTTCTATAATTTTGTTGAATATGTTTTCTGTGCCTTTGAGCGGGAATTCTTCTCCTTCTTCTATCTCTATTATTCTTAAGTTTGGTCTTTTTATGGTGTCCCAGATTTCCTGGATGTTTTGTGTTGAAAATTTGCTGGATTTAACATTTTCTTTGACCAATGAATCTATTTCCTCTATGGAATCCTTATGCCTGAGATTCTCTCTTTCACTTCTTGTATTCTGTTGGTTATGCTTGCCTCTGTAGTTTCTGTTAATTTACTCAGATTTTCCTTTTCCTGAATTCCCTCAGTTTGTGTTTTCTTTATTGTTTCTATTTCAATTTCCAGGTCTTGAACTGTTTCCTTCACCTGTGTGATTGTTTTTTTCTCATGTTTCTCGACTTTCTTTAAGAGATTTCTTGATTTCCTCCAATTTTTTGTTTGCCTTTTCTTCCATTTCTTTCAGTGAATTTTTCATTTCCTCTTTTAGGGCCTCTATCATCTTCATATAGCTGTTTTTAAGGTCATTTTCTCCTGGATCATTTGCTTTGGCATGTTCAGGTCTTGTTATTGTAGGATCGCTAGGTTCTTGTGGTAATGTACTGCTCTTTATATTGTTTAATGTGTTCTTATACTGTCATCTACCCATTTCTTCCTTTAATCTGAACAGGTGGGGCTCCAGGTCACTCTTCTTCCAATTGGTCCAGGTGGGGCCTTTGGCTCCTGTGGTTGTTCTTTCCAATCACTCCAGGAGGGGGCATATGGCTCCAGTGGTCACTGTTCCCAATTGACACAGGGTGGGCATATGGCTCCAGTGGTCACTGTTCCCAATTGACACAGGGTGGGCATATGGCTCCAGTGGTCACTGGTGCCACAGAGGATGGTTGGCTGTCCCCAATCAGAGCAGGATGGGTGTATGGTTCAATGGTCACTGGTGCCAGGGGATGGCTGGCTTGGCAAGGGGGCAGGGGAAGAAGCTACTGCCTGGTCTCTAGGGCTGCAGGGGCTGATGGGGGAGGGGCACGGAGTGTGTCCCCAGGGCCTAGGAGCTAGAGCCCTGGTCTGCCCAGACTGGAGATCGGGGGCCTTACCTGTTCCCAATTGGTGAAGGCGTATGGCTCCAGTGGTCACTGGTGCTGCAGGGGACGGTTGGTTTTCAAATGTTGGTCCTTATTACATAATCCAGTACCAAGACTATGGAATGGAATTGTGTTATCAATCACTTTATATTGTGATTTTCCAGCTCGCCCATGCTCTCTCCTCAGCTCCCTGCAGCAGCACTCGCAGTAGAGCACACAAAACCACTCTCTCGTGATATTTTTTATTATAGCTCTAGAATACAACTTGAAATCATGGGTGGTGATACCTGTAGCAGTTATTTTATTATTCAGGATTGTGATAGCAAATGTGGTTTTTTTTTGTGTGTGTTTCCATATGAATCTGAAGATTGCCCTTTCAAATTCTGTGAAGAAGTGTGCTGGAATTTTTATAAGGATTACATTGAACTGTAGATTGCTTTTGGTAGGATAGCTATTTTTACTATATTAATTATACCCATCCATGAGCAGGGGGTGGGGAATTTCCATCTTCTGATGGCTTCTTAAATGTCTTCAATATCATACAAGATTTCCATTTCCTTGCTTAGAGTTACCCCAAGGTATTTTATATTATTTCAAGCTATTATGAAAGGTGTTCTTTCCTTGATTACTTTTCCAGTGTGTTTGTCATTTGTTTATAGAAGGGCTACTGATTTTAGTGAGCTAATTTTGTGTCTAGTTACTTTGATGAAAGTGTTTATCAGATGTAAGAAGTAGGAATTTCCTTGTGGAATTTTTAGTGTCAATTATGTATATTATCATATCATCTGCAAATAAAGATACTTCCACATCTTCCTTTCCAATTTGTATCCTCCTGATCCCCTTCAATTGTCTTATTGCTCTAGCTAAGACTTCAAGTACTATATTCCAAATAACCAACATGATGATGAACTTTAGGGGATTGTAAAAATAAGAACAAGACAATAATAATGAAAACCAGTGTAGAAGTTAATGTAATACAAATGAACAATATAAAAATAATCAACAAAAGTTTGGTTCCTTGAAAAACTGAACAAAATTGACAAATCCTTAGTCAAATTAACTAAAAGAAAAAGAGAAGGCCCAAATTAATAAAATTTGAGGTGAAAATGGAGAATTACTATAGATATGGAGGAAATGCAGAGAAACACAAGATCATACTTAAAAAACTATATTCCATTTAGTTATAAAATCTAAAGAGAAATAGGCAAATTTATATATATATAAAATGTATTTATATGGTGCATTATATTTACTGATTTGCATATGTTGACTCAATCTTACATCTCTGGGGTGGAACCAATTTAATCACAGTGCATATATATATATATATATATATATATATATATACACACACACATACGCACACAAATATATATGTTACAAAAATGCTATAAATAATTTTAACAGATATATAACAACCAATGAGATAGAAGCAATAATTAGAAATCTCTAAATTAAAACAAGTCAGTTCAGAATTCTATAAGACCTTCAAAGAAGAATTAATGCTAATACTATTCAAATTATTCCATAAAAATAGAAAAAGCAGAAACATCTTCAAAATCTCTTTATGAATCCAGTATACCATGAATACCAAAAATATAGATGCAACAAATAAAGAAAATTATAGACCAATATCCCCAATCAACACAGACAGAAAAATTCTCAACAAAATGATTTGCAAACCTAGTTCAAGAGCACATCTAAAAGATCTTTCATCATAATCAAGTTAGTTCCATTTTGGGGATACAGGGATGGATCAACATACATAAATCAATAAATGTAACTTATCACAAAACAGGCTCAGTGACAAGTGGTACTTCATGAAAGTAAAAAGCTTCTGTACTGCAAATGGAAATGCCGATTGAAGAGGCAGCCTGCAGAACAAGAATAAGTCTTTCCAGCTATCCATCCAGCAGAGGGTTAGTATTGAGAATATATAAAGAACTAAAAATACTAAACACTTAGAACATAAACATTCCAACTAAAGCATAGGATATGGAATGGAATAGAGTTTTCAGAAGAAGAAAAAACATGGCTAAGAAATATCTTTAAAGTGCTCATTGTCTTCAGCCATCAAGGAAATGCAAATTAAAACTACTTTTGAGATTTCATCTTACCCCAGTCAGAAAGCTAAGATTAAGAAAACAAAAGACAAGAACACTGGCAAGGGTATAGGAAAAGGAGGACAAGTGTTCAGCTTTTAGTAGGAGTATAAACTGGAGCCATAAGTATAGAAATCAGTGTGGCTATTCCTCAAAAACTAGACATAGATCTACTTTATGACCCAGCTATATCAGTTCTGGGTACTGTTTCCTACTATAGAGCACAAGCTCATCTGAGTTCATCACTGCTCTGTTTAAAATAGTTGGGACATGAAAACAACCTAGATGTCTAGAAATAGCTGAATGGATAATGGAAATGTGATATTTATACACAGTACATTTTTATTTAGTTACAAGGAAAAATAGTGAAATTTGCGGACAAATTGATGGGAAATTTACTGTGGGAGGTAACTCAGTCTCAGAAGGATGAATATCACATGTTTCATTCATATGTGTATTCTAATACTGAATCTTTAGATTTCTGTGTTTACATTGGAGTACCTGCAGAATCCAGGAAACTAGAAAGGGGCCATCAGTGGAGGGGGAGAAGAAAGCTCTTAAGGCAAGGAGAATAGTACAACACAAATGATAAGAGGTGAAGGAGAATGATGGGGAAGAAGGTATAGATGGGAGAAGAGTGAGGGTTACAGCAGAGGAATGAGTAGGAGGCAGGATAACTGACACTAGGTATATTTGAAAAAGCCATACAGAAGCCTACTGTTTAATAAGCTTCATATATCATGTATTCATATATATTATATTCATCTAAAGGAGTGTAATTGGACTTTCCCTGCACAGGAGATTATGCTCCTCCTAGAAGCCTTAGGTTGCCAAATGAAAAGCCCAGAATCAGGTGTAGAGTACCTTCCCTTGAGTTTTTGCCAGGGTGTCCTGGAAACCCTCCAACAACACAGACTGGTTGCCTACTCGACCTTGGTAGTAAGACTCTGTTGCTGAAAACACCACACACTTTGTAGTACATAGACTCTTTTACATATAGAATCATGTTGTCTGTAAATTGGACTAAAATGACTTATTTTTCCTACTTGTATCAAATATATATATTTATATATATTTATATTTGTCTTATAGCCTAGCTAAGACTTCAAACATTATATCAAATAATGGTGGAGAGAGTGGGCACTCTTTCTTCTTATTTATTACTAGTACTTCAAGATTTTCACCATGAACTTTATCAATTTCCCTTTGCTTCTATAGATACCATCACACAATTTATGTCCTTAAATTTACTTATATGGTATATTACACTTGCTTATTTGCATATGTTGACTCAATCTTTCATCTCTGGTCTGAAACCAATTCAGTCACAGTGCATGATCTTAGGAATATGTTCCTGAACTTCACTTGTAAGTATTCTGTTGAAAAATTTTTGCATCTATGTTCATCAGGAAAACTGGGCTGTGGTTATGTTGTTGTTGTTATTATGTCTTTATACAGCTTTGTTAGCAGGGTAATATTAGCTTAATAAAAAGATTTTATCTGGAGAGATGGCTCAGTGTTTGAGAGCCCTTGCTGCTCTTGCAGAAGACCTGGGTTCTGTTTCCAAGACCCAAACATTGGCTCACAACCATCTGTAACTCCAGTTCTAGAGGACCCAATGCCCTCTCTTGAGGGTATGAACATGGTGCACACACAGACATGCAGGAAAAACACATTCATACACATAAAATAAGATAGATACATCTAAAACAACAACAACAACAAAAGAGTTTGGCAGTGTTCCTTCTCTATTTACAGTACAGTTAGAGAGACACTGGCACCATATCTTCCCTAAAAGATTGGTAGAACTCAGCAATGAATCAATCTTGTCTTTGTTGGGAGATTCAATCACTGCCTCAGTCTCATAGCTTATGATGGATCTGTTTTAATTTTTTATATATCTGGATTTAATTGTGTTACATCACATGAGTTTAAAAATTTGTACACTTATTCTAGGTTTTCCAGCTTTTTTGAATATACGTTTTCAAAGTATCCCTGAATGTTCTAGATTTTATGGGTGTTTTATAAGAATTTCTTTTTATTTCTAATTTAATTAATTCAGATCTTACTTATCTTTCTTTCTAAGTTTGGTTAGGAGTTTGACAAACTAGTTGATCTTTTCAAAGAAGCAACTCCTTATTTGATTAATTCAATGCATTGTTATTCTAGTCTCTATTTTATTAATTTCTTCCTAATATTTTTTTTGCAATTTATTGGATTTGGGTTGAACTTGGTGTCTTAGAAAAAATGCTGTTTTTGGATAAAGGAATATATAAATTAAACAATTGACAGGATATTACTGCAATTCTTTATTTTATCAGTGGCTTCATATTAGGTATTTTATGTCAGTTAGTTTTTGTGCTTCTCTCTTGGGTATGTCACAAAATGTTTCATCACCAGTAGCATTGAACATTATTGACAAAACACTCATTGCCACAATTATGGTTGACTTCAGAAGGCTGACCTCAGAAGACCATGTTCAACACACCAAGAGTACTGATTTAGAAATACAGAAGAAGAGAAATTATTTTCTTTAACTAGAGGAACTTCTGCTGGAAAGAACACTCTATTGAGGCACAACATTGCCAGACTTTTTATAATGGTTTCTTCTTATGAATGGGCAATAAATTACAGGACCTTTCATGAAAGCCTGAACTTATGCTACTTCCATTGTTTCTAGAGAGGAAACTATGGTTTTAAACTCAAATGTATCCAGAAACCCTGTGTGTTAAAGAATAGTTCCCCAGAGTGGTGGTATTGGGAGGTGGTAGGATATTTAAGAGTAGAGTCTAGAGAGACTAGCAGGTCTCAGCTTTTCTTCCTGTCCATGTGAGCTGTTTTGCTGTATCATGTTTCAACCATGATGTGCTGCCTTGCCATAGGTCCAAAGCTAGAGAGCTAGTGGACCATACATGGAAACTAAATGTGTGAACCAAAATAAGCATTTTTGTTTTATAAGTTAATTCCTAAGGCATTTCACTATAGTAATGGAAAGCTAATAAACAGAGCTATCTATGAAAAATTTAAATTCATAAATTAAGTAAAGTCAGGGGTTCACAAAATTAATAATAAAATAGAATAATTATAAGAAAATTTAGACCAATGTAGCCCTTCTCTCAAATATCTTATACTATAGTTGGCTTCTTATATTTATGACAAATGGTTCAATGCTTATGTGATGGAATGAAGTCAGATAAATGACACAGAATTAATAACTCCATAATGGTTACTAGAACACAATCACTATACTCTTCTGGAATATGGGACAGTTACTAAGTGACTTACAGGTAGGTGGTGTCTCAGTATGGACACACTGAATAAGGATGATTCATGTCCTAGCTGGGCCAGAGCCAGATGGCATGACATTTCATCATGCTATGCAGAACAGTGTGTAATTTATAATTCATAAATTTGGAGTTAATGGATTCATTAAGAACACAGATGAAATTATCCATTTAATATTTTTGGACCACAGTTGACTTTATGGGTAATTGAAACCATAGAAAGCAAAGTCATGGATGATGGTTGGGATAGTTACTGTACTTCCAGTTGCAAGAAAAGCACTTAGAGTTGGGGCCTGGTAAAATTCTTTTTGAATGAATGAAAGAGAACTGTCCTGTAAGTTAACATGATGAAGATTAGCCAGCCTTTGGCTCTTTACCCAACACTTGCTTGCCTTCCAATTGCTGTATGTGTATTTCACAAGATAAAAATCTTCCGCTACAAGGAATTTTCAAAGCTGGCCTGTGATCCAGAGGTAATGCCAGTGGAATGGGAACCCTAAAGTTTGTTGAAATATTTGGGAGACCCTAAGAGGATTCATTTATTACAAAAGCAATACACATTTACTATGCATTTAAAAATAATGAGACCATATAAAGTATGGGGCAGAAGGTTGTGGTGACAACATTTGCTTTTGAAATTATTGTGACAGAAATACACACTTGGAAGAATTCAGATGTTATGGAACTCGATCAGTGTGTGAAAGGCTCCTTTCTCTTATTTTAATTCTGTTCCCTTGAGAAATTGCTGTTACTGGCTGGGAATGGATTTTAGGCTTTCCATTAGAATGTATGTTCACCAAATGTACCATTTTAATGGCGGGTTACTAACCTGGTATAGAAATAGACCACACATGGGGGAGAACAAGGGAATCCGTGGATGATATGTAAAATTAAATTAAATTATAAAATAAAAAAAGAGGTTAATACAAATCACAAAAAAGAAATAGACCACACTTCACTTAAAGCTATTCTTAAGCTATTCATAGTCACAAGTTCATTCATTCTTTTATATACTTTTTTTTTACAGTTTTGCATATACTTCTGTGGATAAATATTAGAAGTAGAAATGTTAGTTTACTTTGGACAAAAGTAGTGATAATCACTTAAAGCAGTGGTTCTCAACTTGTGGGTCACAACCCCTTTGGTGTTGAGCAACTCTTTCACAGGGGTCATCCAAGACTATCAAAAATACAGATATTTACATCACAATTCATAACAGTATCAAAATTACAGTTTGAAATAGCAATGAAAATAATTTTATGGTTGGGGGTTACCACAACAGGAGGAGCTGTTAAAGGGCATTAGGAGGGTGAGAACCACTGCTAAATTAAAGGGTTGCAGCATTAGGAAGGTTGAGAACCACTGGCTTAGAACCGTGTTCTACAAGGCAGATGTTTGGGCAGAACCAGTGAAATAAGTATGTAAGAGAAGCAGAAGTCAGTCAGTTCAGGTGAGAGCAGACTGTGATAAAGACTGGACTTGGCCACTTCCCTCTCTATCTGGACATCAGATGCAGTTTTCTGGAGAGGATATGGACCGAGGGCAAAAGGGTGGGAGAATTTGGCTAAGTACCTGTCTGATACATGTACTGGTGAAAGACTTAGGATCACCAGGCTTTCTTACATGTATAGACATTCTGGGAAGTGTGAAAGTACAAGAGCAAAGATGGATGATTTGTTAGACCAGCCCCCTCTCCCCCAAAAAGAGACATATGACCCTGCGCAAGTATGATGCTATATACTTTTTGGACAAGATAATGTTTAAAGTATTGCCATGCCAACTTAACAGATGAAAAACCAGAGGAAGAGAAAAGCAATTTGTTATGGTCACACAGCTAGGAAATGGGAAATCTAGACTTAAACCCACACTAGGCACATGGACGGCACCAGAGAGCTCTGAACCGGCTAATGATTAGGAAATGATATTAGAATGTGGATTTCAACAGCCTGAGGGCTTTGGGCTATATCACAGATATCTGGTAAGAACTGGAAGTTTGAAATTCTCCTCACAGAAGAATAGGTGTCAGGGGCTTACCTGCCCAGATCTGGACAGGTACTGGTCAGGAGCTATTGGTGTGGGTTTTTTTTTTTTAATCAGTAGAAAGATAGTTTGCTCTTTTAGCTGATCTGATCATTTCTTCTGCTCAGAACCTAAAAGACATACCCCTTGAAGGGCTTATGGCCAGATCACCACTCTCTGTGGGACTTACTGGGCATTTGCTATGTATGTGGTCACAGGATAACCCATTACCTTTTGGTATGTTTTGGCCCCATTGTAAATTTCCTCCAAGTCACTCTGAGATATTTTACTAGATGCTTAGAATTTCAAAAGGAGGGGCAGTTCCTAATGAGGAGATGATGGCATCATGAGAACTTTCTGCAAGGAGAGTGCATCTCTTTCAATTCTTGTGTCATGTGGATCCTTGTGCTGGGCTCAGAAGAACTATGAATGTCCATCCCAAGGGCAAACTCAGGGTCGGAACACAGCCAGCACTGCCCCATTGCTGCTTTGTTGATCTTTAGAAAAATGGTACTAACATACAGTCTTTTAACTCAACCATTTATTTATTAACTTCCTCAGGATTTATTGGGTAAGAGCCAGGCTCTTTGCTAAGCGCTGCAGACACAGGAATGGGACTTACTGTTCCCAGTTTTAAACACACACAAATCACATCAAGACTGTGAATTCTACCAGTGAGGTGACTTGGCATCTAGCATACCAAGCAATGCTTCTAGTTTTTAGCCTCCAAGTACTACAGCTGAAAAGACAAGCATTTGCACAGCTGTAGAAAGTCGGTAGGTTCAGTCCAGGTCATGAGCTCATAGTTTGGTTGTTTTATGTCATCCCCTTCCTTTATGACCTTCAAGAGAAAAAGCCATTGCCTCTGATGTTCTCGTCATTCTATGGTGGTAGCATGGTTTCTGACAACATGCTTCAATGGTCACCTTATACCCGATGTCCACAGGAAACACTTGAGCCTCAGCTTCATCTATCAGCTTCTTTTTGCTTGCCAAATATTCTGCCTCTCATTAATGATGGAATTTGTGGTTGTCTTCAGTAACTAACAGAGATACTCAGTCTCACATGTCTCGTTGACCCTAGACCTCAGGAGAAAGCCAGGGAACAAAGGGCAAGCATGGAATCTGGGGACCTTAGAGAAGCAGAGTATGTTTCTAATATTAACACAGGTAGAACTCACTACCTGTAGACCCCAGCTACCACCTCCATAGCTACGTGCCTTAAATCTCCCTGCTTCTTCACAGGGTACAGATTTGGCATCTCAGGCTGGAGCTGCCGACTGGTCAAATCCAGATCTGGTAGTCAAGTCTTAGATTACTTGAAAGAAGAGAACATGTAAACCAACTCTCATCAGGACACAGTTTCTTCCCCACAGTCAAGGGCCCTGATATAGTGCCTGAATGACTGATGTCCTTTATAAACTAGGAATAACATGATCTGGGTGCATCTCAGAAAGGCAGTTTGAATGACACAGTCTAAGGATATAGAGTGGTGACCAACTAAAATCTCTGTAAACCCAGCAAGGTAGAGTTTAATGATTTACTGGGTGTAGGGGTGGGGAGAGGGATTGGAATGAGAGTAGGGAAGAAGAAAGGGGAGGAGACTGTCTGGACCTCTATCCAGGCCATCTGGAGGAAGAGGCTCTAGTCCAGCTTGAAGGAACAGTGAAGATGCCTTTGACTCAGGATGTGGGACTTGCCCAACTTGCATTTCAGTTTCCCTTTTTGTATACTATTTATCTCAAAAAGTCAGGTCGAGGGCATGTGAAGGCTGAAACATTGGCATGATGCCAGGCACTGCAATGGGCTTCATAATTTCTGTTGTTACTTACTTGATGTGCTCTACAAATCTCTTCAAGTTTATTAGTCAAGGTTCTATAATTGAGAAATACAAATCAGCTTGAATATAGTTATAGCCACTGTAACACAGGACAGCGAGGCTATTAGTTGTAAACAATGTTCTGAGCATACTGATTAGAAATCAAGCAAATATTTTTTATTTTTGCAGATCTGACCGAGGTGATGTTTCCACTATGTTTTGTTTTTACTTTCAGAAACTGCCAAATCATAAGTCACTTCTACCAGGGGACTGAGACAGCGTTATGAAGCTCCCACACTCTCAGGAGGGCGTCAACCCAGCTTCTTACATAACAAGGACTTTGGCACCTCACCCAGGGCTTGGTTACTTGCCAGCCCTCCATTCCCCAGAAAAAGGCATCAAGATTATTTGGTCAGTTGGGTGTGATCCACACTCAGGACATGAGACAATACGCAGGCAAACAGTGGGAGGGCAACTCTTTGGTTTTAGAGAGACCCTGGGAAATTCAAGTTTACATGCACGTGAACTATGCTTTGGAAATGCTTTGAGATTGCTGGCATTTCCAAATTCATCAGAACATGCTTGGGAGGTACCCAAGTCCAGACCTGTCTTGAATTTTGTGCAACCTACAAGGACCAAGTAACCCCTAGAGTTCCTACAAGGACCAAGTAACCCCTAGAGTTCCCTGAAGGGTCCTCAGTTCTCTAGTCATAAAGAATGGGACTGCCCTCAAGACTCTTTCCTGATGCCCCTGAGGGAAATTGCATAGAGCACTTTCACCTATGAAAAAGTTTGCATAAGAGTCTAAATTTCCTAAAGGGAAGATGGACACAGAGCCAAGAAAGATCAGGATCAACTTTCCATCTGGAGAAGCAATAGCCTTCGGTACCAGCAGTGCAGAAGCTGGCTGAGTGTTTGTTAGAGTTCCAGCACAAACATGCCATTCATTTTTTTCTCTGCTCTGTTGCACTGATCACAGGACTCCCTTTCACAGAGTCTGGATGCTTCTGATGCATCTGGGGTCACTCTACCTTTACGAGTCCTCTTGTTGCAGTGAAACTAAACTCTGAAACAGAATGATCCTGACTGCCTGTGTGTGACCTACCATTGTGCCACTTTTACGTTAGGGAAATTAATGTTCCTGGATAATGCTCTTTCTTCTATTGCATTGGAAAGGATGACTGAATTAATGACCACTGTTGAAAACAAACTGTGTTATAAGCGTTTGCTCTCCTAGTTCCACTGGGAGAGTCTTATTGGATAGATTTTGATACTAGTCTTGAGGAAGGTTGTTGTTCATGTCAGGTATTGTCCTTGGCATTTTCAACACGTTATCAGAATTTCAACAGTGACCTTTCCAAGTGCAGGCTATTGCTCCACATCAGGGATGAGGAAACCTAGGTCAGAGAGGTGGCTTTGGCTAGGAAAGGAGGTGCAGGGGCCTGGGGGAGCGGGCTGGCTGTCTTAAGCACCAACTCTTTACCGCTTGTTGGCGCCGGGCTGTTTTTCCCTGTACAAAGGATAGTACCTTGTATTGGGGTTTCTTCTGGCTTAGGTAACCCAGTAAGACCCAAGCCCTCATTAGAAACTTTATTCAACCTTTTACCAAATTGTAAATGATTCTGAAGTGAAATTAGACTTTCATGTGAGGGTCAAAGTCTGATGGTTTGGGCCTGGCAAGACTGTTCAGTGGGTAAATGTGCTTGGTGCACAAGCCAGATAGTCTGAGTCCAACCCTAGAAACTCACAGAAGAAGGAGAGAACTAAGTTCCACATGCTGCCCCCCTCCATGCACACCAATATTAAAGAAGATAAAATTTAAAAAGACTCGAGTTTTTATTTCTTTCTCTATCTTGCTTTTGTACAACCCAATAAGAATGAATCAGGTATGGATTCCCTTGCCATTTGCAAGCAGATCTTATAAAATGTGGTTGAGAGCAGAGCCCAGGCTACTCAGGCCTTGCCCTGAGGGCCTAGCATGGAGACACGCAGTAAAGTATTCAGTGATTTCCTTCAGGGGAATTTCCAGCAGGGAAACAGTTTCCATTTTTCCTTTTGTGCCGAAGAGGTAGCTCACCAGTGGAGCAGTGCTCACCCACTTTCCAGCCCAGCCCATCAAGAGGAGAATTTAGGGAGGGAGCAAGCAACTCCCATGCTGATCCCCAAGCCATACATTTCCAAAGTAGCATATTGCCAGTGTTCTACAGAGCATGTGTTCTGCAGATGTCAGTGGTGATCAACAACAGAAGGGTCCTGTGTGCAAGCAGCTTTGGGGAGTTTCAGGTTTCTGCACAGCAGGTCATCTCAGTATTTCTGAGGTACTGATATGAATCTCATTCCACTTTATTGCCACACAGATTACATTGCTATCTCATTAGACTCAACCATGTAATTACTTCAGGGAAAACTATGTTGTCAGAATCTGGGAAGTGTTACTAATCTTACCTTATCACCTTCTCCTTGCCTTTGATTCCTCATCTTTGTGCCTTTGACATTTTCAGTCATTTTTATGTTCATCTATCCTATGCTATTAAGTCTCTGCTAGTATAGGGCAGTGTAATATCCCTGGTAGGTAGTCACAGCATATTTGGGACAAAGTGCCTTTTAGAATGTAGAGTTTAGCTTGGAAGGTAAGAAAGACACACATCGATATAATACCATTCTAATAGTAAAGAAAGCATTCTGCTGTCTGCATAAGAAAACTCAAATTAGATCTTGAGAGCTGAAACTAAAACAAAAAAAAACCCCTCTTTAAATGAAGGTTGTTTACTTTCTACATTTCATCAAGGATCCAAGTTGGCATTGAGAGTGAAGGCATCTTGTGGATCAGGTTTGTGGGCAGAACTTCCGTCTGCACAGCTGCCCATGACCTGCCATCTCTTTTGCTGATCTGAGCCCATTGCCACATCACCTTGTTGTGATTCCAGGAGTCCCTGAGGGTAGCCTCTGCAGGGAGTGGAGGAGGAGTGGGGTGGATTCACTCCAAATACTTAGTCTTAGCTGGTAAACACTTTACAGACAAGTAGAGGGCAGATTGGTGGCACCTATCCATTGGATTCTTGCCTAATTTGGACACGAGCTTTCCTGGCTGAAGAAGCCTTTTCCCAGAGTTTCTTTCCACTTCTGGCTATTGACAATACAAATAAAGAAAAGGCTGAGCTGTTTTGTCCCAGGCACAGCCTTAGGAGGAACCAAAATTAGCCACAAAGTCCAGGGTGAGAAGTGGTATCATCCTTAAATGAATTTGTCAGTGCAACCCGAGAAGCCAAGAAGATGCTTGGAAGGAAGGCCTCTTCTTACTTGGACCCCAGACTGTTTTCTTTCTGGCCTTTAACTGGTTGGATGAGGCTCTCCCACATTATGGAAGATCATCTGGTTAGTCTTTAAAAAAATACCATCTCAGAAACACCCAGGCTAGTTTGACTAAAGCCTAGCTAAGCTGATGTATACAATTGGTCACTTACATACATCAGTCCCCTTTACCTACAGAGGATATATTTCAAGAACCCTGGTATGTGCCTGAAATTACAGATAGTACCAAATCTTATACATACTGTACCCCCAAATATAAACATGACTGTAGTAAAGCTTACTTGTAAGTTTCACATAAGAGATTAACATAATAACTTATAATAAAACAGAGCGTGTATAAATACATACTGCAATAAAGGCTATGTGAATGTGCTTTCTCCCTGAACTGCTACAGAGTGGGTAGCATATATAGGGTGGATGTACCTCCAAAAAATAACTCACACCCAGGCAGGATGGGGCAGGACAACATGAAGGTTCATCACACTGCTCAAAACAGCATGTAACTTAAAACTTTTGAGTAAGTCATGGACTTGTCCACTCATATCTTTGGACCAAGGCTAACTGGAAATAATGGAGGAGCACTGTACAATATGTGTGTGTTGGGTAGAGAAATAAAACGTATTTCTCTTAGTGGAGTGTAGCCAAGGAAATTTAAAGCCTCTGTGTGTTTACAAGTTGACTCTTCACCCTGCTGCTGTGCCTCCAAATGTGCATTTGCCCTTCTTACACTCGTTTTCCCACTAACGGTGAAGGCTGCTCTTCAGTGTCACCTCAGACAATCTTGCTGCTGACCTGGCTCCAGGCACCCTGCTCTGTTCCTTCTTTCACAACTGCTCACGGGTTCCCACCTCCTAGCTTTGTGGTTGCACTTTCCTCTACAAGGAAGTCCTTTTCCAGGTTTCTGCAGGGCTGACTCCTCATCAGATCTCTGTCCCATTGCTCCTGCTCCTGCTTGGAGAGGCTGTCTCTGCTATCTCCTGTAAACAGTCCTGTCCCCATCCCCACATGCCCGACCTACACCCACGCATCTGTGGATGGCCCAATATCTTACCACACAGTACTATTTTCTGCACTGCACTCATCAGAATATGAAATTAGTTATGAATCTCTGTTTTTTGTCTTTCTTGAACAAAGGTAAGTACCACGCCCTTCCTGTTCCTGTTCAGCTTTGTCTATTCAGTGCCAGAATAGCACTGGCCATGTGTAATGTCCCCAGAATCAGTTATGGAATGAATCAATGGCTATACAGTGGACATTGTCCATGCCATAGCTGTAATCACATGGCTGTCCCTTGACTTTCAGAGTACACCCACTTATGAATATAGGTGGGGAAAGAAGTAGGTAACTGTTGGCACAGCGTCAGCCTCCTTTGCTGAGAGACTGGCAGCCGGATGTGTTTCCCTTGAGAGTGGCACAGGGAAGCAGGCACAGTACGTGGTGGCAGCTGCAGCAGGCACGTCAGGGCTCATGGGCGGGAAGCAGCTGTGGTGGCTTTGACTTCATTCTCGTTGTGCTGACCCCACCTCTCTGCACTCAGGAACCAATGCCCCCATGACTGTGAGCGGCCAGACAGCGAGGTCTGCCTGACCTGCCAGTGCAGTTGCTGGTGCTGGAACTCTCTCTCCCCCTTCTCTTCTCTCTCTTCCTCCCTTTCTCTTCTTCCTCTTCCCTCTCTTTCCTCTTTTCTCTTCCTCATTCTCTTCTCTCTCTTCCCCCTTCTCTTCTCTCTCTCCTTACTTCTCTCTCTTCCTCCCCCTTCTATTCTCTCTCTGTCCTATCTTACTCTTCCCCTTCATCACTTCAGTCCCTCAAAGTCATCTTCACATCTTTATCATTTTACAGTCGTCAGTGGTTCCCATAGTTCTGGCAGGTAGCCAGTGTCTCAAATGAGTGATGGCCTCTGTCATACAGCTTTGTTCTCTCCTGTGAGCTGGGGCAGTTGGAGGTGGTGGTATTGAGAACACTATGTGATTTAGAATCAGTCACTAGAACTTCTTTAGCTCACCCTTCAGTGAATAGAATCATAAGCCCCTGAATTGTTTGCAACTTTCTAGGGATCCCATACTCCTAACAGCTGACACAATGTACCTAGGGCTCCTCATCATGATGCAATTTATCTTTCAGTAAAGGACAATGTAAAGGAATAGAGAAATAATAAAGATTTACCACCACCACCACCACCACCATACTACCAAAGGTAGTATGTGCCTTCTGTATATAAGATAGCGGTGTCTCCTGTATGCTTTGGCAAAGCTACCTTACCAAATTCCAAATCCCATTAAGGTTTGGACTTTCTATACTCACTTCAGTTTAGGAAAGTTCTCAGACTTATAGTACAGTATAATTAAGGTTATGTCAGCTTTGGGAATAGTCCTTAACTGGTTCACAGAATCTGCTTCCTGATGCTTAGGAACCTGTCATCATACAATAAATGAAACATGCAGAAAGTACTTACTGTGAGAGGCTCAAGCCCCATGTAGAAAGGCTCTAGAGAATGTGGTACTCTATGAGTTCATGTTCTGTTACAGTAGCAAACACCTGAGGCTCAGTACTTCACAAAGAAAAAGACATTTTAGCTTATAGTTTTGAAGGTCCAAAACCATGGTACTAACTTCTGCTTGGTTCTGATGAGAACATTGTGGCAGATGGTATCACAATAAAGAGAGCATGTATAGAAGAGATCATGTGCTGAAGCAGGAAGCCAGAGAGATCCATAGGCCAAGCATGGTTTTGTATAACAATCCACCCTCCAGCAAGGAGCTAACCCTCCATAATGCCAGTGTCAGTCTCTCTGAGGGCAGTGATGCCAAACATAGTCATGTGGTTCTAACCACCTCTGAAAGGCTCCGCCATCTCCCACCATCACTACACTGAAAAGCAAGCTGCCCATTAATGAATCTGTGAGGGACATACCACATCTGAATCGCTGTAGGTATTGTGTAGAGAAAGAAACCATGGTGCCAGGTGAGTAGGTGATCTACTCAATTGGATTTTCAGCCACTTCATTTTGGGATGGGTTGTTACTAACAATAGATAGCAACAAGGGAAAAGGACCCATATATGTCTAATCCTCTGAATGTTTGAGTGCAGACATGCAGACCGTTTTCATGTAAGTTCAGAAAGAGCTGTGGACAGCACTTAAGAAGATAGTCAGCCTCCCAAGTATACCCACTACCCTTAGAAAAGTGGTCTTTCCAGAGGGGAAGCATTTAAAATTGAGAAGAACCTCATTGTGAGGCGCTGGTCACTTTAGGGGAGGTCTAGCATGTAGGGGATGATCCAGCTCACCATCAAAGTGACTGATCCTTCACCACCTGGACAGGCATAGCTGATATTCACCAGCTCTCAGCTCCCTATACCTAATGAGATTGATTCTCTAAATCTTTCTGTTTCTGGGCTATGGAAAAGTTCCCCTTTTGGTCTCTTTCATCGCCATCCAAAATTGTATCTCCTTCAAGCTTGGGAAAACCAGACTAATCAGATATCACTGACAAGAAGCAGGGCATCAGGATGCATGGGAAAACCAAATCCAGCAGACTGCTGCATCTGATGCACAGTTACTAAGGAAGTGCTGCACCTGATGCATGTGGTCACTAAGGAAGTGCTGCACCTGATGCATGTGGTCACTAAGGAAGTGCTGCATCTGACGCATGTGGTCTCTAAGGAATACAGCTTGAGCAGTCATGTACTGTTTATGCTTTACTCAAGTTCCTTCCATAAACACATTATATAGACATGCTTATAAGCAAAGACTGCCATTTTACTGCTTCTTGTTCATAACTTTCTTTCATCTGGCTCTAGTAGGAACATCCAGGTAAAATGTCTGATTGTTTCTGAGTTAGTCTGAAAGCAGGTTAACCCTGAGAACACGTGTAAGGTGCTGTTGTTGGAACTGAGTTTGGAAATAAATAGGCCAGGTAAGTTCTGCTGGTCCATGTACCCCATACCACGCCCCTACCTGGCCAAACAAATAAACAAACACAAAATCAGTGGTCCAAGCTCCAATCTTTTTATTTGTGTTTGGTTCAGGATTCAGTTTTGGCCCATGAGGCAAGATGGGAGTGTGGGGAAGGTTCTCTCACTTTTAAGTAGATGTACAAGGAAAGTATATCTTCATTCTTACCTTCTACTGTGAGGGCATGAATCTATAGAGCCACCATCATCTTGGCCACCAGTGCTAGCCCAAGGAGAAGAGTCAACTTGAAAACCAGAGTGGATACAGAGAAAATGTTTTTTAACATATTACTGAGTTATTGAATTAATTCACCTAGGACTTGACCTAAGTCTAAGCTCCTTGGTATGTGAGAACATAAGCTTTTTTTCTCCTTGTTTATGCCACTCTTAGGTAACTTTTCTTTGCTATAGATGATGGCATCTTGATATGGAATTGAAAATAACATATTACAGATAACTATTTGCACACTAGAGGACAGGAAGCTACCTTCGTTTGGCTTTGGGGAGGCAAGGTATCATGAACCGTTAGAAAGGTACAGCTGTAAGACCACATACTATGCTGTGAACTATAGCCAAGGAGGTTCATATCAATTACAGATGGAAATGAAAGTCCTCAGGATCACCTGAGCTTATTTCAGTCGAAAATCTCACATTAAGGGTCAAGAGCAAAACAGTGACTTTATGTATCATTTCCTTAAGGCCTCATTAGCTCGTGAGGAAACATGGAGTGTTTGGAAGACCTGAGAACCCTCAGGAGATTGCCACAGCACCTGTGGAGAACGCAAGTCTGTGAGCTTTGGTAAATATGAAATAGGATGAGGAGGGTCAGTCCCCATCATTGCAGAACCGAGGTGTGTCAGCTCAATACGAAAACATCTTACCATATCTCATCCAACAGAGAGTAAAGGAAATCTTTGCAAAGTATTTTCTCAGGGCAGAAAAAGCTTTCCTGCCCCCGCTGACTGATCTTAGACACTTGCCACGTGCCACAGGCTTCCTGGACATGCATAAGTAATCTGGTTTATGTCTCAGATGCATACTGTCATCAGCTCCTTTGGCAACCCCAAGAATGATGAAGAAAACATGAACAACCACAAAAACTCTCCACACTGAAAACTGAGTGAATTTTAACTCATTTGACAAAAGACAAATGTGTTACAGGTCTGTTTTAAACCAAGTCATTTATTTCTTGGAATGAGAAAACATGCATTTTAAAATCTGTGCATAACAACAACATACAGAAAAGGCTAAAATGGAAGATTAGCCCATTATCACTCACAGAAGGGCAATTGGATGTACTAGGGACCCTTAGTTGATTTCTTTCAGAAAGTCACAGGTAGCCCTGACACCAGGAGCTAGGCTGGAACTCCTCGGTTCTGGTGTACTGTTGAACATGAACTGTTTCATGTGTTACCATCAGACAAGGCCAGCTCCTGGCTGTAATGTACCAGGACAGAAGCCAGACTATTGATAATGAACACAAAATACGAACATCATCTAAGCCACACAACACCAGGCAGCCTGTTCTCCTGGCTCCTCAGAACCGCTCTGCTTCTTCATCAGTTGGAGCTTCAGTTGCCCCAGCTTGCCCTTCCTCTACGTGCGAGCTGTGGAGACTCGGTGTTAGGACCCTAGGGTTGCCTTTGAAACTGTCTCACAAGATATTAAAACAATAGAAAGTGATTTTCTGACAGTTCTATTGGCCAGAAATCTAAATGAAGAGGCCAGCAGGACTGGGTCTTCCCAGACAATCAGTCCGGAAGGATCTGCCCCAGTCGTTTTTCCTGGTTTTAAGGCTTCGGCTGGTAAACAGCACTCCAGTCTTTGCCCCGCTCTCCTTCTGCTTCTCCTCTTTGTTCCCTGTCTTTCCTTATAAAGACTCTTGCCAGGGGATTTAGACTGCACCCAACACATTTGGGATGAACTCATCTCCCAAGCCTTCCCTTACCTCTTTCTACAGAGATGCTATCTCCAAGTAAAATCATTCCCATTCTCTAGGTGTCAGGACCTGTGCATATCTTTTGCATATCCATTCAATCTGCTACAGATGACTAGCTCAGAGTTATCCTAGCTCTCTGACACCATGCAACCTAAAACAAATCATATCCTTAAACTCTCTTCAGAGCACTGAAAATGAACTCCAATCCTGAAGTCTTCCAGAAGCCCCGAGGTGACCTTTATAACGTGCATTCTTCTCGTGTACTGTGTAATGCCTCTGACTCACAACGCTGCGGATGTGCTCTTCGTGGCACTCCTTCCCAATTCACATTCGTGAACACCCTAATGTGTTAGGTACCAGAAGAGTGCTCAGGTACAAGAATTCACTGAATCTTGGTAACAGTCCTGGGAGTAAATACAGTTGACCCCTATTCTACAGGTGAGAAAATGGAGCCTTAGAAATGTTAGTGCCTACTTTAGTAAAGGTTCTTCAGAAAACAGAACCAACTATGTGGGTGTATGTGTGTGTAAGGGTGAGGAGAGACATATGGGAATTGGTCCATGTGGTTATGGAGTTTGGCAAGGCCTGAGCTCGGCAGGCTGAGCGGAGAACCAGTGGCTGCAGTTCCAGTATGAGGGCGAAGGCTTGAGAACTAGGCGACCAGAGATTCAGTTTCAATCTGAAGGCTGACAGTTCTATCTTGGCGAGAGCTAAGGTTTCAACTGAAGGCTGAGGTTCAGAAGGAAGTCGGTGTTCCAAGTAGAACACAGGCAAGGAGAATCAAACACTCTTTCTTAACCACCTTGAAAATTCCAGTCAGGTTGTCAGAAGATTGGATGGGGCCTACCCATAGTCAGGGAACAACCAACTTTCCTCTTCTGACTAGTCGCCCTTTATCCAAACCACTCTCAGGCAGCCAGAAGACCGGCCAACCACGTGTCTGTGCTCTGAACTGAAATGGGCAGTTTGCATCCACAGCCCAGGTGAGCTGAACATTGAAAAATTAACTGTTTCAGCATTTGTCCCAAGATCCCATAGCTGGTAATTGGTGAAGCCAGAATTCGGACATTGCACCGTGTCATGTCCATGCCTCTCCTCATGAGCACTCCACTACCATGCTCCCTGCCCAACTCTAACATTACATATTAGCCTCAGCCAAAATGGCTTCTGTGATTCTACTGATCTAGAGTCAGGACAACACAGTTTGGGACTGACTTACACATGTCTCATGGTTTTGCTGCTGTGTCATGTGTGGTTTCTCTGTACCTCTCATTATGTTGTAAGGAATTGCGGTGGGGGGGATTATATCTTATCTCTAATAACAGCTAATGTTATTACTTATCGTAGACCATGAAGCTGAGTTGTATGTATCCACTTAATGTAACAATATCATGAATCAGTTATTTCTTTTATCACTGCTTTTAAAAAGCCTGCAGACTGGATTCTCATCAGTTTACACAAAGTGGAACCAGGATTTGAACCCAGGCAATCTGGCTTCAGAGCCCGAGTTTTTAACCACCATGTTCTTAACATCATTGAGATATGTTCACATTTCCTTTCCACCAGCTCACCTTCATTTTCAGAATCCATTTCAGAGGTGACACGTAGGCAAAGGAGCTCTTTTTGAGAAATCGTTATCAAGGATCAAGAGCTCCTTGGGAGGTCAAATGGTTTTGGGGTTGACTAACTGGGTATGAGCTGAGGGGGTGGAATCTGTTTTGCAGGCTTCACTAGCCTTTATAGTCTGACCTATGCTGTGAGCCTCTCCTGCCTAGGTTCCTCAGTGTCCACTCATCTCAGCTGCAGGGGCATTTTCTTGTGAATCTGTGTGGAGAGTCCTGGGGCCCTCCCTTCTCATACACACCCAGGCTGTCCTTACCTGCGTGACTCCTATAGCCAAGACTGGGATTTGAAAATGCAATGTCACCTCACTAAACACTGGCTGGATGCTGTTCATTTGAGACACTGCCCCACTGAGCCTGTACAAACAGGTTCTTTGCATAAGGGCCACCAGCAGGCTTATCCTCGGGCTGGGCACAGTGCCAACATGTGGGTTACCAGGTTGGCACACCTAGTCCTTTCTCTGGAGACACTGGGGCTCTAGGGACCCAGGACTGCAGGGGCCTGTTCCCCGTTCCCAGCATACCTTCATCCATCTTTTCTAAATAAGTAGGCAATGTTTAAATGGCTCTAAAGTAGGTTACTCATCTTAGAGAGCTATCTAGCTAGTCAACAGAGAACAGGAGTTCTGGTTTTCAGTGGGAGCTGCTTCGGCTTGGTGCCTCTAAAGTATGCAGATGGCTTTTCACAGTGTTGGGTCATTATCTTTTCAATGGCTGCACTGTGACCTCTTTTAGGGCTGAGGCAGGCTTTACAGTTGCCAGTGCGGGTACAGTGTCTGGGATGGAGGAATAGTTCAGGGGTTGTTTTCCCACCAGAAAGCCAGTAGGACTTTGATCATATGACTTTGCCAAATAAGACAAATCCCCATAAGGCCTGAGAAGGCTTGCTGGCTTGTCCCAACTCTGGAACAAACCAGCAAGGCAGCCCGCACAGTTCTCTATCTGAAGGAAGGACAAGATCAGAAAAGGTCTGTGGTTCCTTCTGGGGGATTCCCCAGGCTAGGTGCCCTGCAGAGAAGGGACAGTACAGGATATGTCGTCTGGATTGTAGAGCTAAACGTGATGACGTGGATAACCACACAGACAGGGTCCGCCTGCTCCAGGGACTGACTGAAGAGGAAGTGGGGGCTGGGGAGCAATGAGAGTTTCCTAGAGCCTCCAGGGAGATGGGGCTGGAGTTGGCGGCCCCATCTTAAACCACAGCACTTGCTTTTGTACCAAGGCCCTGCTGCTACTAGGATACCAACTGAGGGACCCCGGAGCTCTCCAGGCCTCTCCGTCCATTAATCCCACTAATGAGGCACCACACAGAAGGCCCCCTTCAGACCGTATGCTCAGGAAGCATCCTTCTTGTGGGACCTTTGTGGGGAAAAGAAATCGGTAACTCTTTGATCTTGATTGTCAACAAGGAGTTTTTCTTAATATCTTTGAAATCTTGGAGAAACAAAAAGTGGGACCTGAACTTTGAAACTCTGTCTTGTTCGATGTTATTATCCAGCAACAGGACAAATATTATCCTCTGGGGTAAATTGCTTTGTTCTGGGAAGATACTACAATTGATATTTGGTTCTTAAAGGAAAAAACAAACATTCTCAAAGGCAGAAATTCAAACCCTGCCTTCCCGGGGGGTCTTGTATCAGGTACAATCACAAAACAGCTGTTTTCCTCATGGACAGCATTGCAAATGTTTTCAATAGGAAAGTGTTTCATCTTTAACAACGGTTTAGTCTGCAAAGTATAAAACTGTAATTGTTTCTTCTGGAGAGGAAACTGGATATTCTTAGGGGTGGGATGGGACATTGGAGACCTGTCTTCCTCTAGGCTGGTGGGGGGATTGCCAGGGAGGCCAAATGGGACAGTTCAAAGCCTAACTGGGTGGGCTTTTTTTGGAGTCTGGTTCTATAATATTCTGGACTTACCAACCCAGACTTTGAAAATGGACTCATGGTTTTATGATTGCATTATTGTCTAAAATGAGAATAGCCTCTAAATGGTGAAGGCACCCAGCTATTAATTGCTCTCATGGGACATGCCCAATGAGAGGAGAGAGTAGGGGGATTTGGGAATATAGAGACAGGATTACAGGCAAGGACGAAGGGAGAGTGGGGTGACTACAGACCATTTCCTCCCCTTTTCTAGTGTTGAGATTGCAGGCACTAGGACTGCTAAAGTGGACTGTGAGCTGAATTTGGGTGGTTACACATAGAGAGGCTTGGCTTGTGAACTTCACAATTCCTCGTTTCCAGAGCCAGTTTTAACTGTGAGAGTTGCAATTCCTGTCTTTGATTCCAATCTTTGTAAAATTCTTGTCACTCTTGAAAGCTTGGGTTTAGCTATGCTGTTGGAAGAACTATAGACCCAGCTGGATCACAACATAGTTCGAGGGATGAGGTTGCTGGCAGCAAACTGAACAGAGTCTGAGTGGGGGCAGCAGGTGAAGAGGTTGGAATGAATGCTGAAGGTGTAGATTTAAAAAAAAAAAATATAATTCCCTTTTATTTGCCCAGTCTGGGATCGCAGATTAGCAAGGAATCAGGCAAGGGGATAGCCCTAGACACAGATATATGAGAGGAGTTGAGACCTTCAGAGATGGAGGCTAGGAACTATTACAATAACGCTAATGGGGACACAGTTTGCAGATCAGTGGGTTAGGGTTAGTCGAATGTCTCCTTTGTGCACAACACCCAGAACAGATTTTGTGGGGCTCTGATCCTTGGTGGGAAGAAGGGAACTCGGAGAGTAGTGGAAGGGAGAGGGCAGGATGGACTGGCTGGATGATGACAGCGAGTGTGTGGAGGAAGAACTAAGAGACGCTGCTAAAATTCCATCTGCAGCAGAGCACAGCACACCAGAGGTGAGCATCCCGCTTTGACTTTGCCCTTCCACTTGTCTAGACTTCTATCTTCCCACATGACCGGCTCGTTTGTCTCAGCTGTCTGGTGTCCCCCTCTAATCTCTCTCCAAGAAAAGCTGCCACCACCGCACAGCTGGACATCCCTGTCTAGTGTTTGTTCTCTCCTCAGACCTTCCCAGACCCTACCTAGAGCGACTCTGATCATAGCACCTGATGGGCAGTTGGCAGTGGTCTCTGTGGAAGCATGTTCTTGGGTCTTGTTACTTAACTTGGGTTTGATGGGTCAGGAAAAGGAGTGGACAGAGCTTCATGGGGGTGACAGGCCCCCGGCAGCATAGTCACTGTGATGATTTCTGGTTGCAGAGCCTCTTCAGTACTTGGAGCTTGTGTGAGAAGCTACAGAGGGCTGCTGCCTCTCCCTGCACTGTGAGTGGCAGTGCTAGGCTGGCCTGTCTACGTTCTACCGTATGTGCATCGGATAAGTGAGCTGATGACCTCTGTGAACAGCTGTGGGGTTTGTGCTGTTTCCAGATGTGAGGGACAGCTTGGACAGTATCACTTAGCAGCTTAAACACTGGAGTTTGGATATCATTTTAGAACTTATAGGATGTGATAAAATTTTAAAACTCAAGGATGTTAGGCCAGGTTTAATGGTACACATATTTAATCCTAACACCCAGGGAGGCAGAACAGGTGGATCTCTGTGAGTTCAAGGCCATCCTAGTCTACATAGTGAGTTCCAGGTCAGCCACAATGTCATAGTAAGACCCTGTCTCAAAAATAACAACAACAACAAACCAAACCAAAACATATAATGGCTACACAGTACTTTAATGGTTTCTTGGTTTATCACATCTTCTAACCAAAGGTAAAGACCCAAAGAAGGTGAAAATTATCCTGGTTTTGGCTATTCTTTGAAGTTTTCTTTTCCACACCAAGGCTGGGTTTTAGCCTCTCTCGACTATGCACGACTCTCAATCACTTTACTTCCTGATGCCGGCAGAGGCTCTGGACTTCCCTGAAACTCCTCTTTGCTGTTATTCCTCTGTGGGTCTGAAAGGCATTTCATTAGCTTGTGAATGGTTCTGGTCTTGATCTGCTGGTGGTTCCTGAATAAAGGAGGAGAGAGAAATCACCTCACTCTACCATATGGGTTGCGAGTCCAGCAAATGTACTCTGGTCTTGGGACTGGCCACTTTTTTTCCCCCAGCCAGGAAGGTGTGTGCCCAACACAGCATTGAGAACAAACTTACTTTTTAAGAATTTTAAGGTGTGCATTCATCTTTCTAGGGAAGGATGGGAAAGATTTTTGCTTCCTAAGTCTAGTTGAGGAGTCTCAAAGAGGATTCAGAGGTATTTGAGGGTCACAGAGCTGCTGTGGTTTGTATATAACAGGGCTTGGACATGATTTTTACTCTGCTAAAAACGCGCATCTCACCTTTCCATTATACATGTTGTCCAAATCGGTTGGCATCCTGGTTTTCCCGTAAGTGTTAAGTAGGCTTTATAGGGCAAAAGTTGGGGAGGCAGAATGGGTGCCATTGCTAAGAGTGCAGATGGAAGATACAACCATGTGCCCCAAGCTGGCTCTTTAACCTTCTTAAGCTTTCGTTTCCTTATCAACAAGATACCCATGAAATAGCTGTCTGGAGGAGTTCCTACAACTAAACCCATTAAAACCAGGGATGACACCTAAGTATCTGCTGTCATTGTTCTAGGCAATCCTTGATTCTCCACTTTTCCAGGATAGTCACATGATCTTAGGAGACAAGAATTGATGGCTCCCAGGAAGTATTCAAAGGCTCATAGACTACACACACACACACACACACACACACACACACACACACACACACACACACGCTGTTCTTCAGAGACTAAAAAGCAGACTTAGCTCTTAAAATAACTTCTTCTTCTAGAAATTCAGCCAGAGATGTGTCTAGAAGCATTCAAGGAGGTGCTGTGTGTCCAGGAATACTGGTCCCCTGTGGGCTCTAGAGCCTCTGCAATGCCACATTCTCTGCCACCACTGAGAGTCTTATATTTCAATGCTACCATTGTGACTGGAGCTGGGGACTAATGTGAAAGGGAATTATGGTCCAATTGCCACCTGTGAGGACCCTGATTTTAAACAGGTGAGTGGGAGATTAGTACCTGGTGGATCTTCTCCTACTTCAGGAAGGCTATGTTGAACAAAGTGACTAAGAACTTCCACTCACTGCAGTGTCATGTGTCCAGCATTAGCTCTCAAGTCTCATGTAGTAAAGTAACTCTTGTCTTGTATGTTGGACATCAGATAGAAACAAGCTGTCATGAGCTTGAGCTCAAATTGTCTCTAGACTCTCATGTTTAGAGATTTAATCTCTAAGCAATTTTCTTTAAGTAATGATTAAATCATCCCCCTAGTGGTTCTGACTCGGCATCCTGTTTTGGACAGCATATTGCTATTATCTTGGCAAGGGAAAAGACAGCATAGGAATTACTGAAACAACAAGGCCACATCTTGTGTTTGGTTCACTCCCAATGTCAAAGGCAGTATCTTAATCAAATGAATTATCTAATAGTGATTAGAGATCTCATCAGTTAAAAGATCATTGTGTAGGCCATTTTCTCTGAATTGAAGCATTCCTTCTTGGTGGGGGGCAGGGGCCTCATAAGACTTAGGAAGCTAAGGAGCCTTTTAAGTAAAGGCTCAGAAAGTTCACGTACCTTAGTAGGTTCAGGAAACTCGGAAAGTTACAGGATTTTCAAAGACTTTCCTCAAGGTTATATAAACAGAGAATACTTGCTGGGGACAGGCAAGCTAAGCAGGGAGCTCTAGGGATGTAGCTTTAATGAGTTATCACCCTGGTGATGTAGCGGGTTTTGAGGGTCTCATTCTCCAGTAAGACGCCTTCGTCAATACTCTGTAGGTAACCCCAGTCAACTCATTGGTTTATTAAGTTAGACTTGGGTAGAATTGTTGGTAAAGGCACCCAACTATTAATTGCTCTCATGGGACATGCCCAATGAGAGGAGAGAGTAGGGGGATTTGGGAATATAGAGACAGGATTACAGGCAAGGACGAAGGGAGAGTGGGGTGACTACAGACCATTTCCTCCCCTTTTCTAGTGTTGAGATTGCAGGCACTAGGACTGCTAAAGTGAACTGTGAGCTGAATTTGGGTGGTTACACATAGAGAGGCTTGGCTTGTGAACTTCACAATTCCTCGTTTCCAGAGCCAGTTTTAACTGTGAGAGTTGCAATTCCTGTCTTTGATTCCAATCTTTGTAAAATTCTTGTCACTCTTGAAAGCTTGGGTTTAGCTATGCTGTTGGAAGAACTATAGACCTAGCTGGATCACAACACAGTTCGAGGGATGGGGTTACTGGCAACAAAATGAACAGAGTCTGAGTGGGGGCAGCAGGTGAAGAGGTTGGAATGAACGCTGAAGGTGTAGATTTAAAAAAATATATAATTACCTTTTCATCTCCTTCTCTCCTTACTTCTCAGCTACAACCTCCCATTTACTAATCTTTAAATTGTGTGGACCATAACAGTGTCCCAAATGTCCCCCTTCTAGACACCAGTCCACAATATTGCCTTCTCAGTTGGCCTAATACCAATCTTTAGCCTTACTCAACCCTTCCACTCTAGGTCTAAGTAGCAAACTTACTAGTTTACATCTTGTTCCTTTAACTTCTGAAGTTAAAGGGATGGGTGTTTTTAACTGGCTAGTATGCCTTTTGCACATGGGCCTAAATAGGAGTTTGGGTTATTTCTGGGGATAATATTCTACTCTGGGAGTAATGCAATATGGGGGAATCACACCTGACACTTAGTGATTAACTTCTGACATGTGCACATTGACTCTACTACAGCAGTTGTCAAAAGTCAATCAATAAAATAACCCCAGATGATAAGTCTCAAAGCAGAAATATATAAAAAACATGAAAATCAAGACATATTCCAATTACATAGTAATGGATCCCAATGGGAACAAGTTTGATTAAATCCCAAAGAATTTAAAGTGATTATGTGAATATTTAACAAAATGAAAGAGGCTATAAAAAATTCCTAAATGAATTTAAAGAAAATACAAACAAGAAGCTGAAGGACATAAAATAGTCAATAGAAGATGTGAACCAGAAATTCACAAAAGAAATATAAATACTGAAAAAATCATATTGAAATTTTAAAAATTAAACTACAGTAAGTCAAATAAGAAACTCAGTAGATAAAATGGATCAAGTGGAAGACAGTATATCAGTGATAGAAGACAAGAGAGATGCATTTGAATATTCAGATAGTGACAAGAATAAAATAATAAGAAAATAGGAGCACAACATGTGAATTCTATTAGATATCATTAAAAGATAAAATTTATGAATCATGAAAATACAAGAAGAATCTCAGCTAAATTCATAAACAATATACTTAATTAAACCATTGTAAGGAAAAAAAACCAACCAACCAACCAAACAAACAAACAAAAGTCCCAAATGTAGAGAAAGAGGTGACCACCCAGACATAGGGAGTCTTTAGAGCATCAAACAGATAAGACTAGAAAAAACTTTTCCACATCATACTGTAGCTAAAATACTAGCTGCAGAGAATGAAGAAAACTACTAAAAGTTTCAAGAGAAAAACATGAAGTCATATGTGCAGGCAAACCCATCAGTGTCACACAGATTTCTGAACAGAAACCCTAAGATCTAGGGGAGCAGAAAATAATATATTTCAAGCATTCAAAGATAATAGTTGCCAACCCATACTAGTGAACTAAATAAACTATCTGTTATAACTGAAGGAAAAAGAACTTTCTATGATAAAAACACATGGAAAGAATTCATGGCCACTAGTCCTACAGAAGATACTTGAGTGAATCCTTCAGCCTGGAGGAAGATGAATACATCCATAGTGCTACAGGAAAAAAGAAACCATGTTAGAACAGCTAAATGGCTGAGGAATAGGAGGACAGTAAACACTACAAAAATTAACAGAATGACAGGAATTAATATATATCCTTCAATAATAACTTTGGATATTAAAGGACTAAATTCCCCAATCCAGACACATAGACTAATAGATTAGATACCAACAGACAAGTGTAGCTCTTACTTCTCATCAAAGGAACTTTTCTTTGCAGCAGATGAAGACATCACAGAAAACCACAACTGATCAAAATGCAGAGAACAGCTAACCGACCATGAGGTGCCCAACCCCAAAGGTTACATCTACATCACAACTACCGCACCTAAGGCTCATGACAGAAGGGAACACAGGAAGAGTGTAAGGAAGTCTGCTCTGAGCTTGTGTCTCCTAGAAATGGCAAACAAGCCATCCATGATACCCAATAATATGGTTGCTAAACACTTGAGCAAGGACACCATCCACAGACATGCTAACATGGAAGGAGGAAATGTCAGAGGGTCCCAACTCTAGACAGACAACTACAGGCAACTAATGAATGCTAGGAGTTGGAAAAGTAGTCTTTCCCAGGGATGAGCCCCCTAACTGGTTATCCAATACCAATTAGTCAGCTCTGAGATCATATACACACAAGTAACACTAAATGGACTGAGCAAATTGCATATATATATATATATATATATATATATATATATATATATATATGTGTGTGTGTGTGTGTGTGTGTGTGTGTGTGTGTGTGTGTGTGTGTGTGTGTGTGTAACAACTACAATTAAAGGAAAAAGTCCATAAATTTGAGAGGGAGTGGGGTGAGGCAGGAGAAAGGTTGGAGGGAGAAAAGGAAAGGGGGAAAATGTTATAAATACATTTTAATTTCACAAACATGTTTCAAAGGATCCATTTACTTCTTGCTCCCAAGAAACATACCTTACCATCAAAGACAAATGTAACCTTAAGGTATAGAGATGGAGAAAGCTATTTCAAGAAAATGGAGCTGTGTAGTGGTGGTGCACACCTTTAATCTCAGTACTTGGGAGGCACAGGCAGGTGAATCTCTGTGAGTTTGAGGCCAGCCTCATCTACAGAGCAAGTTCCAGGACAACCAAGTCTACACAGAGAAATAATGTCTGGAAAAACAAACAGACAAACAAACAAAACAAAACAACAACAAAAAAAACAAAGAAAGAAAGAAAACAGAACTAGAGAACAAGCAGGGATTGACTGTTATAATATTAGAAAAAATGAACTTCAAACAGACTTCAAGCTGAAACCACTCACAAGGAAAAAAGACAGAACAGCAAAAGAGAAAATTATAGGTATTATAAACCAGTACATAGACCTGATGAGCATAGATGCAAAGATTCTCAATAAATACTTGCAAATTGTTGGCTTCAGTCCAGAGATTCAGGGATGCCTCAGCATATATGCAAAGTCAATAAGTTTAATATCATAAATAAATGGACTTGACAGAAATCATGATTATCTTAACAGATACACTAAAAACTTTTTACAAAATTTAACATCAATTCATTATAAAATCCTGAAGAAATATGAATAGAAAGAACATAGCTCAACATTATAAACTGAAATCATTTCCACTAAAATGAAAATGTCAGGAACATGACAAAGGTGTCCATTTTCTGTACGCTGTGAATATATGTTGTTCCCATTGGTTAATAAATAACCTGCTTTGGCCTATGACAAGGCAGCTTATAGGCAGGCAGGAAAACCAAGGGAGAGAGAGGAAGAAGAAAGGAGTAGCCAGCCTGCTGCCCAGGGAACAAGATGCCAGCAGACTGGTAAAGCCACAGAACATGTGGCAAAACATAGATTAAGAAGCCTGCCATAGGCCATGCAATTGGTAATTAATATTAAGCCTCTGAATGATTATTTTATAAGCAGTTGTGGCTGAGGTACTGTGGACTGGGTGGGCTGGAGAAACTTCTGGCTACAGACAAGACTAAGAAATAAAAAGGACACAAAAGGAAAGGAAGAAGTCAAAGCATCCTAATTTTAAGATGATAATGGTACTATACTGCTGTGGATATCACTGTATAAATGAAATGCTGATTGGCTAGTGGCCAGGCAGGAAGTATAGGTGGGACAAGCAGAGAAGAGAATTCTGGGAAGTGGAAGGCTGAGGCAGAGAGACACTGCCAGCTGCCACCATGACAAGCAGCATGTGAAGATGCTGGTAAGCCACAAGCCACATGGCAAGGTATAGATTTATAGAAATGGGTTAATTTAAGATAAAAGAAGTAGATAACAAGAAGCCTGCCACGGCCATACAGTTTGTAAATAATATAAGCAGCTGAGTATTTATTTTATAAGTGGGCTGTCAGACTGCCGGGGCTTGGTGGGACCCATAGAGGAAACTCCAGCTACACTTTACATGAGACCTAAACACTCTGCCAGAGAATACTTAGAGCTGCTGAACGAACATATAAAATTACTAGCCCTCCTCTACACCAGAAACATGCACGCTGAGAAAGAAATCAGAAAAATGAGTCCATTTGCAATTGCCTCCACAAACAAAAACAATACCCCACTCCCAAACTTAACCAAGGAGTGAAAGACCTCT
Source organism: Peromyscus californicus insignis (assembly GCF_007827085.1). Lineage (NCBI taxonomy): Eukaryota > Metazoa > Chordata > Mammalia > Rodentia > Cricetidae > Peromyscus > Peromyscus californicus. The sequence continues at coordinate 2,305,556 of NW_026294447.1, read as the reverse complement.
ATAATGAAAACTAAAACATCAAAGAAAAAGATTGAAGAAGATACTAGAAGATGGAGAGACCTCATATGCTCATAGACAGGAAGAATTAATACCGTGAAGATACAACCCCATTAAAATTCCAATTTCATTCTTCACAGAAATAGAACAGAATAATCTTAAGACTCATGTGGAAGTACAAAAGACCCTGGATAGCCAGTGAGGTCCTGAGCAAAGAGGACAATGACAGAGGTGCCACCATACCTGATTTCAAGCTCTTCTCCAGAGCCATAGTGACAAGACAGGATGGAGTTGGAACAAAAATAGGTCAATTGAACAACATGAAAGACACAGATACAAACTCACACAGTTAGCCGTCTGATTCTGGACAGAGATGTCAAAACAAAACCTAACAAACAACACATTGGAGACAAATGAGTAGCTTCAAAAAATAGTCCGGCAAGAGTCGGTATCCACATGCAGAAGAATGAAGCTAGACACGTATTATTCACTTTCTGTGAAAGTCAACTCCAAGTGGACCAAAGATCTTAATGTAAAACCTGAACTCTGAAACAGACAGATTAAAAGTGGGGGAAACACTTCATTGTATCAGCCTAGGCAAGGCTAGACACTCAGGAAACATGGACAACAATTGACAAGTGAAATTCCATTAAATTAAAAAGTGTCCATACAGCCAAGGGAGTAATTAATTGAGGGAAGTAAAAGGACAGCCAACAGGGTGGGAGGAAATCTTTACAAGTCGTACATCTAGGGGATTAATACCTAGGATATGCAAAGAAGTATAAAAAGAAATTAGAAACCAAACCACCCAGTCTATAAAGGAGCTAATGAAAATGAGCAGAAGCTCAGAAATGTGAAGTGGAAATGGGCCATAAGCATGGGAAAATATTCCTCACTAGCCACCAGAGAAACATGAATTCAAACTGCATTGAGATTCTCTCCTACCCCAGTCAGAGTGGCAGTTTTTAAGAAGAGAAATGACAACCAATGCATGTGGGGATGCAGACAAGAGCAGACGCGAACACGTTGCTGGTGTAGCCACTGTGGAAATCAGTATGGAAGTTCCTCAAAAAACTAAAAATAGTTCTGACATGTGACCAAACACTAGCACTCCTGGGTATTTACTTGAATGACTCCAAGTTAACATATGTCAGAGATTTTTGCAGTCTATTTATCAAAGCATCATTCAAAATATCATATTGATGAGACCAACTAGGAAAGAAAGTATGGTATATATACACAGTGGAATATTTTTCAGCTATAAAGAAGAAACATGTCATCTGAAGGAAAATGGATGCAGCTGGAGATAATCGCACTAGGCAAATTAAGTCAGCCTCAGAAAGAAACGCAAATATTACACGTTCCCTTTCATTAATGGTCACCTCCTATGTAGATATATACAGAAGGCGTGGAAGTAGGAGTGATGTTGTCTAGGGTTGTAAAGAGGTCGAGTGGGTGAGGAAGGGAGATAAGGGAAGGGTGGGAATATGCTTAAAGCATATTAGATTTGCATAAAAATTAGAAAAGACACGAGGTATTCTACTTAAAAAGGGGGAACTGCTTGCAGTTTCAAAGGACCAATAGGCTGACCCACTGCTTTTAGTCCTCTGATAGGGTCCCAGGCGGTCATGGTGGTGAGTGTGTAGCAGAGTAAAACTGCTTACTTCATGGCCCTAGACTCAGAAAAGGGCATGCTCTAATGACCTGAAGACTTCTCATAGGCTCTACCATTACTTCACAATCGTACCTCCTTGGGGACCAATCCTTTTTTAGACACGGACCTCTGAAGAACACTTACCCTAATCATAGCAGATCTGGACCAGAAGTCACAGGTTTGGGAGTTGGAACTGGGTGTGACATTGGGAACACACAGAGCCATGTGGCCATCAGAGTTGGGATGGTAGGGATTCCTGAGTAGCTGCAGCAACTTGAGTGGACTTGATAAGATTGTTGCTGGAGGTCTGCAAAGGTTATGGTGATAAGGCTGCTTAGTGATGTAGAAGGAGGGCAAAGCCGGGCCAGCAAAGTCCCATGACACCCTTTGGCTCTAGAGCAGTGGCTCCCAAGCTGTGGGTTATGACACTTTTGGGGACGAATGACCCTTTCACAAGGGTCACATATCAGAAATCCAGCATATCAGGTATTTACAGGTATTTACATTACAATTCATAACAGTAGCAACATTATTTATGAAGCAGCAATGAAATAATTTTATGTTTGGGGGTCACCACAACATAAAGAACTGTATTAAAGGGTAGCAGCATTAGGAAGGTTGAGAACCACTGCCCTAGAGCTATTACTCCAACATGAGAGCTGCAGGCAAATATGTTATGATGCCCCATAGCTAAACAATTTTTTTTTCTAAAAATGCTCAGAAGAGGCACAGGTCCATGGTCAGTGTAGTTTTTACTCATGATGATTTAAATAATGAGTAAGGAAGTGTTAGTGAAGTATCTTTAACATCTCCCTGTAACACAATGATGGTTCTTCATTGTGTCCAGGACTGACTCTTCCTGACCTGTTCCAGGAACCATATTCTTCATCTCCTTTCTTGTGAAGCATGTCCTTTTTGTCTAATTCCATTTGTCTAATACCTCTGAGAATGAGGTAGCAGCACTGTTGTTAGGGACAATGCTGTGACCTGTTTGTCAGGAACCTGCTTAGACTGAAACAGTATGACCCACTTGGCTCTACTGTCCACACAATGTCAGTTACATCATAGAACTGGTCCATGACCCCCACTGTGCTTCACTGAGCCTCACCAAACAATATAAGCTGTAGCCTTAAGATGCAGAAAAATGATTTCCTTTCTTGTCAGGCTAAGTGTACTGCTCACAACTTTGTAATGTAAATATAGAAAAGCAGATCTTGTACAAATGCCCCTGAACTCCTTAGACCATAGTTGCTGCAACTCTTTCAGTGTTGGCTGCACCCTGTCTTGCACAGTGAAGTATGAGTCAGTGAGCCATGGCCAGAGCAGAGTACTACGAAGCAATGCAGGGAATCACTACCTCCTGTAGGTTTCAAATAGACCCGGGCCATTATGAGGCCATGTCATAAACTGAAGGCAAGAGAGGCCTTCATTGAGGTGGGTTTGTTGCCAGGTAATGGTTTAAAACATTCTTTGGAATATGTCCGCCCCCAGAACTGTGTTGCCAGATAATGGGGGTGATTTTAGAGGCTGTGGGTGGTCTTGGGTGATAGTGACAGAAAGGACTATCTGTGAGAGTCCTCAGGTTCTTTGACCTGGAAGAAGTACTGTAGGCAGAAGATAAATAGGCTAGATCTGACCAATGGAACCACACGGGCAGTTCAAGTACTGAGTAGTCAGTGAGCTAGCATCCCAAACTTGACTTCTGTCTAACATGAATGAGATGCCATAGCTCGGCATGCCTGAAGGATGACTTAAAGGGAAGGCTATCTCCTCGGTGGGTGTGGCTGGTTACTTGTCTGTCCTGAAGGGACAGACCAGGAAGTAATGGATCCCACATAACATCACAGATATAAGGGTATATATGGGGTATGGAGGTACTCAGGGCACGAGGTCAACCCCAACTGGGGGTGAATTTAAGGGGATGGAGAGCTTCTGCAACTTGGTTTGTAACTGGGGCCTGGAACCCTCCATTGGATGGAGGTTGTGAGAATGGGTGGAGAGAGGGGCTTGGGTTCGCATATGTCCTTCCTTCCCCTCCTTACTTTGCTCTAGCCCAGGTGGTAAGTACTGGCTCCCTAGTTCAGTCCAGTGGAAACCTTTTATTTTCACTTTGGCCCCTTGCAGAAAACTTACTAGTCAGTAAATGAGACTTTAATCCGTGGCTATACTCTTTCTCTCCTGGGATTCTCAGCAGCACAATGGAGGCACATACAGCAGCAAAGGAGAGTTCTGTTGGTCCTGAGAAAGGCACTTCTGATTTCTTTCTTACCTGCAGTCAATTATTTTCCCAAAGTAGTATTTCTATTTTCCATAGGTTAGAATACAGGTCTGGTGCCAACACCATGGGTCACCCAGCACATAGAGAAAGTGTTTGAGTGCTTTTATTGCAAGAAGCCATGGGGAAGGAGGTAGGGTGGATGCAAGTCGCACTTTACCCATAACGTCCAGTTCTATACCCCTGCCTTGCTCAGGGCTCTTTTTAGCCATTTTCTTTCTCTAAGGGAAACAGCTCTGCTAGGAGGACCATCTACATCCAGAAGTTGCCTGTTTCACCCCCTCTTGTCCCTTCTCTCTGTTACAGCTATACTCCTGCAAGGCAGGCCGAGTCCAACTGTATACTCATCAGGAAAGAAAGCACATTTGGCAAGTTCTGTGAAAAAAGAACTTAAGCATTGTCCCCTGGGCTAAACTGCAATGTCTGATGGCAGAAGCAGCCAATCCTCAGAGATTCGGGTACTCCTCGACTTCACATGGTCCCACATCATTATATAGTGGATCTTCTGAACTCTGCTGATTAGAATATATGTTCTCCTGCTCACTACCAAGTGCTAAGCTCCATTATGGGGCTTCCTCCTGCCTCCCAAGGTTCTTCTTTTGGCAATAGTTGTCCATATGTTGTTATCCAATTATTTCAATGTCTATGATAGTTTACTCTTGTCTGGTAAAAAATGAGAAGACAGAAAAACAGAAGTGTCAATTCCACTGATAAACTGGTCAGATGTGTCCAAGTTAACTTCAGTTGAATGCTCCATGGACACCGCACTCTTGCCCCTGAGTTCAGTTGCATAAAAATAAGACCCAAGCAGAGACTCCAAGTACCATTTGGCAATACCACCACCAAGTGTGTTGATAGAGTAAACAGTGCCTGCAGAAGTAGAAACAGGATTGTTAGTGATCCAATGCCAGGAGCTATGTGTCAGACTGTGAAGGCCTAGCACCTCACAGACCCCTTCTAGGAGAAGATGGCTGGCATGTAACTTCCTATTGAGAACAATTTCAAGAAAACTTATCGGACACCATTAAATACAATTGCTACAAGCCCATCCTCCCTGACCTCTCAGAAGTCCAGTGCTGGATGATAGGCAGTCGAGGCTTACCTCAACATATACATTTTTATTACCTGTCTTTAATATTCATTGTTTTTAATAAATTAAATAATCATGTTACATGTATGTTTAAGCAACAAATCATGCCCTAGTTACATTTATAGATTCTGTAGTGTTTTTGAGCTCTCTGGAAGCAGAACTTGCTAAACATGCTACGGTTTGACTTCCAGCATTTGACTTCAAATACACTTTCAGAAACTCATCATACATAAACACAAGGGGGGCTTTGCTGCCTATAATTTGTGGGGAGAAGAGATACCCCTTTTTGTTAAGAATGCTGTGGTGTTCCTTTGAAAGGAGTTTTCTCTCATAATGTAAAACGTTGGATCTGATTTTGTTTTTAAAATAACCTAAGCAGTTGTGCCCTTCAGGGTCAAGGTCAGTCACTGCTCATGGACTTCTGGGTTGCTGACTGCCACCCAGAAATATTAAGTGATAAAGAGACATCCCTCTCCATCCACAGACAGCCATAGGTCTGTCTGTGGGCTAGAAGTATTGTCACCGTGATTTATGCAGAACCATTTTATGTTGAAGAGACTAAGGATCTAGTGGATGTTGGTTTAGCATTCATAGGAAAAATGAACTGTGCTCTCATCCCAGAGACTCTACTTTCTCTCAAGTTTGAAAAAATAAAAACATTAAAAAGCATCCAATTGGTTCCCCAAGTCCTCAAGCCTCAATTCCTTCTCCAGTCAAGTTGCTTAAACTTCCTGAAATGTTTCAGAGGTGCCTTTGAGGCCATTTTGCTTGAAATAGTCTGTACCTTATAGCAACCTACCTATTTCTTAAACTCTTCTAAACACATGAGTTTCTAAGTGTGCGTTTTCCTGGTTTATACCTTGGATTATACTCTCTAGACTATGGTTAAATGTTTAGAGATATTGAAAGAAAATGTGGGATATGTAATATTTGCCTCTACATGGTTTTCTAGAGTGGGTGTGTTTTAGAAAGTGCTGTGTTTATTGGATAGGTTTTCATTACGCATTTGGCTATTGCTGTTACAGACAACACAACTACAGCATTATGAGACATGTAGAGCACAGACTTAGTTAAAGTTTCAAAAACTTGAAGAAGTCTCAAAATGCATGTACTACACAACACCATTTTTGAAAATGTATAAACGAACATGAAAGAAAAGCCTAGAATGATATATACCATAGTCTTACTAGAGGTTATATAATCAGGTGATGAGTTTATAGCTTTAATTCATTCTAAAATCCCTACAACAAAATTGTGTTTTTAACATCAAAACCAATAACACCTGGAGCATGTTCACTCTGGCATGTGGGAGGCAGAGCTGCCAGGCCCTGCTCCTCTCATTCTCAGACTTCTTGAATTCAAACAGGCTATGTAGAGGTTTAAAGAACAAAGACCTGGGCCACATTGCTCCTCCAACAGTGAACCAACCCCATGATGCTATATTGTTCCTTAAACAATGGAACAATCCCACATTGTATTGCACCTGGGCAGCTTTGGTACATTCTTTACACCTGAGACAGAGCTTAGACTCTTCCAAACAGCTCTAGTCCTGAGCCTTGAATTAGACCTCTTCAAGCTTGAAGCTTTATATAAAAATCTTCAGAGCCAACACTAAAGTGGGCCTGTTTCTGTTTGCGCATGATTAGATACATACAGATATTTGCTATTGATGAAATGCACTTGGAAGACCAAGACTCAATCTAAAACATTAGGGAATGGATGAATTGAGGAAATGCTTCTGGCTTACCATTTTTTAACAGAATTTTAAAGGTGAGGGTACCAGTTGGTGGCTTTAGCTCATTTTTCTCTCCCAGTAAACACAGGTGACTCCTTTGTAAACCCAGACTCTCTCAGAACGTTTTGCTGTCAGAAAAGCTTTATCTTCTTGTCAAAGACACCCCACCTGCTGGTGGCGTCTGTAGTCAGTGTCAGGAGTTTCAGACTTGGGAGTTCTGTATATTTTGGAATATTTCCATGCACATAACCGTACTACATCTTCATGTTTTTGTTGTCTTTGTCGCTGCTGTAACAAAATACCTAACAGGAAGCAGCTTGACAGGTTTATTTTCTTTTTTCCTTGCTCATAGTTTGGGGAGATGAAATCCACCATGACACAAAAGGTGTGGTGTCAAGACTGTAAGGCTAGTCACACTGCCTTGGCACTCAGGGAGCAGAGAGAGGGGACACCAGTGCCCACACTGCATTCTTCTATCTGTTTGTTCAGTCTGGGAACATAGGCCCTGGGATGCTGCTACCTGTACACGGGGTGGGTCCTCCCTTGACAGACATACAGAGAAATGTCTTTTCTAGAGGGTCCAAATCCAGCTTAGCTAACAGTGAAGATTAACCATCCACCTGAGGATTGGATCCAAGTCCAAACATGAGATTCACTTATGTTTCATGTACACCTTATGCAATAAGCTGGATGCAATTTTATTTGTGTGTATGTGTGTGCGTGCACATGTGCATGTAGGTACAAGTGTGTGTGTAAGCCCATTTGCATATGTGCACATACAAGTGTGTGTGTGTGTGTGTGTGTGTGTGTGTGTGTGTGTGTGTGTGTGTGTGTGTGTGTAGGCCTGAGGTTGACATTGGGTGTCTTCCTTTACCACTGTCCATTTTACTTATCATCTCTCTGTTACCGGAGCAAGCACTCACTGACTTTGCTAATTGGCCACCTTGACCCAGGCATCCCTGTCAGTGCTGGTTGATAAGCAGGCTGCACACCTGTTCAGTTTTTACCATAGTTCTGGAGGTCTGAATTCTGGTCTTTACACTTGAGAAGCTAGTGCATTATCCACTGAAAGCCCCAGGCCCCCTGAAAGCAATGTTTTAGAGTACTTTTAGTGTTCATGTATTTCATATGCAACTCATCTCTTGGAGTTAGGTATGGACTGTCTCTCTTGTGACACAATGCTGGTGCTCCAAAAGCTCTCAGTTTGGGACCACTTTGGATTGGGGACTGGGAGAGTCGGAATGCCCAGCTTGTGTTTCTCTGTTTTCCAACAACTTCTTCCAGAACCACTGACAGACTGCACTATGGTGCCATCTCCTCATGTCAGGCAGAAATATTTAGAAACAGTTTTGTTACACATGGAGCCATAACACCTCAGTCTTTAGTATTTGTCATCAGCGACTTACAGTGAAGGCAGTGCTATGGAAACGCCTCAGGGTTTTGTCACGCAGTGTCACAAGGGACCAACTTCTGGTCAGGATGAGTTCATTGCTATGGAAACCTCAGAGATTAATGCAGAGAGAGGGAGAGAGAGAGAGTGGGGGAGAGAAAAAGAGAGGGAGAGAGAAAGAGGAAGAGAGAGAGGGAGAGAGGGAGAGTGGGGGAGAGAAGGTGAGAGAGGGTGGGGGAGAGAGAGAGAGAGGGAGAGAACACCCAGGGGTCCTTCCCAAGTAGGTTTGATCCTTTTGCATTCTAAAAGGTAGATACACCAAAAATCATAAATATATCAACCAATTGGTATGTCAGCCTATCTATGATAGGGTGAAGGAGAATACATAATAGACATGAGGGATGGACGCACAGTGGGCTGATGCACCTGTGTGACAGAGAGACTGCAAGGGAGTAACACTAAACCGCTCCATTAGAAGACCAGGGAATCAACTTGGGGAAGACAGCTTAGTCTTCCAGTCCACAACTTGAAACCTAACCCTTTCCCTCAAAGGTCCGGTATGGCCATCTACGGCAAGGAAACCTGAATGTCCTGATCTTTGTGAGGAGGAAGAATGTTCCAAGTATGCAGGGGTGGTGAATCCCACAGAACATCTGAAGAACTCCCTCTGCTGCGAGCACCAGGTGCTCAGGACACCACAGTAGTGCTCCAGCTGCAGGCACTGGGGACTCTGTCTTCAACACTAACAACACACACGAGAACAGAGCTGAACCCCCAGCGCCGGGGCAACGAGGACAGGGTGGACAAACAGCTCTACTTGTCACATGGGTTTCATCATGAAGAAGAGATCCAAGGAAGTAGATGATCTCGGGGTTGAGGATGACCTAGGCAGGACTTTACAGATGAGATGAAGTTCCCAAAGCTTCAAGCTGGTTAAGAACATCTGAGGACCTACTCCAGGTCTTTCTTCCTTTAAGATTTGAACTGTGTTCTCCTAAAAGATAGGCTGACCTCTCCAATCCCTATGAATGGTTTTTTATTTGGAATTAAGATATTTGCAGGTGTAATTACAGGTTTAAATAATGACATTCAAGATTCATGTGGGCCCTAATAGAATGGCTGCATCCTAAAGAAGAGAGGGGTATAGGGGATAGTGGTACTTCTTAGCAGTGAAGAATACTGACTGCTCTTCCAGAGGAGCCTGATTTGGTTCCCAGCACTCACATGGCAGCTCATGACTGTCCATGGGGACAGTCCAAGGGAATCTGATGCCTTCTTTTGGCCTCTGTGGACACCAGGCACACACATGGTGCACAGACATACATGCTTGTGAAACACTCGTACATAAATGTGAGTAAAGAATGCCAAGGATTCTGTGAAGGAGAAGTGGATGAGATCTACATGAGTGGACTGGGTGTGGGGGGATGACAGAGAGCGAGGAGTGGGGGATGAGAACATAGGGAAATGGGAGGGTCAAGCTGGAACAGGGACAGAGTGGGAGGGCAGGGAGGGAGATACCATGATAGATGAGGACACCATGGGAATTGGAAGAGGCAGGGTGCTGGGGAGGCTCTCAGGAATCCACAAGGTTGACCCCACCTTAGTCTGCTGGCAGTGGTCCAGAGGGTGCCTGGACTGGTCTACTCTGGTGACCAGCCTAGCAAATAACCTAGCTGTCATCATAGAGCCTTTGTCCAGTGACTGATGGAAACCAATATAGAGATCCACGGCTAGGCACCATGTTGAGCTCTGGGAATCCAATTGATGAGAGAGAGGAGGGATTCTGCAGGTGAGGGATGTCAAGATCATGACGGGAGGACGTGCAGAGATGACCGGCTACACTAGTGGAAGCCCATGAACTGTGGACTGGTGGCTGTGGAGCCCCCATGGGACTGGACTAGGACCTCTGGATACGGAAGATGGTTGTTTGGCTCAAACTGTTTGGGGGAAACCCAGGCAGGGGGATTGGGATCTATCCCTGGTCTATGGGCAGGCTTCTGGAACCCAGTGCCTGTGGTGTGACACCTTACACAGCCTTGGTGCAGTGGGAAGGGGCTTGGACCTGCCTAGGCTCAGTGTGCTGGGCTCTGCTGAGTTCCCATGGGAGACCTTGATTTGGGGGATGTGGGGATGCAGGGTGGCTTGGGAAAGAGGGAGGGGATTGGGAGGTGGGAGGAGGGAGGGGAGTGTGTGGATAGTATGTGGAGTGAGTAGAAAATTTCTTAATAAAGAAAAATGAAAAAAAAAAAAAGAATGCCAAGGATTGCTGGCAGCTTCCAGAAGTGTTCACACTGCTTCTAGAAGAATCCAACCTACTGACACCTTAATTTTGGATCCCTCACCTCTAGAACTGAGAAAAAACAAATTTCTAGTGTTCTGTTATGGTTTGTTATAGAAATCCTATGAAAGAAACTCACTCCTGCTACAGCCAGCACCAGCAGATGAGGCAGAAGGCTGCTGGTGGAGAGCTACAACTAGGCTGGATTGGCAGGCCTGGAGGAGGGATGAGAGAGATACAGAGGTTCCTGGGTGGTCCTGTGAGGGATATAACAAGTGATGAAAGGTCCTCCCAGAGAACCTCAGAGGTTCAGAGGGTCCATAGGAGCTGAAGTGCTTTTGAGCGTCATGTCTCACTCCACTGCTGATTCCACTTGCTGTGAAGGAGCTCTTTAGTTTTGTAGCCCACTCTTTCACTCTTGTTTTCATTGCTCTCTTTTGGTGTCATATCCATGAAATTAATAGAGCCAATGTCATACAGTTTTTCTCCATTTTCCTCTAGGAGTTTTATAGTGACTGTCTCTGCGTTTAAGACTTCAATCCATTTTGTGTTGATTTTAGTGTGTGGTATAAGATGAGAATTTAATTTAAATCTTTTGCATATGGATATGTAGTTTTCTTAACATCCTGAGTATCTATCCAAAAGAATTGAAATAAATCTCTCAAAGAGGGCTTTGCACCACCATGTCAATTGCACAGTTATTTAGCACAGACAAGATAAGGGAACAACTTAAATGTCCATCCATGGGTGAATGGAAAAGATCCCAGTATAGTCATGCAAGAAAATCTTACTCAGCAATAAAAAGAATGACATCAGCATGGATGAACCTTGAGGACACTGTGCTAAGTGAAATAAACTAGTCAAGAGAGTGAACACTGCCTGATAGCATTTCTACAGAGTATATAAAATAGTCAAGCATGAGTAAGAGAACGCAGTGGAGGGTTCCATGAGCTGAGGGAGGGTCACTCAGAAGGTCACAGTTGCAGTTATGTAAGATGATTCAGATTTAGAGAACCACTGTACAGCATCATGCCTGTAGTTAACAGCATTCCATTATATACTTAACTTTTGTTAAGAAAAGGTATATACATAAATATATGTCTATACATATACGTACACAGATACAGACACACACAACACAGACATAGACAAACCTAATGTTGGACTGAGTCCTGGGATTTCTGAAGAACATGCAAAGAGAAAAAACTGCTGTTCACATATCAAGAGAGATGAAATATTTACCTCAGTGAAACAGTTTGACCCTGCAGTTTGACCAGCATAGAACAAGGGGCATCTCCCTGTCACACCTTGAAAGCTTGGTTGTTCCTTCTGTGCTCACATGCTATCTAGGGAAAAGGACAGTGGGTAGAAGGCAGACTCCCTGAAAAACCAATCAACCAAATGGAATCAAACCGACCTGAAACAGACCCCAGAATGGGAAAGATTAGGCCTTTGAATGTAGGAGTCACACTCATTCTGCTACATCCTCTGCTGGAACAAGGTGGGGTAGCTGATCCCATTGGCCACTGGAGGAGGGGGAGGTCTTCAAAGTTCTAGATCAGTTCCAGAAACTAGAGAAAGGAACATTGTATCTCACATCTGAACTGTAGTGCATGCACTCAGACACATTTATCCCTAGGAAACTGATGCGGAACTATCTCACTCAAGCCTAGAGAAAAGGTTTGGCTGGGAGTGGTGACACACAGTGAAATGGCAGTCTTTTGGCACAGAGCTACTGAGCACTCACTCCATACAAGACTCTACAGGAAGGCAACTGTAGAGATCATAAGACAATATTAGCAGGAGCAGGGAAGAAGGCCCTTTCTTCCTCCCAGACCTTATTTTTGCAAAAGACCTTCATAAATATCTCTTTTCAATGTCCAGTATGTGTCAGGAGGAAGAACTAGAAGCCCAGGCATGAACTTTCAGACAGCTTTGAAGTAAAGACACAAAGTCATTACCTGTCTCATCATGTCACCCTCTGAAGTTTTCCTAGGTCTTTCCTTAAGAAAGAACAAAATGTTCTCATCCCCTACTCCTTGCCCTCTGCCACCCCCCCACACCCAGTCTGCTCAAGTAGATCTCATTCACTTCTCCTTTGCAGGGTCATCCATGTGTCCCTCCTAGGGTCTTTCCCTGTTATCTAGCCTCTCTGGAGCTGTGGGTTGCGGTCTGGCCTTCCTCACATCTAGTATCCACTTATGAGTGAGTACATGCTATGTTCATTCTTCTGAGTCTGGGTTACCTCACTCAGAATGATATTTTCTAGTTCCATCCATTTGCCTGCAAATTTCACGATATCATTGTTTTTTTACTGCTAAGTAGTACTCCATTGTGTATATGTGCCACATATTCTTTATCCATTCTTCAGTTGAGGGGCATCTAGGTTGTTTCCAGGTTCTTGCTATTATGAATAATGCTGATATGAACATAGCTGAGTATGTATCCTTGTGGTAAGATTGAGCATTCCTTGGGTATATGCCCAAGAGTGATATAACTGGGTCTTGAGGAAGACTTATTCCCAATTTTCTTTCAGAAAACCACCATACTGATTTCCAGAGTGGCTGCACAACTTTGCATTCCCACCAACAGTGGAGGAGTGTTCCCCTTGCTCCACATCCTCTCCAACATAAGCTGTCTTCAGTGTTTTTAATCTTAGCCATTCTGACAGGTGTAAAATGGTATCTCAGAGTTGTTTTGATTTGCATTTCCCTGAAATGGGAGGGTCGAGCAGGAACAGGGACAGAGTGGGAGGACAGGGAAAGAGATACCATGATAGATGAGGACATCATGAGACTAGGAAGAAGCAGAGTGCTGGGAAGGCTCTCAGGAATCCACAAGGATGACCCCACCTTGGTCTGCTGGCAGTGGTCCAGAGGGTGCCTGGACTGGTCTACTCTGGTGACCAGTCTAGCAAATAACCTAGCTGTCATCATAGAGCCTTTGTCCAGTGATTGACAGAGGCAGATGCAGAGATCCATGGCCAGGTACCAGGCTAAGCTCCAGGAATCCAATTGATGAGAGAGAAGAGGGATTCTGCAGGTGGGGGACATCGAGATCATGATAGGAGAACGTGCAGAGATGACTGGCCACACTAGTGGAAGCCCATGAACTGTAGACTCGTGGCTGTGGAGCCCCCATGGGACTGGACTAGGACCTCTGGATACGGAAGATGGTTGTTTGGCTCAAACTGTTTGGGGGGCACCCAGGCAGGGGGATCTGGATCTGTCCCTGGCACATGGGCAGGCTTTTGGGAATCCGGTGCCTGTGGTGTGATGCCTTGCACAGCCTTGATGCAGTAGGAAGGGGCTTGGACCTGCCTAGGCTCAGTGTGCTGGGCTCTGCTGACTCCCCATGGGAGACCTTGATTTGGAGAATGTGGGAATGTGGGGTGGCTTGTGAGGGAAGGCTAGAGGGTAGGAGGAGGGAGGAGGTGGGATCTGTGGGTGGTATGTAGAGTGAGTAGAAAATTTCTTAATAAAGAAAAATGAAAAAATGAAAGAAAGAAAAAAGAAAGAACAAAATTATCAAAAACTCCATTTTGCTGGCCACAGTCTGATAAAACTGAAGTTACAGAAGAGAGAAAAGTCAACGGTAACATCAAATGCTGGGGGGAGGAGGGGAGGTTGCGAAGGAGCAGGCACAGGACACAGAGACAGAAGGACGTAGTTCTTGTCCAGCCCTTCCTAGGCTGCATCCCAACAAGCACCACCTCAAGCTGGCAGCAGTCCCACCACAAGTTGGCCAGTCAGCCTGGCTGAAGCAGAGCAGGCTACTAGAGCTGTTTGTAGCTAAGAGAAATAAAACACTGTCAGAAAGCAGCTTGGAGGGAGTGGACGATTTGCCTGATTCACAAAATCAAGTGAAAGCCACATATCACCTTAAATGAGTTTCTGGTTATCCTGAAGTTAGCCAGATGACATTCTTTAATAAAACACGACATTTATTCAAATTCCTGATTGAAGATTTGTGCCTCTTAAAGAGAAATGTGCATTTCATGGGATCCAATATTTTGGCTTGCATAGGAAAACATGTTCTTTAGTTTATATGCTAAGTACAGATTGCTGCAAGTCTATTTTAGGCATGGCATAGAAATGCGTTCCATAGGAAAGGCATAGGCACGGGGAGTGTAACCTTCTTCCCTCTATGGATAGCTGCACTCTAGAAAGAACACAAGCTCATACTTCATATCAAATCAACAGCAGAGCCAAAGAGATCCTGTAATTGAAATGAGATGAGTAACAATGACCCTGAAAGTGATGGGGAGCAAGAGCTGGGTCACAACTGGCCATTTCTTAGAAGTCTGCTTTGCTAAGCACGTTATAACCCAAAGGAGAGCCTCAATCCTCTTTCCCACAGCTAAAGAAAGGCATTTTAATTTTTTTGAAATGGTGTCTAGGAGACCCACACAATAAGCAATAGTAGCAGCATTGTTAAGAATTTTGTCATCCAGCAACTGATGGGTGCAGATGCAGAAAGCCACAGCCAAGCACTAGGCGAAGCCAGGGGAACCCCATAGAAGATGGAGAGGAAGAATTGTAGGAGCCAGCGGGGTCAAGGGCAGCATGAGAACATGGACACAGAATCCACTAAGCAGGGCTCACCGAAACTGAAGTGGCAAACACGGAGCTCGCATGGGTCTGAGCTAGGAGCTCTGCACGTGCCTTAGGATTGTGTAGCTTGGTGTTCTTGTGCAAACACCAAGTTGCAAGCCACACTTCTCCAGTCACCCAAGAGAGCAAGGGTGACCCCTCTCCTCCATTCTTATTTAGTCACATACTCAGACAAGACCGTGCCACATAGGGCTAGTCACCCCAATCCCATTGGTTGAATGGATCGAATTCTCGCAACACTGGATCTGGCTATTTAGATGTGCTAGCATTTGCCTTTCTCTTTAGACATGTCTCAAGGTCTCTTCTTCTAGTAGCAGACTGGCCTCCTGCCTTTTGGGCTCAAAGTAAAAGGTATTTTCCTCACTACCTCCCCAGAGTGGGAGCCAATGTTTCAATTAAACACAATAATAAAGAAATGGCCCAGCTGCCTGATAATGCAGTAGATGGCCTTCAATGTAGAACGCCCTAGCTCCTTGAAGCCTTCCGGTGTCTGTGTGCAGTGCTGAGCTAGATTGTGTGTTTAACCTCCTAGCTAATGACCGGATGAGGACAGTCTCCTTGCCTGTGACCATGTCAGGCTTCATCTCAGTATGAATTTCCCAGCACAGACTCTCTCTTCCTCCACTCAGCTCCAGTGGCACTTTCTCAGGAAAGAAACAGAAACTTGGGAGTGGAACCATGGCAGTGAAGCAAGGAACTGGGATCTGGAGGAAATGAGGGCTTCCCCTGGGCTTGAGCCAGATACCATAGAGAACGGAGACATATCATCAGAACTGGACACTGATTTACCCAATGGCAGCTGTAGAAGGGTTCTCACAATGTGGCTCTTCCTAGAAAACCAACCCTAAATGTGTTCTGTATGTATTTGTAGTAGGTGCAAAGAAACATTCTAGATGGATTTATTCTAAGTCAATATTAGAGTGCTACCTGGTTACTCTTGGAAAGAAACTGGACTGGAGAGGTGGTGAAAGCCCACCTTGTCTTGTTTTAATTGATATAAACAAATATTGTCTATACATTGCTTAGATTAAAAAACTCATATAAAATATATATATTGAAGTTAAGAGTTGGTATTCTTTTCTTTTTTGCTCTGGAATGGAAAACCCAGTGGCTAAAGGCAAGGGTAGGAAGGACTTTCTTTTCACTACAAGTCCTTTTGTGAGTGAATTTTGCATCACATGCAATTATTATAGAGAACAAAACAATATAACTCCAAAGAAATCACAAGGCTTGAAATGAGTTAAAATTTGTTGCAAAGGTTGGGCATATAATTTAGTTAAAATATCTTGGAAGAGTGCTTGGAAGAGGGAGGGAAGTCTGCTTTCAGTCTTTGGAGTGAAGACAGGCCAGGGCCAACTGGAATCTCAACATCCAAGCCCAGAGGCAGACTCTGAAGCTGCTGCCAAAAAATAAATGGCATCTACACCTCCGAGTGCCTTAGGTTGAGAAGCAGAGTTTATTGTAAGATAAAGTCTTGTAGGATTAAACCAGAGAGGCTCTCCACCTGCCCAACACCTGAAAAAGAAGGGAATGTATGTAGGAGATGATAAATTTATGTCATTGAGGATGCCAATCTGTAGGGGGAAGAGTTAGTCTAAAGTGGAAGTGATCTTCGGTACTGCCAAATCTGTCCATCCATCCATCTGTCCATCAGTTCATGATTAGAAGTGCACCATTTAAAACAAGTAATTAAATATGTATATTGTGGTATATGGATGTGTTCCTGGGGGTGAGTGTGCACTGCACACATGTGGACATACACATGAATGCCAGAGGTTGATGCCAAGTGTCTCCTTCAATTACTCCTGTGTAATTCCTTGAGAAAAAAAGGCCACTCACAGAACTTGAATCTCATGGGTTGGTCAGAGCAAGCTGGCCAATGAGTGCCTGGAACCCACCTTTGTCCACCTCTCAAGCCCTGGGGTTACATGCTGCTGCAGCAACTTGTCTGGGTGCTGGGGATCTGAACTCAGGTCTTCATTCTTCACAGAAAGCACTTTACTGATGCAGTCATCTCTCCATTCCCCTGGTTCTAATGTTTTAATACTTGCCTAGTAGTTCTTAAGAAATCTTTTAGTAACTAAATCATAATAGCTAGAGACTCACCCATCAAAGGATCCCTCCCTGTTTTAGTTGGGATTACTATTGCCATGATTGAAACGCCATATCCAAGAGGAACTCAGGGAGGTGTCAGAATAGAGTTGTGTGAGAGGCTTTTAAGTGTTTGTAAGAAAACAAGACATGAGTCTTGCGATCTGTTTCTTCAGAACATGGGATCGTTCTTGGATATGTTTTCATTCTTCTCCCAGGTGTAGTGCATAGGAGTGAGTTTACTTCAGCTGTTCTTACTTATATTTACTGTATGGAAAAACATGTTTTTGCCACATGAAGCTTGTTCTTATGACTTTATACACCCTGAACTCATGGGAATTCTACTCAGGTGACCCTTCTTAACCCTCAGAGTATAAACTGTCTGATGCTTTGAATAAAGTTGGCTATTGCGTGAGACTTTCCTTTAACCACCTCATTTTTAGGACCCGCTCTTGTGGGTTCATGCCTCCAATAAGCAGTCAATAGGGAGGATAGGGCTTATTTGACTTACATATCTTGAATTATAGTCTATTGAGGGAAGCAAGGTAGGAATTCAAACAACACAGACCTGGAAATAGGAGCTGATGCAGAGGCCATGGAGGGTGCTGCTTACTGACTTGCTCATCATGGCTTGCTCAGCCTGCTTTCTGATAGCATGCAGGATCACCATCTCAAGGATGGCACCATCCATAGTGGGTCCTTCCCCATCAAAATATTCTACAGACTTGTCTACAGCCCGTTCTTATGGAGGCATTTTCTCAATTGAAGTTCCTTCCTCTCTGATGACTCTAGCTTATGTCAAGTTGTCATTAAAACTAGCCATCCCAGTTAGGAAAAATGATGGACTTGAGGAAGGTAAAAGTGGAAAATAAAATAAAAAGAATTTCCCAGCAGTTGAGAGTGGCAAAGGGAGAGAAATGTGCCCAGGGTAGCAATTCTACTTCAGACTTGGAGTCCCACAGCAGTCCTAACTCAGCCCTGTGAACACCTCGGGTAGCAGGTAAGTTAATCCCAAGGCAAAGGAAAACAGTGGATGAAGGTAAAGGCTTTCCAAGTAGTGCCTGCATCCTTACTCCTTTATGACATCATCTTTCCGAGCTTGACTACAAAACTAAAGGGGTGAAACACGTGGCTGACAATGGACCTCTCTGAAGGGTGCACTTACCTTTAGACAGGATGGGATCCTGCCATCCACATCAGGTAGAGCTTTCTAGCAGAGTTCAGGGTTCTCATGAGTGAGGCACCCCGCTGTGTTAGGACTGCTTGTTGGACACCTTTGTCCAGTCACTTGTGTTTAACTAACATCTGTAAGCATGTTCCATCACCTCCCATTCTCATCTGGGCAGGAAGATGTGGGCGGGGACGATGTCTATCTGCTCCGCTGCCTAACAGGACTCTGTACCGGCTTCTCTGTGTCCTGCTTTTGTGAATGGTTTTCACTTGGCATCACAGAGACTTTTCCTCTGTGATTTTCTTGGTCCACAATCTTTTAACATCCACAATCTTTTTATCTGATATCAACTTAGATGGCTTCTAGAATACTTCTATCCCATTTCTATGTAAAGCACTGTAAATAGCTTTCTACTTTTTGATAACCACACACAATATTCAATTCACAGAACCAAAGGAATGAGGGTTGTCAAAGACTTAAATGTGAGAAAGTCACGTCTTTAAATCTTCCTACCTTATGTTTTCCAATTTTGCAACCTGCTTGCTAGGACATTTTCTGTTTCATAGCCTGTAGGGAAAGATAGGATATATCCGGAGAAGGAAACACTCTAACAGTGGAGATCTCTGAGCTGGTTACAGCTTTGGGGAACAGATCAAATGCAGCTCCAAGGTCTTCTTTTTCCAGACATGGTGGTGACCATGGAGGATGCCTAGGACTTAGAAAAATATCCAAAGCATGCAGCCAGTGGTGTGCTCTCATCTACCCAAAGACAGAATGGGCTTGCTGGCTCTTCGCCTACAGAAATGGGTGTACAGGAGTATGGACAGGGCTTGAATCCCCTTGGCTCTAAGGTTTTTGGTGCATTTTGCAAATCTGAAGCTTTTTAATAACTGAAGTACTTGAAGCGGGTGAAGAGGTGGTCAAAAGACTTGGGAGAGATGATGCTTTCAGCTGGAAACCCAGAAGGATCAGACCCAGAGGAGAGAGACCATAGAATTTGCTTAGCAACTTAGAAAAATACCATGTAGCTTTGTGTTTTCCTTGAAAGAAAGGCAACGAGATGGCAGTTTGATCTTTCAGGATTCTGTCTGAAAGATCAGAATTAGGTGGGGGCCAAATCCACGTGGACTTTACCTACTTCATTTCATTCAATCCTTTCTGTGATCCAACCAAGTGGTACTGCCTTTGACTTCTTAGAAGATGGGGCTCATCAGCAAGGCTAACTGGGTAAGCAACCCAAATCATGGAATCTAGCACAGGTTTACTTATTGTCCAGACAGAAGCCCACTGTGGGTACACTAGTTTGGTCGGCCATTCTGGTGCCATCTATAGGCTGGGGATGGCGAGGAGATTGAGGTTCACATGGCATACTTATGTTGCAGAATCATGCATGACCATATCTTACTGGGTAGGGCACAATTCCATCCAGATTTGAGGGTGGGTTGGAAACATACACAATCATGTGTCTAGAAGGAGAAGAAAGCTAAATCCTGGCAAGCATCAGAACTACCACACAAACTGGTAAAAGAGGGCAAGTATTTATTATTGGCTGTCTGCTTTCTTTCAAGGAGGCCTAAAGCAGAACATGTAAGGCACACGGTCAAGGTCTCATACAGCTGTGTGTGACACAGTAAGGACTGGAAACCAGGCTCACCTGGGCCCAGATCCTGAGGCCTGCACTCTACTCCAGGGCTTTTCAAGCCAAACCACATGGTAGGAAGAGGGTATTATGCTTTTATAGACATCTAATAGCCTAAAGCACATTGCATGCTGGAACAGGGTGGTTCACATCAAAAGCTTGTTAGAAGACACCAAAGACAAACGCAGGTGAACCCTCCATGCTGCGTCTGCAGGGCAGAGCACTGGGCAGGCTTCCTTTCAGAGAGAACCACGGTTGCCGTTGCTTCCTTCGCAGTGTTTTGTTTTCTCTGAAGTTCATGTCCCATGTTTACCACACCACTTAGACCTGTGGGTGTGCTGCCTCGCTCCCTTTTCATCTAGGCAGAACAGAGCATTTCCGGAGGGAGCGCTTAGCTCCTTGAAGTTTGATTCTGGATCATTAGAGGCTGAATTCCAGCCCCTGTTTGGCTGGACACAACCCCAGCTTTTTCATATACCTGGGATTAAAAAACACTTCCCATCAAAGACAGCATTTCCCTCTTATCTCAGCTCCAAAGAGTCACTTAGAGGACATCCATCCTGGGGTCAGAGAGTGATACTCCTCCGTACCCTAGGGGCATCCATTCCTAATCCAAGGTAAAGCCGGAAATTTAGGGTTGGATAGTGATCTTCGCCCTTGTTCTAAATCCTTCATTTATCAAGGGGAACATGAAAAGAACTACAGTCTTTCCTCACATCTCTGCTAAATTTGGTCAAAGATACTGAGTGAAGCCAAATATTTTTCCATAAACAAGAATGATAAACATTAGATTTGTGCATAAGAAAGCAGGCAGCTATGAGTATTTCAAGGCTTACTCTGAAGAAATGATGGAGGCCAGTGCATGGGACATCTTGGAAGGATGGAAGAAAAAGAGAAAAGTTTCTCTCTCTCTCTCTCTCTCTCTCTCTCTCTCTCTCTCTCTCTCTCTCTCTCTCCTGTAAACACAGAATTCTACATTTGTTGAACATATCTCTTCAAATTGCAAGCAAAGGATTTTTTTCAAATAAACCCGGATGAGAGAAAATTTGAAAACATGCATTCCCAGGAAATGCTACAGGAAGCACTCAGACTTCAGGGTGGATATCAGATAAAATCTCGGATCCAAGGAAGAAACCAGGACCCAGGAAACAGCATTCCAGCCATATGGAGATGCAAAGGTCTAGCTTATTTTTACTTTCTTCTTCTAAGTTTCCTTATTATACATGAAACTAAAACAGGAAGAAGTGTTATAGAGTTTCAAGCATGCAGCCATAATACATACCATTAGTATGTTATAAAAGACAAGAGCTAGGGATTTCATGGTTTGTCTATGCATTACATGAAGTGGTACAGTATTTATATAAACCATGAATGGTGAAAACTAAATATTATAATTAATAGGTTTTCTGTAGCTCTATAACAGGTTTTTTTCCCAGTGCAGTAAGCCAGATCAAGTCAAAGTGAGGAAGCGAAAGAACAGGTTTATTTGAGCAAATCAGCTCTTGGGTGAGTCCTGCCCACCCTGCCCCCAGCCTAGAAGTCACTAACTAAAGCAGGGAGCTTATATATACCCTCTAAGGCAAGGGGGTGATGACGTGTCCTCCATAAGCTGGGTTTGTGCCCAAGTATGGTCAAAAGCTGACCACTTTAGGCAGGGTCTGGGGCTACTGGCAACTTCAAAGGAGGAGCTGTGGCAGCCGCTGAGAGTTCAGAACTGGGCTCTTTGGTGCCTTTTCTTTCCTGGAGATTCTCTGAGAGGGCAGGGTTAGAAGAGAGAGAAGTGGGGCTTTCCAGATCAAGCAGGAGTGAGCTGGAGGTTGCAGCTGAAAAATGGTATCTAGAATAGTCATTAAAATATGTAATGCAGTCAGGTGTGGCAGCACACGTCTATCATTTCAGCACCCAGGAAGTGGTTCCCCCTCCAGGTGACTCTAGTTCATGTCCAGTTGACAAAACCCAACCATCACAAGTATCAAACAAATATACTTGAGAACAAATTTGATGACAGATACACAGCACACAGTCTTTGAATGCTACAAGATGCTGCGAAGGGCGAGCAGGGGATCCTAGACAGAGGGCTGCACCACGTTCAGTGAGTGGAAGACCGGGTGTCCTTAAGACAATTACGGGGGAATGTGTGTGCGAAAGAAAATGAAGACCCAGCAAAGTCAGGCGAGTCTTCACAAGATGGAAGGCTATTAAAGAAACCAATATTTCCTCACTTAGGTGGGATTGAACTCAGGGCTTCACAGACACTTGACCAGTGTTCTACCACTGAACTCTCCAGTCCTCCAATATAATTAGTATAAATATAGTACAAATTAAGAGTTTCTCCAAGAAATTAGAAGTCAGCAACCAAAAGAATAGCTAATAGCTATACTCACCCAATTTCTTGTAAATAATGTCACTAAAGAGTTTTAGAGTTCAACCTGGTAGATGGGAATGGGGGGTGGGCTGGGGGATCCATGGGGGGTGGGGGGACAAGGGAATCCATGGCTGATATGTAAAATTAAATTAAATTATAAAATAAATTTAAAAAATGAGTTTTAGAGCCGCCCTCCCCTGAAAAAAATAAAACCCTAAAATATAAACAAATCCCAGATGACAGCCGATTGGAGAACTGGAGGAGTGGGTACAGCCTTCCCAGGGCCTGTGCTGCTTACAGCAACCACTGCACCGGAGGGCTGGAGGCAGGAGCTGGTGCACTGGCGTACCCACAGGCAGACAGGTGCAGAGCGCTGAGACTGCAGCTGAGGCAGAAAGTGGAGTAAACACGGGCTCCATGCACGAGGCCGAGGCCCTGGAAGTTATACGAGAGATGGAGCAAGTAGTCAAAGTGAGGCAAGCAGCCAGAAACTGACTGCTATGTGGGCTAAAGGAAGCAAAGGACCGTCTGAGCAGGCAGGGAAGGAAGCAAGGGTTGAGGAGTCTTTTCTTTTAATTTCAAGATGGTTTCACAGCACAAGGGAAGCTCTGTGAGCTTCATTTACTAATGAATTCCAGAGAGAAAAGGGACGTGCAGAATTTCACACAGGTAAGTACCTCCAGGAGGCTGACATGATAAACAGCAGTCGCAGTGACAGTTTTATTGTAGAGACTGGCCATTGGGAACTGAAATCGATTCTATAGATGAGCTGAGAACAGTATCTATCCTGGGTGCCGTATCTTTTGAGTACTTCCAGAGGCTGGTGTGAGTAATGTTTCAATGGGAATGAAAAAATTAAAAGGGAAAGAAAGAAAGCAGTAGCCTGTACAGGCTGGCACAAAAACAGAAGGAGACTGAGAATTAAAGCTTGGAACCATTTCCGTAATATCAATTTGGCCTGGTGGAGAGTAGGACAGTAATTGTAACTCAATACAGGGGTGATTAGGAAACATGGCACAACCATCAATTTAAGAATTCAAACAGGTGCTGCCAAGGTTTTCTTCTTACTGTGACTCTTTGATAGACAATAAAATACACCTTCTCCCAAGAACTTTCTCTTGTTATTAATCTGATTTTTAAAAGTAAATGATGATATCCTGGATGAAATGGACAGAATGGATCTGAGCAGGACAGGTGTCTGAGTGGGCAGAAGTCAGATAGGAAGTTGCTGCTTATGTTTCTAGAAGAGATTATGGTGGTCAAAAACTAGACATTACAAAGTATTGTGGAGGCAGGCATTGAGGAAAATGCCTATAATCCCAGGATTTAGGAGGCTGAGGCAGGAGGACTGCCATGAGTTTGGGGTCATACTAAGTTACAAAGTGAGTTTCAGGGCCACTTGAGCTACGGTACTATGAATACTATGAGTACGGTACTATGAGTACTAAAGAGTACTATGGGAAGCGGGCTGTGGTGGGTCACATCTGCAATCCCAGCATTTGAGAGGATTATGTAAAAGTAGTCTTGGGGGTTCAAAGTCTGCACAAGCTACATAGTAAAGTGCTAGGCCAGGTGAGACCGTCAAAAACAGACCATAACAGGAAAGGTTGTAGGGCGTGGCACAAAGAATGAAGATGGGCCAGTTAGAAGGATCATCAGGACATGGGCTGTGTGAGAGAACTCATGGGGAAGGGAGTGAGGGCTGTGCAGGTGTGTGGTAAGGCCACACATGTGGCTGAGGAAGCTCTGCATCTCAAAGGGCTACCAGTAGGCCTATAGACGCCTGGATCTTTCTTGCTATGGAAATTTACACATCTTATCCCATGTTCAAACCCTTCCCCAGGCTGGAATCAATGGCCTGTGGCCCTGATATAATGTTATGGGAAATATTATTTCATAAAAAAACACAAATAGCAGGGCCAGTGAGATGGCTCAGAGGGTCTAGGTACCTGCTGCCAGACCTCAGGACCTGAGTTCAGTCCTTGGGAGTCTCACAGTAGAAGAGAGTCAACTCTTGCAAGTTTTCCTCTGACCTCCACATGCACACTGTGGCATGTGTGCTCCCCCCACAATAAATGAATCAATCAAGAAATGTAAGTGTTAAATAAATAAAATTTAACCTTTAAAAGAAACAAACCACCAAGTAGTGGTCATCCACAAAACTGAATTGGAAGCCATACCCTTTAAAAAACATTGCTTATAACTTTTCTTAGAATGTAGTTCCCATTTTCACTCCCCATTTTGCTACATAAAAGTATCTTCCCATGAGTTATCATAAATAAATTTTGAACAAATTGGCATCACACTATAAATAGAAAGAGAAAAAGCAAAAGATTAGATCTTTGGGAAAATAGAAGCAGACCTGGCTAAGTCAGGATGTGATTATCTCTGGCTGACAGACCTGCCTGAAACCTGGAGGGAGCTTTTCTCTACCTCACAGGTTTCGAAGTGGGCATTCCAGGGCCTGGCTGGGGCCTCTGCTCTTTGAGTGTTATAGACACCTGACTTTATGTCTATTCCCCTGTCTCCAGCTGCACTCTTTATCCTCATGGATGAAAATGATAGCCAGAACTCCAACTTCCACATCACACTTCAGAGAGGATGAAAGAAGAGTCCAGAAATAAGAGTGTGCACAGGATATCTTTTAGAAAAAAGTTCCTGGCAACAGTCCTATGAATTTTATTAGTCAGAAATTAGTCATATGACACTTTTGTTATGAGAAGTTCTGGGAAAATCTTTGTTCTGAATGGTCACACACTAGCAAAACTGTATGCTTTCTGTCATTAAGGAAGAAGGGGAGACAGATTTGGGAGGGCTAGTTGGTATGAATCAGACTGAACTGAATAAATATCTCATTAAAACAGACTCTTCAATTACAGAGTTTCAAGTGTGTCTGGTCATAGCAGCCTTCTCCCCTTCTGGCCACATACACTGTGTTTCCCACTCTCTCTTACAGTAAGGTTTAGGCAGTCAACCAAGGCTAGCTGACAGAGTTTGCCCAGAGGGACGTGTGTCACAGAGTGGACGTGCGTGTGTGTCACAGAAGGGATGTGTGTCACAGAATGGACGTGGGTGTGTTACAGAGTGGACATGTGTGTGTCACAAAGTGGACGTACATGTGACACAGAGTGGAATTGTGTGTGTCACAGAGTGGACGTGTGTGTGTCACAGAGTGGATGTGTGTCACAGAGTAGGCTGGCTATAGAAAGCTTTCATGTTTCTTTCCTTGCTGGATGGTCAGAGCAGATGTGCCCCCTTGCAAACCTGAAAACCACATGGCAGACATTCAGAGCCAGCAACAGCTGCCTTCCCATTTCCTATGTATCGTGTGTGTAAGACACGAATGGCCACTGTGTGAGTCACTAGATATTTGCAAGGGTTCTGAATTTGAGTTACTCTACCCTAAGACAAGAAATGTGATAAATCCTGTGACATAACTTCCATAAAGTTTCTGTTGCACATATTTAAACTTAAGCATGTATACTTCTCACAGCTTCAATATGTGCTATTTGGCTTTTTAAAAGTTTTCCAGTAGTGGAGGCTGGGGAAATTTCTCAGTGAGTAAGGTACTTGCCTTGCGAGTATTAGGATGGACCTGAGTTCAGATCTTAGGCATTCACACAGAAGCTAGGTATTGCAGTGTACTACCGTAGAATATTATTTAAGGTGTGTTACTTTTGTTTATGCTGCGTTTGTTTGTTTAACTCTGTGAAGCTGTGTTACTGTGCCTGTCTAAAACACCTGATGGTCTAATAAAGAGCTGAACAGCCAATAGCAAAGCAGGAGAAAGGATAGGTGGGGCTGGCGGGCAGAGAGAATATATAGAGGGGAGGAGGAGAAGAAGAGGCAGCCAGAGGAGGACCCAGGGGCCAGCTACCCAGCTACACAGCAAGCCACGGAGTAAGAAACAAAGAAAGGTATAAAGGAATTGAAAAGGAAAAGGCCAGAGGCAAAAGATAGATAAGATAATTTAAGTTAAGAAAAGCTGCCTAGAAATAAGCCAAGCTAAGGCTGGGCATTTATAATTAGGAATAAACCTCCATGTGTGACTTATTTGGGAGTTGGGTGGTGGGCCCCCCAAAAGAGCGAAAACAACCACCAACAAACACCAGCAACCCAAGAACCAGGGAGGATGAGCCAGGCAAATCTCTGAATGTATTGGTGAGCTCCAGATCCAGTGAGAGACCCTGTCTCTCATAGATAAATAAGGTACATATGAATAGAAGATGCCAGACTTTGACCTCTGGCTGTTATACACACAGGTGCAGACATGTGTGGACACATCTCTCTCGCCCTCTCCATCTCCCCCTCTCACACACACTCATCTACACACTTTCACACACTCACATGCACACACACGCAACACTCCCACACACTCACTCACATACACATGCACACACTCTCTCACACACTCACACACACACATTCATATGCACACTTTCACACACTTACACACACTCACACACACACTCACACATACACACACAACACTCTCACACACGCACACATACTCACACGTAACACTCTTAACACACACACACACACACACACACACACACACACACACACACATACACGTGCCTTTGCCAGCCTGTGCTAGCCTGGACTTGATTAGACTTTCCTTCCCCTTTCCTCCTTTCTCTGTTGTCATTTGAGATGGAGTTTCATGTACTCCAGGCTATCCCCAAACTCACTATGTAGTTGAGGATGACCCCAAACATCAGATTTTCCTGCCTCTAAGGTTTCACATTTCTTGGATCCTTTTTCAAGACTCTTTTGATAGATTCACTTTATTAAAGTTGTTGAATTTTCTGGAATAAAATGCCACACTATCTCCCTATCATCCTGAAAACATCTGAGGAACTGTAAAAACATTGACTTTTATTTCTGTTCATTTGCTTCTTCTTATTTTTCTCTTGATAATTCTTATAAATTTCAATCATCTTTAAAAACAACAACAGCTTTGGAAGCTGTCGAGATGGCTCAGTGGCAGAGGGTAAATTGTTCCCTGTGCAAACATGGAAACCTGAGACCTGCTCCCTAGCACAGATGTCAGGAGCTGGACTGTCAGCAGAGCCTGCGGTCCTGAAGGGAGGTGGAGAAGGCTGCTCACCATCAGCAGGGCCTGCGGTCCCAGGGCCGGGAGGTGGAGAAGGCTGCTCACCATCAGCAGGGCCTGCGGTCCTGGGGCCGGGAGGTGGAGAAGGCGGCTCACCGTCAGCAGGGCCTGCAGTCCTGGAGGGAGGTGGAGAAGGCGGCTCACTGCCAGCAGGGCCTGCGGTCCCAGAGCCGGGAGAAGGTGGCTCATGGACCCACTGGCCAACCAGTCTGGCTAATTGTGAGCTCCGGGTTCAAGTGAGAGACTCTGTCTCAAAACATAAGGTAGAAAGCAAATGAGAAAGACATGGAACATCAGCCTCAGGCCTCCACATGTGCATACACAGGTGCAGGCACCGGCACACGCACACGTACACGTACACGTACACATGCACACACACAGCTTGTAATTTAACTTTCCCCATTGTTTTCTGTTTCAGTCTTTATTTCTTTTACTTTAAATTTAATTTACTCTTCTTAGCTTCTCAGGGTGAAAGCTTAGGTTATTTTGGATATACCTTTATTCTTTCTTAATTAAAAAAAGAACTTAGAACTGTGAATTCCCCTCAGACCTCACATTCCCTAGTTATTTAAAAAGGTTTTCCCAACTTCCCCTGAAAGCTTACTTGCTATTAATCTTTGGCATATTTATGAGAATATAGTTTCATTTCTAAATACTTCAGGCTTCTCTAAGTATCTTGTTAATTATCTGTGATTGAATTATCTGTCAAAATATGTCAGCAGTAGAGACCACATTACAGTTACTCTAGTGGGACACTCTGTGAGCACTAGAGTGGATGCATGTTCAGGAGACAGGCATGGACTTCTGTGGATCAGTTAATGTCGTTAGCTGAGGCTTGGCCAGCTCTGATTACTTCCACTGTATTTTGGAGCCACATCTCAGGATGTGAGTGAGCATGAGTACCCCAAGGTGGGTTGGCTCACCAGGTAATGTCTGCTCCAACACAGCACAAAGATTGAGCAGGGTAGCCTCATCCAAAGACCCTAGGATAGACCTTTGAAGAAACTCCTTTTTTTGTCCTGCAAGAACAGCAAAGCAAACTGGGCTCTCTTTTGTCTGTTTCTAGTCCCGGTGCAGAGGCAAGGAAGAGAATCGCCATCCAAGAACACAATGGCTACAAGCTTCTGCCCTTGTGGCGTTTCAGTTTTATTTGGATTTGCCTCGAGGTAAGAGCAAACTGCAATGAGGATTTTAGAAAACACAGATTAGCACACTGAAATTTGAATACTTCAGAGACCCTTATTTAGATACAGGGGCCAAGGGATGGGTTTGCTGTGCCGTCTCTTTGCCAAGCTCCTGCTGGGCTGTTCTTGACTGAATTACAGGCTGATCAATGCAACGCACCGTTCGGTCTCCTGAGCATCTCAACCGCGTACACTTGGACCTTGGCTGAGGACAATTTCGATGAGGTCGAACTCACACTGATCCTAATAACATGCAGCTTGGGGTCTCCAGCACAGCTATGGATGCAGTGCAACACAAAGCCTGTGAACACGGTGGAGAGAAGGACCCGAGACTCTGAAGCCTAAGCTCTTCCCTGTAATTCTAGGTGCTCTGCTCATTCTCTGAATGTAACTTGATCAGAATGGTTCTGCCCTGGTTTTCTTTAGATCCGAATCTCAGCTCTAACTGACACCCCACAGTGCTTGTGCAATCAAAACCAAAAACAAATAACAACAAAACCCCAACAATTAATTTCTTTCTAAATCATTCAGCTTGCCATGAGGTTATAGGTATTTGGAAAGTTAGACAATCCAGAAGGAACAGAAGTTTGTATTTCTAAAAATAAAGTAGCAAATAATTACTTGTTTTGTCACACTTTTGATTAGGTATTTATATTAGAGGTATTAATTTCCATATCACTAAGAAAGTGTTCTGTGATAGCTAATTTTGTCAGTGATTATAAGTGTATACATTACTTTATTGATGCTAATATATTGTTTCTTATATTTGTTGTATAAGCATGCATGTGCTTTAGTCCCTGAGAAATTCTAAGGTAATTCACACTAACAACAAAACAAATTGATCTAACTATTGTTTCAAACAACAAACACTGAACAAACTGTGTGCCTGAATTTCCCATCTTCCAACTGTTGACTTGGGTATCACATTTCCAATACTTCTGTTTCCTAATTTATCAACTCACGGGGTTCATTTAGAGAAACTGAGTGCTTACCAGGCACCGTGATAAGTTGTGGGATACGTACTGCGTCACACACACATGGAAATATCTGCTCCCAGGATATGAGATCAAAAAGGAATACGCTGAACATCAAAGTACTGTTTCTGAGAATGACAAGTGCCTTATGGGAAATGAAGTCAGGTGATCCAGGGGAGTTCCTGATATCTGACTAGGAACCCAGCATTCCTGGTGAAGGAACAGAAAGAAGCATTCCTGGGGCAGGATGCATTCGATGCAATCAAGCGCTCAACTGAGATTGAGTGGATTCATCCATTCAACCTTGACGAGCTCCTGAGGGGCCCCAACCTCTGTTCTGGAGCCTGACGTATCTGAAGATAAAAGGAGTAATAACAGTCTCGTAACTTCCCAGCCTTCTGAAAAATGCCTGTGGTCATCCCTACCTCTGCATCTGGGGATTCCGGCTCCTCAAGGGAACATTTCTACAGTTACTTGGCTCCCTTGCCATGCGTTTTCCTCCCTGCTTTCCGAGAAGGGCCCTGCACATGCAGGTCAGCACCTGGCACTGGCCGCCTGTCAGGTTGCTTGCTCACTAGACCTCAGCCAAGTCCGTTTAATGTTCTCACTCTTTCCTCATAAATCTATGATTATTGCCAGTTCAATTGGCTTTGACCTAGATGGGTAAATGCTGACAACCCCAGGGATTCAGAGAACAGACCTTTTAGACAGGAAGGGGTGGGCATCATCTTCCACAGATTCACAGCTTCTATGTTCAAGGCCTCTGAGGCTCTGTAGGAGTTCTGGACAGGGGAAAGATCTGGAAGCTATTGAGGCTTTTGGAGTTGATGGACTGATTCCTTTGCAAGGGTTTCAATTTCTCAGTTGTTCTGGAATTTTTCAAATAAAATATCAAGCCTTTTCCTCAGAATTCCAGGGACCTGTATAGTTTGCTCTTTCATTATTTTAGGAATGGACTCTTCCTGTGTCTTTGCTGTATGGCTTTGAAATCTATCCAAGTCCCTGGAAAACTTGGTGAGAAGAAGATGCACCATTTATCTGAACCCCTTTACATGAGAGCAGACCTTTCTAATAGGTTTTATGCCCCCAACCAATAAATTTCTCCACTGATTCAGTAAGTCAAATCAAGCCAAATTGAAAAAGTATAGCAACAGGTATACTGAGAAAAAGGTATGCTGTAACTCCGGGACTAGTTCTCCAATCCCAGAGATCCAGGCCAGAGAAGTTGCATACCTGAACTAAAGCAGGGAGATTTTATAGGTTGTAGGAAATGGTGATGACATGTCTGCTGGAAGCTGGGTTTGTGCCCAAGTATAATCAAAAGCTGAGAGCTTTAGACAGGAGTTTGGCAGCTGAGGGGAGGAAGCTGCTGTAGTCACCAAGACTGCGGAACTGGGCTCTTTGGAGCCTTTCCTTTGTTTGGAGGCTCTGAGTGGGTGGGATTTGAAGGGAGAGAGGGAGAGGAGAGAGAGAGAGAGAGAGAGAGAGAGAGAGAGAGAGAGAGAGAGAGAGAGAGAGAGATGGGGTTTCCTGGAGTATGCAGGGGCAAGCCAGAGACTCCAACCACACAGCCTGACATGCCTGAGTCCTTCAGTGGCTCCCTTATTCTCTGATAAAGACAAACATGCCTTCCTACACGCTCTAGCACACGTCACACTGTCACCTTTTCAGAGAGATCGCCTTGCTGTGTCAATCTGAGTGAGACTGTTGTCATCCCTGAGCCACAGTTTCGTTTTGTCTGACAGGGATGATGATGCTTATGAACAAAGGAGACAGTGTACACAAAGGTGTGGGTCTGAGAGAGTGTGTGGGACCTGAGGAGCAGAGGCTGCCGAACTCATTAGCCTTGTCACCAGCTTCTTACAGCACTTGGCCTCAACAGCCGTGCCTCCTGGTATGAGGATGCTGATCACACAGACCAGCCCTTGTTCACATGGTTTCAACTCCTGGGATGCTTCTAACCACATCTGGTAAATTCTTAGCAATGGTTTTGTATCCCTTGAAAAGCCTAAGGCCAGGCCTCAATGTTTTCCAATAGGCAGCAGCAGCAACACAAGCAGCCAGCTGCTTGCCCCTGGGAAGGAGGGTGTCTTAGTGTTCTATTGCTGTGAAGAAATACTATGACCATGGCAACTCTTATAAAAGAAAACATTTAATTGGGGCTGACTTACAGTTTAGAGGTTTAGTCCATCATAATCATGGTGGGGAGCATGGTGGCATGCAGGCAGACATGGTGCTGGAGAAGGAACTGAGAATTCTACATCTGGATCCTCAGGCAGCAGGAATAGAGAGAGACACTTGGTCTGGCTTGAGCATTGAAACCTCAAAGCCCACCCCCAGTGACACACTTCTCCTAGAAGTGCCATACCTACTCCAACAAGGCCACACCTCCTAATAGTGCTACTCCTTATTGTTGGATCCCAAAGGTTTAGGGTCTCGAGTGGGCGCCCCAAGAACCCAGACTCCAGTCCAGTTGATGCAACAGCAAGAGGTTTATTAGCGACTGTACAGACGGGCAAACTCTGCAGCCCCATGGGGGCTTTTAAAGGAAAAACCCACAAAAGTCATAAGATTACAATTCCCATACAATTTCGTTTCACAAGATCATGGTCTGATCACAGAGTGGGTACAGTCACGTCCACATGTACATTCTTCCTGAAACCTCAAGGGGGGTATCAGGGCAGGAGTGGAGTTTACACAAAGGTCACAGTGGTCCTTCCTGGAACACTTGCAACTATCCCAGTTACAGTTGAGGACATCTCTTAACAGAAATCTTTTTGCATTGTTACATTGTTGCAGGGGTGATTGAGTAGTGGCTGAGTCAGGTGGCCCTTGGAACTAGTTTTCTTTTTAGTTCCTTATTTCCTGGGGCTTGGGGGGTGTAAGCCTGAAGGGTTAGGGTCTTTCACATATGAACCTATGGGATCCATATTCATCCACACCACCATAGAGGGAGGGAGAAGAACAAGCATAAGACTTGGGTCCTGCGCTTGGTCCACCATCCCATAGTTTATCAGCTTCCTCCTCACTCATCTCCTGCCTCCACATGGCCTGGGAGGACCACTCAGTCACAACTCTTGGCCTCATGGCTTTGTAATCATATTGGTACTTTAGATTCATTTATTGTTTCTTGCCATGTCCAGTAGTCTTGGACTGTAGATGGGTTGCCAAACACCCGAGGCTCTGATTTATGGATGGTCATAAATCTCCCAATGAAGAAAGAGCCTTATGAGCTCATGTGGACATTTTTTTCTGTCATCTTGCAGCCTAGTTATTGTTTTTTTTTCATTTCTTGAGTGAATGCCAACCATCTCTCCACCTTAAAAGGGCAATGCCCTGACTAGCCAAGTGACTGCTCTCTACAAGAGCCAGAACTCGAGCTAGTAGAGGCCCTAGGAAATTAACATTCACTATTGAGATGTTCAGGATGCCAGCTGCAGAACTCCACCAGGCCACATTCATATCCCTGCACTGAAAGTGAAGCCCATCCTGGCATACAGCATTAAAAAGTATTCCTTGTCAACCAGCCTCTACAGAGCGCTTCATGCTCGTGTAGGCAGAGGGCTCTTTACCACAAACCTCCCAAGCAGAGCAATCATGATTTCCTTTTCACAGATGAGGAAATGGCCACCGAGAGGCTCAATGAATTACCCAGGTCATATGAGTGGTAAAATAGGGCTTGGCTCAGAGCATACTCTTGGATTTGAGCCACCATATTACACTACTGGTATGTCTACACACTCCCACTCTCCACTTTCCCAGACCTCATGAACTGAATGAATTAATCCAAAGCACTCCAAAAAATACCAGCGGTTCCTGGCAGGGAATGAGCACGTAGTAATTGACCTTCCGTTAATAGAAGAGTGATGGGAAGAGTTGGCTCTTAGCCAGGCACCTGGCTCTGCCACCCGGTATGTGACCTTGGGCGGTAGCTGTCTGTCCAACTTTTCATCTGCTAATGACAATAATACTGCCACTATCTCAGGGTTGATACGAATATTAATTGAGTTAATATCTGCACAATACTGAGAACAGAACCAGGAAATTTCTAGGTGTGGCCTTTGTTAAGATATCTACAGGCTGGGGCTGGAGAGGTAGAACAGTGGTAAAACACTCCTACTGCTCCTGGAGAGTCATTTCCCACTACCCATGTCAGGTGGCTCACAACTCTGACTCCAACTCCAGAGAATCTTCTCCTCTGGTCTCAGTTGGCACTATACTACACAATACACATGCACATTCACACAACAGAAATTAAAACTAAAATATTAAAATGCCTGCTCATGCATATGTATGAACAGGAAGGGCATGGATGTTGATGCTCTCGAAGGTTTATGTTTCAAGCCTGTTGTTATTGTCCAGGTCACCTTGGATAAATCACCTGCATCATGGAATCCTAAGTTCCTTGAAAC
Source organism: Peromyscus californicus insignis (assembly GCF_007827085.1). Classification (NCBI taxonomy): domain Eukaryota; kingdom Metazoa; phylum Chordata; class Mammalia; order Rodentia; family Cricetidae; genus Peromyscus; species Peromyscus californicus. The sequence goes on along the minus strand of NW_026294447.1, from coordinate 2,271,569 downwards.
ACAGAACTAAGATATGTCTCTAGGAAGCTTTTACAGACTAAAGTACGTTATTCAGTTTGGTTCTGTTCATTGATTCTGCATCCTTGATCCAACCTCCCATGAGTCAGAAAGTTTGTTTTAATTTAGTTTTGTTTTAACTGTACTCTGTCCTGCCAAAGGATGGGCTTTTAAACTTTTCCTGCCATAATGTCTGAACAATATAGATTATAACTATTTTCATAGCGTTTACATTGTATAAGGGAAGGATGAAAAGGAATCTGAGAGGACTGAAGTCTGCCAGAGAACAGCTGTAGGTCTTTGGTATAAGGGATGTGAGCATCTGCAGGTTTTGCTATCTGCAGGGAGTTCTGGGATTGACCCTCCCATACTGAGGACCACTTTCACTGTGTATGAAAGCACAGAATCAGCAGAGCACACATGAGATGCTTCATCGTCTTCTCTTTCCTCCAGCCCATTTTTCCTTGCAGTCTCACAAAATCCCAAACCTTTGTTACAAACTAGAGTTTTACCTAATACCCTGTTATGTCTTGCTATTCTTACTGGTTCTGTTCTGTTTCCTTTGTGACAAATTTGGGCTCCAACTCTCTAGGACCCTCTAGAGGATTTTAGTAATTCTTGGCGATGTTTAATTACAGCAGTTGAATTTGTAAAGGGCCCAAAAGGACTTTCCACAGCAGGAAGAGGTTAGGGCATTTTGTGAGGGTATGAGGGGGTCTCAGGGGTGCAGGTGCATCTGGCTCTCCCAGACTGGCTGCCTGGGCCCTGGTCTTATCACTGTTCACACTCAACATTCTAAGTCTGTCAGTGGGATCTATCTAGTTCCAGTTTCTCTCTTGGCTTTTTACTCTGGGCTTATGAAAACAAGAAGGGATAAGCATAAATAACTATTTTTTATACCTTCATACATTCACTATCATGCTGTACATTATTTATTCAGAGGACCACATCTTATTTTTCATTCACATTTAGCTACCAGATGATCAATTTTTATTGGGTTTGTGTAGCATGAGATGATCAAGCCATTTAACCTTCACACTGAGACATGTGTGGAAGGTGAGTTTCTCTAACCTGGATGAACTCCCTATCTTCAAGTGCCTATAAGAGTCAGGATGAGTTAGCACACTGGACCTGTGGTCAGTCAGAGGTCCGGACAGAGATGATTTAGAACCAGTGCCCCTATTCCCCACACCTAGAAGTCACTTCCTGTAACTGTCTAACCTGTAACATCAAATCCTGTATAACTTTTTTGCTTGGATGCAGTAATACACTGAAAATATCTGAATTTCATCTAAATTGCTGTGTTTGATTCTCATTCAGGTCTTAAACAGACAGTTTGTATTCTAAGAGACTAAGTTCTAAAGAGATGGGCTTCTGACCAAGCAAGGGCATTTGCTGGACCGCATTTTCTAGCACAGCTCCTTTTTCCTGCCCTCCCTTCCAGGCTTTATTCCTTGATTGTAGTTCATTTACTACGTCCTCCTCCTTCTCCTCCTCCTCCTTCTCTTCCTCTTCCTCATTATCCTCCTCCTTCTATTTTTCTCTCTTTTAAAAAAGAGATTTAAAAGAGATTTCATCAGGTTTAAGAAACTCACCTTCCACACATGTCTCAGTGTGAAGGTTAAATGGCTTGATCATCTCATGCTACACAAACCCAATAAAAATTGATCATCTGGTAGCTAAATGTGAATGAAAAATAAAATGTGGTCCTCTGAATAAATAATACAGCATGATAGTGAACATATGAAGATATAAAAATAGTTCTTCATGCTTATCCCTTCTTTTTTATAAGTCCAAAGTAAAAAGCCAAGAGAGACTGGAGCATTGGCTCTATTCTAGCTGAGGTTTCTTACAAAGCTTCTGTAAATTCCTTTTGGAACCATGTTAGACTTAAAGGCCTAAGGAAAGTCTGCAACCTCCCAGAACAGCTGCCTGCAGTGAGGCCAGATCTTTATGAAAAACACAAACCACTGTTCTCTTGACTTATCCAAAGCCTGTCTGTCAGCTTCAATCACACAGCTTCGCACAGTAACTTTATCCCTGAAGCCTGGGGTTCTCCAGAGATATTGACAGTGAACACCAGACATCACCAGTCTTCTCACATTTCCAGCTGCTGCTGCTGCTGCTGCTGCTGCTGCTGCTGTGGCACCTGCAGCCTTCTCCTTCACCTTCTTCTTACAGAGAAGATGTCTCCATTGCTACTGACATCCAAAGCATCACTGTGAAGCAAGGTACCACACTGTGCCCACCCCTGCCTATGCCAAAGCTGTCCCCACCTAGTGTCAAGTATGCCAATCCTGGTCTAGCTTCTGGGACTGGTATTTTCTGCAGTCTGGGATGTTCTGGTGACACACCCTTTCCACTTACACTTGTTTATTCTGGCATCTTCATCTCATCATTTAAGCACAGGTCACTGAAGACTAGACGAAGACATCAGAGCGACAGATATCACGCCATTTTCCAAGTTCCATCAGGACCACCCCTCCTCCACCCTGATCCTGGGCCATTGCCATGACACCTGGTGCCCCCAATTCCTCTCCTTCCTAGGAGGCTTCATCACTCAGGAGTGTAGCCTTATGGAAGGTTTCCCTGTACATGACCCAGCATTCCCAAGCTCCCATCCATGTCGTATCAGAGGAGGAAGGAGGAACAGCTAGCTTCAGCCTGGACCACAGACACAGAGTAATGAACTAATAACTGAATGAATTCATGAATAAAAAGGCAGAAAGGATGACCAGAGGAGCATGCAAAAGGCAGGTCCAGGTATAGGTGATTCAAAAGAAGAAAAGATTGGGGAGCAGACTTCTGTGGGCTGCACACTGCCAGCCCCACTTTATCTTGGAGGGGTGAGGAAGAGATTAACATCCCATCATTTGGTACAGGTATCAGAAGCATGAGTGAATTAGATCCTTTACATTACATCACCCCAAAAGAGGTAAGGCCTTGCTCCTCTCTCCAGGCTCTCAGGGTTGGAGATCCTTTGTGGAGACGAACAGGCAGGGGCAGGGAGCACCAGGGCCCTGCCTGTACTAATTTTGTGTCAACTTTTCAATCAGTAAAATTTTCCCAGGAGGAAAAGACCTGCAATGATCCTTTCAAACTTAACTTCATGTATGCTGCTTGGAAGCAAGTAACTTCCTGCCATGAAGGTTTCACATATGCAGACTGTAAAGTTGAGATGCCAGAGACCCTGCTAACATTGCCCTATAGCTCAGCAACTCCAAACAGGCCAGAGAAAGGATAGAACACATTCTTGGTAGAAGACCAGAGTTCTTCTCGTCACCAAGTGTGGAAGCACCAGGGAGCAGCCTTCGAGGCTCATTGTCTGCTCTGACCTTCACATTTGCCAGGACACAAGGCTTCCCTACTTGCAGCTGGGCAAACATCAAGAATGTGAAGCTGCTGGTCCCAGTTTGAAAGTATAGTACTCGAAACTGTGAGCTGAGAGTAGCGCCTGCCCGAGGGGCTCAGCAGGCCAGGCTGGCCAGGCCCATCACACCGCTCTTGTACCTGCACTTGACTTAGTTTGATTCCTCTAGCTGCATGTCGGTCTACTTGGTGGATCCTTTGTGTGCTTCATCCCTCTTCCTTTAGGAATCGAGAAGAATGATTAAGTCTTGATACTTGATACATTTGTTGAGTGAATTAAAAAGTGACTAAATTAGCAAGTTAGATTTGAATAGGTAGATATTCACACTTAAGAAACAATTACCTTTGGGCTGGAGAGATGGCTCAGAGGTTAAGAGCACCAACTGCTCTTCCAGAGGTCCTGAGTTCAATTCCCAGCACCCACATGGTGGCTCACAACTATCTGTAATGAGATCTGGCACCCTCTTCTTTATACATAACAATAGATAAATCTTTTTTAAAAAAGAAAACAATTACTTTCTACTTCTGTAGCATAGAGGAATCAATGGCTTCCATAACACTTTGTTAACTGAGATTTTAAGGAAGATATCCTATTGTACTTAATTCTTGGGCTAAAGAAAACGAGGAGTTTCACATGGCTCAAAGGAAAGGAGGTGCAGATACTTGAGCGGGAAAGGGAATGACTAAAGAAGAGAAGGCCATCCCAGTAGATCAGCACTGACGTCCTTCTGTTTGTCCCAACTCGACCATGCCCAAGTATCAATTCCTGATTCCCAGACAAGCCTCCAAGGACAGATGTTTACATTGCTGGTCCTGAGGCTTCTCTGCAGGGTTTACTGACTCTGACATCTTCACACTTTCTTCCTTTCTAGCCCGGCCTCTGCCTCAGACCAAGCAGTCAGGCTGCATTTTTTGGGTGGATGAAGGATGCCTGAATTATATAGTTTATAGCCCCAGTTTGCTAAAAAAGCACCTTCATCGGAATTGGAAATGAATGTCCCGACGGTGGACATACAGTTAAGTGAGTGAGGACGGGGCTTAATACTGGCTAGAATAGTGTTCTACATTAGTTCTGGTTCTGACAGGAACTGGGACACACTCACACTGAATAACTGAGGTCAGGGTAAGAGAAGTCTCTTATTGCAGAGATGTGCCAGTATTTTGAGATCCCCATGAGGAATGGTATAGCAACCTGAGGCCAGAAACAGTGAGGGATTATCATCACAGCCCTCCATACCAAGGGACAGGAGGAGACAACTCTCTTGAATTCTAAGAGAAACTGTAACTGTGGGAGCTGTGTCTGTCAGTGAAAGGAGTCTGCCAATAGCCAACTAGAAGGAAGGGAACCTATAAAAAAAAAACTCCCCTTCAATCCCCTGCAAATGTTGCCTGCTGGTAGATTCTCTCCGGGAACTGGAAGCTGAGGGACATAATGAATGCAGGTCAGATGACCACGGCACAGGGAGGTGTGGGGAGTGGGTTTGGAAAGGCCATTGGGAAAATCTAGTAGAGGTACCCCTCTCTCCAAGACAGCCACTTCTGAAAGGCCAATGTCACCCTCACTCATTCTTCCTGGGCCAGGTGTCTCTTTGCAAGGCAAGGCCTGTACCTTATGTGGGCAGCTCTCAGAGCCCTGAGGATGATACTTCTTTTTATGCAAAGGATCTCAAATTACAAAATCGATGGAAAAATTCATCATTCCAAGAGAATGGCTTCACAAATATGTTTCTATTCTCATTCCAACTTGGCTCAGTTTCCTCAAAGAAGTTCTTCCTTTCCCCAGCAAATGGTGTGGCCATATACCACCTGATGCAGAGATGGACATTCCTGTTAACCTCGTTCCCCTTGCCTTCCATAGTCAAACAAGTGGTACTGACAGGCTGGTTCTCTTGGAAACCCATCACCTCTTCTCCATCCAGACTACACTGTCAAGGTCATTAGCACTTCTCCCTGGATTGATCCTTACAGTTCCAAATCTAGCCCTCCATTGCTGCACTTGTCCATCTCCGCTTGATCTGCACTCTCACCCCACAGTCAGAGCACTCCTTCTAAACAAAAAGTGCCACCTTATCACTCACTGTCTTCCTGGGGCTTCACCCAGTGCGTCCATCTGCTCCTCTGGCTCTTCAGGGTTACAGTCCACAGACCACCGTGGCAGCTTCATCACATCACTTCACACCCCTGTGGCTCTCTAACAGGGAACTCCTGCTCCAGCCTCCTGCACACCTGTGCCCAGCATGGTCTCTGCCTGGAATGCCTGATAACACTATGGCTCTAGGGAGTCACCTCTGGAGAAAGTGCCTCTTCCTTTTCCTCTGCAGGCTAACGCGATACCTTCATCTGTGTGTTGTGTTTTCTACACTCCAGGAGCCCCTTTGTGAACCTCTTGATCACATCAATAATGTGATGAAGAACTCATGGTGAACTTTCTCATTTGTAATTCTCATGACCCTTCTAGCCCTCTTGCCCAGGACATGCCTGGCTCTGCCTGACATCAGTGTCTCAGTTAGGGTTTCTATTGCTGTAAAGAGACACCATGACCACAGCAACTCTTATAAAGGAAAACATTTAATTGTGGTGGCTTACTTACAGCTCAGAGGTTTAGTCCATTATCATCATGGTGGATGGGATGCAGGGAGACATGGTGCTGGAGAAGTAGCTGAGAGTTCTACATCTTGATCCGCAGGCAGGAAAAGGAGTCTGTGTCCACACTGAGTGTAGCATGAGCATAAGAGACCTCAAAGCCCACCCCCACAGTGACACACTTCCTTCAACAAGGCCATGCCTACTCCAACAAGGCCACACTTCCTAATAGTGCCATTCCCTATGAGCTCATGGGGGCCAATTACATTCAAACTATCTCAACCAGGTGTAAGTGTTTGTTGAAACAGGACTGGTTGTAATGAAATGGGCTGGGACTGCTGGGCTTCAGTTCATCTGTGTTGCAGGTAACCATGGACTATGTCAACACAGTGTGTCTGCTTTATTATTTATGACAGGATTGCCATAGCTTATGCACTGCTGCGTGTGTTAGAGGCACACATTTGTGTGGGAGTGCTTGTGCCCGTGCGTGACAAGGCATCCCCATTCTCACTCCCCTCTTGGTGGGGGCAGGAGTAGAGGACTCTGCTGCAGTTGAAACTTTGGCCCTAGTTTTGGGGAATAAAAACTTGGAGTTTTTATTCAGTGCTCAAGTAGACAGAGACCTGGGCCATCAAGAAAATTCTGCTTCCTGTCTGGAAGCACAGTTGGATTCCTTAGCTGAGGTTGTTCTTCAACAACTTTATGTGACAAGGAGGTCTCTCTATAGCACTGGGAGAAACTTGTTGCCTCTGTTCCCATAAATGAAGGATAGAGAAAGTTTAGCAATGGTCAGAAATAACCTTCAGGAAAGAAAAAAGAGACATCAAAACTGTAACAGCTGGCCGGGCGGTGGTGGCACACGCCTTCAATCCCAGCACTCGGGAGGCAGAGCCAGGCGGATCTTTGTGAGTTTGAGGCCAGCCTGGTCTACGGAGCGAGATCCAGGAAAGGCGCAAAGCTACACAGAGAAACCCTGTCTCAAAAAAAAAATGTAACAGCTGGTACCAGTCTTTGTTCTCCTAGTCCTCCTCCTTGTGGCGTTGACTGGGCCAATTACCCTTTTACTCCTAGACTTAACTATAGGGCACTGATTGCTCAACTGCCTACTTTGCTATGTAAAACAGAAAATAAATTGTTAAACTACTAATGCTAAGAAGACAGTATAATCCTCTCCCCTTAGATGAGGCCACACCAACTCTATTAAGGATTCTCTTGAGGAACAGACTGTGGTCTCATCTGGGGGGAAGGGGTTTATATTGTCTTCTTAGCATTAGTAGTTTAACAGGATTTATCCTCTGTCTTACATAGCTAAGTAGGCAGTTGAGCAATCAGGGTCCAATAGTGAATGCTAAGAGTTAAAGAATAATTGACCCAGCCGTTGCATTAGTAGAGCAGTTAACAAGGGGCAGGGCAGGGGCAGGAGCAGGGGCCGGGTGGGCCAGGGGCCAGGCAAAGCAGGAGAACTAAGATTGGTACAAGTTTCTGGATTTTTGATGTCTCTTTTTTTCTTTCCTAAAGGTTATTAGAATGGTTTACAGGCTGTGGTCCAGCTAGTTCAACAATTGCTGTCTACCAACAGAAGGCCCAAGAATCTAATAGCTGTTCAGTCCACAAGGCTGGATTTCTCAGATGGTCTTTATTATACACTGGAATCCCAAAGAAGTGGGCTCTAATGCCAGGGAAGGAATGAACTTGCTAGTGAGGAGAAGCAGGCAAAGAGAGCCAGCTTCATTCTTCCGTGTCCTTTATACAGGCTGAGAGCAGAACAGGCGGCCCAGATTAAAGGTGGCTCTTCCCACCTCAGATCTGGATTAAAGACGGGTCTTCCCATTTCAGATTATTTAGTTAAGAAAAATCCCTCACAGGTGTACCTAGCTGCTTGGGTTTTAATTAATTCTAGATGTAGTCAAGCTGAAAATCAAGAATAGCCATTGCAGCCACTTAAAGAGGACAAATTCATGATGGGTTCAGAAGTTTTGGTCCACAGCCCCTGGCTGTATATTTCTGCACCACAGTGAAGCAGTACATCATGTCCAAAATGTGTAGCAGAAGAAAGCAGCTCGCCTACTGGTGACCAGGCAGCAGAGAAAGAACCCAGAAGGGTCAGGATACAAGGCAGCCCTTCAAAGGCAAATCCCAGTGACCTACTTACTCCACCCAGGCTCCACCTAATGGTCAACCCAGCTAGACTCTCATCAATAGATCACTCCACTGATGAAGTTAGCAACTTCAGAATTCAGTTGCATCTCAATAGAACCATGAGCTGGGAGCCAAGCATTAGTGTGAGTTGGGGGGGGGGGGGCATTATTTCATATTGAAATCAAGCAACAGCCAGCATTGCTATAATCTGGTTTGCAGATGAGGACATCAGAATATCTCCATTTTGAATCCTCACAGTCCCTCTTGTTGCTTCAGACACTGTATCATCAATTGCTCTATGCAGGTTTGCTGAGCTTCGTTCAGGGACAATTGACTAGTGTCTGGCTCTGGCCCACACTCCTGTTTCCTGCCTTGGGATGTCTCTGATACCTTATATGGAGACTTGCAGCATCCACTGGAAGCTTACATTTCAAACAATTTAGAAGGGGGCCAACAGATAATGCTTTCCAGAGTCATCTGAGACCCTCTTTGTAGGTTTCCTCTAAGGTCCAATAGTCTGTTGCCTGGAGTGATGGCTTGCTCACTCGTGTACCTTTGCGTGGCTCCTCTTCTGTCCCCATTTCACTTCTCTTCCCACACTCTCATCCCCGAGGAGTTCTTCCCAAATGAATGACCTGTACACAGTCTCCATTCCTCAGACTGTACTTCCAGAGAACCCAGACCAAACTCATGAGAGATTATTTATTAAACAAATACTAGGTTTGAAATAGAATACTAGAATTCATGGTCAGATCCTCTGACCCCAGATTCCATGTGATATCTTTATCGACTTGAAGGATCCAATAGTCTCTATGAGCAAAGACTGGGGCATATAAACAACTAACTCCAAAAGGCCAGTGTCAAATCAAACCTGGAAGGTCTGCCTTTGAAGCACACAGAGACATGATTAATTCCATAGGTCAGACCCTTGGGTTATGCAGGAAGCAATCCCCAGAGCAGAGAGCAGAGGGCCATTCCCTAACATACATGATATAGTCTAGGCTCTTCTGCTATCTTTTCTCACACCATCATCATTTCCTCCCTAGTATTTAGCACAATGTAAAAGTAAATATTTATTGCTATTTACTTTCTGTCCCCTACAAGAGCAAGGACCCTGTCAATCTTGTTCATAGACATTTGAACACTGTATCCACAATATTTAACACAGTCCCCAGGACTTAAATGGCAATCATTGAATGTGTCAATCCAAAAAGAAAGTCTTAAATGTTAAGTTAAAAGTTTTGTTCTTAAATAATGAGAGACTTAATGGTATTAAAGGTGAAATGAAAAATATAAAGGAAGTCGTAGAAGGAGGAACATATTGCCTATTCAATATACAAAAGGAAGTCTGCAGTTGGGGTGTGTAGGGTGTATTTATTTGAAAGGTGAAGAGGAAGAAAGCGACAGGGGAAATTATTTAATATTAAGGCCAGATACTTTTTATGGCTCCATTCTTTGCACTGGATGATAGCATTGCCTCTGCTTGGTAACTGGTTGTATTGCTTGCCAAGTCTGCTATTGCCTGAATTAGGTATGCTTTCTCTCTGTCAACTGTGGACCTTTTGACTCCAGGTTTGCTCGTACATTGTGTGAGCTTGATTACCTGTTGTTAGTGACACCAGATACAGCTTGGGAAGTTAGGTGTTGACAGATCCTGGCCTAAGTCTCAACCCATTGGCTGTACTCCTGGTTCTGTCTACCTCTGAGAATCTGTTTAAGAGCTTGCTGCTCGCTCTTCTGTCCTCACTCCAATTTCTACAGCATTACCATCAGCTTTCACATCCATAGAAATAGGAAGAAAACTTCTCATTCATTTGTCCAAACAAAAGAGGTGGAAGAATGGACTGAGCACATACATCTGATTGACTGTGAACTCAGAGCTGTTCAAATGGTGTGTGCACGTGCACGTGCTCAAGTATGTGTGTGTACGCGTGTGTACAGAGGTGCATGTGTGCGTGTATTGAGCCATTTGTCCTCGAACTTCTGATCTTGCCTTAGTTTTCATTGTGCTGAGTTAACAGGCAGACGCTCCTACACTCAGCCTCATACATACCGCTGATTGTCTAGTGATTGGGAGATTAATTCCTTAGATTCATCCCTCATCTCTCAACCCTGGTTACCAAAACCTGAGTGCCTTAATGCATGTGTATTAGACAATGAGAGACCTAGTTCTGTACAGTCCTCCCTTAGCTCAACTTTTAAAAATAAATACATTCCAACTATTCAGCAGCTCCTAGACTGTTTCTCTGCTCTTTGTGAAAGCCCAGTTAGAAGCAGACAGCCACCTGTTCCTTCCGGGCTCTTAGTAAGATACTTTTCTACCCTCAGTCTACTGGCATTTCAGGAACCAGTGAAACTCACCTTTAACACTGCTTATTTTTAGTGTCTCTGCATTTATATTTAGAAGGGAAGATTGGTCATGCCTCTGGGAGCATCATTCTTTCAATTTTTGCTGGATCACAGGGAGGCCACGAGGAGAGAAAATTAGTATCGCATGTAACTCCTCATTTATTTCCTGGAGCCAGTGACCCAGCACAGGCACATGTGCCAACCATACAAGGACAAGGCAGGAGGCCTGGATGACCTTCACTTGCTTAGACCAGGCCATTCACTGGTAGGCACAGGCTCGCTGCTGGACTTGGCGGGGATCCCTAAGAGAAAGGGCATGTAGGAAATTATGGATGTCAACTAATAAAATTGCTCCTTCTCTGTAGCTGGCCACACATTTTCTTTTCCTTTTTGTTCTCACAAAACATATTTTTGCACATTTAATTTTTAAAATAAGTGATATTTACATATCTTAAGATGAAATCCCAAAGGAAGAATTTATCAAACATATCATATGAAAAGGACTTATATTTCTAATATTTAAGAACTGCTAAAACATTTGGTAACAAAGGACCAAAATCTTCACTGAAAAAAAAAAAGAGCAAAAGACAGTTAAAAAAACAAATAGCAGATTTCAGAGACTCATGGCTAAGAATAAGTAGCTATGGTACACTCGTTCCTAAACAGGGGACATCTATATCTTCCCTTCCAGGACTTGGGGAGTACCATAGAAAATGGGGTAGAAAGAATGTGAGATCCAGATAATGGGGAGGAAGACTGTGACTGGGTCTGAACAAGGCTGGGCCTGTCAACACTCAGTCATAGGTGGGCAAGGGGCTCTTTGTGAACTATTTGCTTTTGATAGATCCTGGGGAAAGAGGAGTCATTTTTGTCTTTAATGGTATAGCCACTGCTAAGTCCCCCATGTGCCAGTGGATAGCTCCACGCCCATGTTAACAAGGAGGCCCTCATGAAGCTCTGTGGGTTACCAAACAAAAACAAAAACCAGCCAAAAAGAGCTGTAAGTGGTGGGGGTGGGGGACTTGTGGGGAGCTTGACCTGAGTGGGAGGGAGACAAGGAGATGGAAGGGGTGAGATTATCAGAATGCATTAAATATACGAGATTGTCAAATGAAAAATTTAATAAAAAAAGAAAATTAGATGCAAATACACCAACAGGCATGTGAAAAGCCACTTAAACTCCTTGTAAGAAATGGCAATACCATTCTTCATCTGTCAAATCAATAAAAATTTAAAAAATAGGACAATAGAAATCTTTTGGTGAGATTGTGAGAAATCATCTATTTTAATGACTCATGAGAAGAAATTGTTAGAACTCATAGGGTTCGATAGAGGAACAGAACTGATAGAATGGATATATATGCATTAAAAAAAGGGATTTATCAGAGTGCCTTCTAGACTGTGGTCTGGCTAGTTCAACAATGGTTGTCTCCTGATGGAAAGGACAAGAACCCAGTAGTTGTTCAGTCCATGAGGCTGGGTATCTGAGTTGGTCCTCAATCCACTTCAGAATCCTGAAAAAGTAGGTTCTCACAATACTAAAGGAATGCCTCAGCAACAGGGTAGATAAACTTGTCAGCAAGAGTGAAGTTAAAGGAGGCAAAAATAAAAGCTTCCTTCTTCCACGTCCTTTTAGGTAGGCCGTCTTCCAGCCTCAAGTGATCCAGACTTTGAATGGTGCAGCTGTAAGTTTTCTTCAGTCCTGCCCAGCCCTGCAGTTGGGATGAATCTCTCCCTCCCATGTCCTGCAGCCACTTGGACCCACGTAAACATGCAGAGGCTTATATTATTTATAAACTGTATGGTCTACATGTCAGGCTTCTTGCTATCTAGCTCTTATATCTTAAATTAACTCATTTCTATTAATCTATGCATTGCCATGTGGCTTTGTGGCTTATCAGTACTTTAACATCTTGCTTCTCCTGGTGGTGGCTCCCAGCTTCTCCCCAGACTCCTCCTTTCTCTTTCCTGTCTTTCTCAGATTTCCCACCTGCCTCTAAGCTGCCTTGCCATATGCCAAATCAGCTTGTTTATTAACCAATGGGAACAACATATATTCACAGAGTACAGAAAGACATTCTCCAGTATAGTGGGTCATTTCTCCTCAAGTGATCCAACCAAAATTTTCACAGGTGTGCCCAGAGGCTTAGGATTTAGTTTATTCCAGATGTGGCCAAGTTGACAACCAAGATTACCCATCACACTTAGAAATATTTAACAAAACTAGATATGCACTTGATTCAAAAATCACATTTCAAGGAATATATCCTAAAGAATATTCCCAAGAGCAGAAACACACAACATTATTCATTTCTATATTATTTTAAACAGAAAACATTGACAACAACCCACATGCTCGTACATGGAAGACTGGTGAAAGGAGAGCATTGCAGTGGAATGTGTGGGGTGAGCTGTCTGTGAAAGTGAAGGACGTCAGAAGGATTCGATGTGGAGACAGCTGGAGACCACAGCAATGGAGAAGTAAAGTGTGAGAAAGCAGCTGCACTTGTGCACCACCTCTGGAATTGGTGACATTTCTAACATTTTTATCTTAGAAACAATACTGTGGCAAATGCTTCATTTATTGTAGTTGCCTTATACACTCCTAATATTGGAATTTCCAGCTGGGTAGTGGTGACACAGGCCTTTAATCCCAGCACTCAGGAGGCAGAGGCAGACAAATCTCTGAGTTCAAAGCCAGCCTCATCTACAAAGCAAATTTCAGGACAGCCAGGACTACATAGAGAAACTCTGTCTTGAAAAACAAAACAAAACAAAAAATGGAATTTCTGTCTCAGAATGTTTAAAGATATTATCTGTTACTGCTGTGGTGACTTTGTTCTCTGTGAGTGGAATGCCAATCATTTCTGCCATCAGGACAGGAAAGAACCCATTCCCACTATGATCAGCCTTGTTTGTAAATTTATTTCGGCAAATGTAGTAGATGGAAAAACAACTCCATGTAATTTCAATATGATTTCTCTTTCTGTGAGTAACGTCCAGGCTCCTTTCATACATCTAAATGTAGTTGGCTTTCTTTTTTTTTTTTCACTCTTACTCTTCGCTCTTTGGAATCCCACCACCCAACTCCCAAATAAACACGTGGAGACTTATTCTTACTTATGAATGCCTGGCCTTAGCTTGACTTGTTTCTAGCCAGCTTTTCTTAACTAATTATTCCATCCACCTTTTGCCTCTGGGCTTTTACTTTTCCCTATTCTATATACCTTTCTTTACTTCTTACTCCATTGTGGCAGGGTCCTGTGCTGTTGTTCCCTTTGGAGGAGGGGGCAGAGTCAATGACACAGACTCGGGGAGAAGCCTTATATAAATTCCACCCCACCCTGGGGGAAGGTCTGATAAATATGCATCTGTTGGTGTGACATGGCTGCCTCTCATTGATCCAGGTCATCTCTAGATCATGTCTCAGCTGCTGTTGCTAAGGCTCTTAGGTAGACCCAGGTTGGCTCTCAGAAAGTATCTTATTACTGGTTTGGACCAGCTGGCCCTCAAGCCTGTTAGGGATGAGTCATCCCATATATCCACCTCTTTTTATTATTTAATGGGACATGCTCAGTGGGAGCGAGGGTGCATTACCCTAACGTTGTTGACTCCACCTCAGGAGAGCTCAGCATAATGGACTGTGCCTGGATTAAGTTGGATTGCCAAACAAGCTCTTACCTGTCTTTGACTACCAGTCCTCAAAGAGCATCAATCCTGGAGAGCTGTCTGGGTGGTAGGTTTTTGGCAGTAGCCTTCTGTATCTCAGTGAGCCATGTGTGCATTACCTCTCTAAGAGGATTTTGTTCTGGGTGTCTGAGAGCCAAAAAAACCTGTAGGGTTGACTTTGTGGCTGACTTCTGTTGGTGAACCTGTTGTAAAAGACATTTGAACAGGAGAAGGATTAGTCAAAAATTCAGTCTCAAGGACATGGATGGGACCCTAGTCATGTTTATATGAAATGTGCTAATCAAAGTCTTTTAATGATGCATTAGCGGGCATGTAGGGAGTGAGGCAATTGCTTGATATCTGTGGTCACATGCCAGTAATGACATGACCTTTACTAATGCCACAGTAGCAGAGCAAATCATACATTACCCCTCTGAAGCTTCTTCTTTGGCCAAAGTCTCTCAGTATGTTGCTGGAAGCACATCTCTGGAGGGTATCTATACTGGCATGATGGTATTCTGGGGAAAAATGCAAGCATACCCTCATCCCCAGATTAATAGGTGAGCAGGGGGTTGCCATTGAAGGGTAATGGGATCCCTCCAATGCACCAAGGGCAATGGTATCTCCAAGGCAGGTAAGCCCAATGTTTGTAAGCAGGGCTTAATCCCTTGTCATCAAATGTGAAAAAGAACTTCTGCCAGGACCAGGTTGGGATCTCTCTTGGCTTCTGAGGAAATTATTTTTTTCCAAGAGCTCTTTAAGGGTTCTATTAGTTCCTCTACAATGACCTGTCCCTGTGGATTATATGGAATTCCTGTGGTATGGGACATATTCCATGAACTCACAAAATCATTAAACTGCTGTGATACATAAGCAGGGCCATTGTCAGTCTTAATGGTCCAAGGAACTCCCATGACTAGCATTGCTGACTTGAGTGCCTTAATAACATTAGTAGCCTTCTTTCCAGGCAAGGCCAGGGCATACACAAAGTCTGAGCAGGTATCCACAATTGCGTGTACATATCTGTTCTAGAGTAGATAGGAAGGGTTTAAGCCCATTTATTGTCCCACATAATTGCTGTAGTTCTGAAAGGGAGTATTTGTCTTTTATATCTAGTTTGAAGTACAAGGGGTGAACATCCTTAGCAATAACAAAGCCCAAAAATGAAAAGGGAGGTACTATTTGGATCTTATCTGGTGCCACAATTAACTTTAAGGAAGCCAAGTCTTGTATCATTGATTTAATGATTTGTTGAGAATAAGCCAAGTCAGGGTGTGCCAATAGCAAATCATCCATATGATGTACTAGCACAATATCCTTAGGAACATTAACTAGAACCTGAGCAATGTATAACTGACATATTGAGGGGCTGATTTTCATTTTCTGTGAGAGAACTATCCATTGATATTTTTTTGCTGGCTTGTGCATGTTTGGGTCCCAGACTGTAAAGGCAAAATGACTCCTCTCTTGCTGTGCTAGGGGAATTTGGAAGAAGCAGTCTTTGATGTCTACTATTGTGATATAATGAGAAGGAGGAATTGTGCTGGGGTGCAGGAGGCCTGGCTGCACCAAGCCCATTTTTTCCATCTGGCCATTGACTGCATGAAGGTCTTGCAATAGACAATGCTTTCCTGACTTTTTTGGAACAACAAATATTGGAGTGTTATGCCTGCTGGTGGATGGTTCTATATGTCCAGTGCATAACTGTTCCTTCACCAGCTGTTTTAATATTGATAATTTAGGCTCAATAATAGGCCACTGTTCTACCCACACATCTTGGTTAGAAAGTCAATTGATTGGAATAGGATCTGGTTGTTTAGTAGTGCTGGACTTTGTGAGGACAGTGGCCTTTAGAATTGGGGATGCTGCTTTGGGTCTTGGCCAGTAAGGCCCATTTTTTCTTGGACAATAATATCATCAAAAAAGGACCTATTATCTGTTGTAAGGACAGCCACCATATCCTCCAAGACATCCTTGCCCCACAAGTTTCTAGGCACAATAGAGATGATAGGAGGAATGGCTTTCTGATTGCCATTAAGGTCCTCCCAATGGAATGGGCAGGTGGTTATCTTAGAATCTTGTTGATCTCCAACTCCACTAATTGGAGGACCAGGTTTAAATTTCCACTGTGGGAAACAGAGTGCTTCTGCCTCAATTAAAATGATGGTGTCTGCACCCATATCCACCAACCCTTTAACAGACTGCCTATTGAGGAAGAGGGTCATTATAGGAGAGTGAGGAAAGATGGGCAGCATCCAAAAGATCTTCAGGTTTGCAGAGCCTCCCCTTACTTGCAGGACTGAGGAGCACCCTGCCTGGAGTTTAAAGGAACCTTAGCCTCCTCTGGTTGGGAGTGGCAGTCCTTGGCCCAATGGAATTCTTTATTACATTTTGGGCATCTAGTCTTAGGCTTAGCACAGGGGCAGTCCCTCCTAAGACCATGTCTGCCACATCCTCAGCATGTTCTATCAGCAGGGGCATATTGAGTCTCTTCCCTATTCTGTTTATCAGCAAGGAGGATATTAAGGGAAGCTGTGAGGGCAGCAATCAGGCCTCTGTTGGGGTCGAGATCCCTAGTAGCTATTACCCATCTATGAATATCCTCATTGCAGATGGCAGCTACTGCATTGTGGGTGGGGGCATAAAGCCCTTCCCATGTAAATTGTTTAATCAGCACCTCCCGAGTAGTGTCGGGATCCACCCTCCACTCCACTGCTTCATTAACCTGTGCAAGGAAGTTGGTTAACAACTCCCCTGGCTGCTGGATGAGGTTGTGAAAGTACACAGATAGGTCAAGAGGAGTGTAAGACTTAAGTGCCTTGAAGGTCAATTCTGAGACCTGTTGAAAATAAGCGTGTTGTCCAATTTGGGCTTATGTGACAAGGTTAACATACGGTCCTCAGCCTGTTAGCATCTCACGAGAGACAGTGATGTTGTACTGTATATTAAAAAGAGCCTGAGCCTCAGCCTGGTCATTATAGGCAACTCCCCAATTAAGGAAGACCACAGGCTCCAACACAGCCTTCACCAAATGGTACCAGTCATAATAAGTCTGTAAATGCATTGCCCATTGCCATAGGACTTGCTTGAAATATGGGGAGTTAGTACCTGATTCATTAGCAGTCTTATGGTCTAAAGACAGGTCTGCAAGATGGGTAGGTATCCACAGCTTGTTAGCCACATTGGGACTCACATTAACTGGAAACACCATGGTGGGCATGTGCGGCACCATAACTAGAATAGGCTGGCTTGGTGGGCAGACATCCAGGCAAATCACTCTGTGGATACTGCAGTGGGTATCCACTTGAGGCATGGGAAGAGCAGAGAGAGGGGTTGCCAGTGTAGGCTTAGATGCTGCTGCAATCATTTCCTCTCTCTTTCCATCCTTTTCCTTTCCTTTATGCTTATTCTCATCCATCTTCTTGTCAGCAGAGGCAGAGGAAATATCAGTCATGGACAGAATGAAGACAATAGATAAGTTGGTGTTACATTGTCCCTGGTAGTGCTTATTGTGGGCCTTAATGACCTCCTCACAAGAGAGGACTTTAGGTCAATGATTATAGCCCCCCCCAAGAAAAATGGGCATAAAAAACAATCAGAGGGTTACTCCTGGGGCCACTTCCCCTTTGCTGGCCAGGAACTCTCATTCAAAGATCAGGCACCTTCTCTGGAGGAGCAGCAAGCATTCTTAACTGCTGAGCCATCTCTCCAGGCATCACAATCCACAAGCACATGCATGCACTCACGAACATACACACACATACACAACTAAAAGTAGTCAGGCCATGACTCCATTTCCCGAGGGTCCAGCCCTTATGTGGAAACACCAGGGGAGCCTGAACAAAAGTACGTGCCACCCTACTGTACAGACAGACTCACAACCAAGACAAACAAAAGAAGGAAGTGGGGGTCCCAGCATTTACCTGCTGAAGGGACCGAATTTACACAACCAACATAGAGGGGCCTACTCACTGAAATATGCCGCTCAAAGGGGCTTCTCAACCAGCGCCGCACATGAGTAAAGGGAGACAAACAGACCCTGTTTCAGCACCAGATGTGGCATGGTCCTATGCTGTTGTTCCCTTTGGGAGAGGGGGTAAGTAGGCACAGAGTCAACGACACAGACTCTGTGAGGATGTTGAAACAACAAGCTCAGTTTATTCAGGAAGAGGCAATCCTTATATAGCCTCCACCCTACCCTGGGGGAAGGTCTGATGAATATGCATCTGCTAGTGTGACATGGCTGCCTCTCATTGGTTCAGGTCATCTCCAGATCATGTTTCAGCTGCTGTTGCTAAGACCATCAGACAGACCCAGGCTGGCTCTCAGAAAGTATCTCATACTGGTTTGCACTGCCCCTCAAGCCTGTTAGGGATGAGTCATCCCACACTCCATAGCTGACTGGTGGCTGGCCCCTGCTGTCCTTTCTCCCTCTCCTTTTCTCACTCCTCCCTCTTCTCTATACTATTTATTCTCTCTGCCTGGAAGCCCTGCCTATCCCTCTCCTGCCTGGCTATTGGCCATTAGCTCTTCATTAGGCCAATGAGGTGTTTTAGGCAGGCAAAGCTTTATAGAGTTAAACAAATGCAACACAAAAAATGCAACATCTTGGAATCTTAGATAAATATTCCACAGCATAAAAGAATGTAACACATCTTCGACTAATATTCCACAACATCTAAATTCTGTTCATGTTTTCCACTATGAACTGTGTACTTCTACATTTTGCTTATTGAAGTGGTAGGGAGGTTCAGGAAGTGGAGGAAGCCCTAAGTGAGTGAAGTCTATTGTGGGTTATCCACCAGAGAAGACTACTTGGACACTGGTTTAACCAACAGGAAGTCTTTATTAGCGGGCCAGTGACTACACTGGGTGTTTGGAATCCCAGTGTAGCCCCGAGCCTTTCTCAGGGTGAGCTTTTATGCACAAAACCCATATCCTGTATTGACAAATCTCAGTTAGGAAGAACATTTAGCCAGAAGCAGGGCTACAGAAGCCAAAAAGGCAAGGTTAGGACACTTAGAGACAGCTTTGGTTTAGCTTTGGCAGGTGGTCCTGTCTGTGTGCTGGGTTCATGGCCTGAATGGTACCATTGTGTCAGCTGTGCTAAGGTCTAGGGGACTACTAAAAAGTCCTGAGTGAATGTGTGTTTTGACATGCGCATGGCCTGTCAATAACTCCAAGATCAATTGGCCCAAAGGGGCCAGACTCAAGAGGGATGCAAAGCTCTCCTCACAAATCCCAGTACGAGTGTTTACGAATGATTGTTCAGTATGTGCAAAGACTAGCAGCTGTGGTTTCCTCTTTCTGGATGTTTACAGCCCAAGATGGCTCACCTACAGTGACTTCCTACTGAGAAAGGCTAACCCCTTCCCTAGTGCTGTTCCTGAGAAACAAGCTGACGTTCTAGGGGGCAGTGGTTAGAGAAGCTGACCAATCCCTATTGTAGATATCTCTCTGTATAAATAAAATGCTGATTGGCCAGTAGCAAGGCAGAAAGTACAGGTGGGACAAGCAGAAAAGAGAATTCTGGGAAATGGAAGGCTGAGTCAGGAGACACTGCCAGCCACTGCCATGATACTGGTAAGCCACGAGCCATGTGACAAGGTATAGATTTATAGAAATGGGTTAATTTAAGATATAAGAACTAGATAGCTAGAAGCCTGAGCCATTAAGTCAAACAGTTTAAATAATATAAGCGTCTGTGTGTTTATTTTATAAGTGGGCTGTGGGACTGCTGGGGCTTGGTGGGAGCTGGAGAGAAACTCTCCAGCTACAAATCCCAGCTTCATTGTGTGTGTCTTCATGTCTGTCCTTTCTTCATTTCCTCTCTGCCCCTAGCCAGGGTTCCAGGACCCAAGACACAGGAGTCCAAGGGACAGGGGCCTAAGGCACAGGGACCCAAGACACAGGGAACCAAGGCACAGGGACCCAAGACACAGGGAACCAAGACACAGGGAACCAAGACACAGGGACCCAAGGCACAGGGACCCAAGACACAGGGACCCACAAGACACAGGGAACCAAGACACAGGGAACCAAGACACAGGGAACCAAGACACAGGGACCAGACAGGGAGGTGCTCATTGCTTGATTTAATCACAAACTTAACAAGAAGGTTGAGAAGTGGATACAATTGCTGCCATTTCTCAGATTTAAAGTGTCAAGAAAACTTCCCAGAGTTAGAATGTTATTTGTAGAACAGCTCAGAATCTCTGTTTGCCCAGCTTTGTCTGGGCTCTTTCTGTCTCCCAGGTGAATTTTCTCAAAGGTTACTGCAGAGTGGTGCTTTCACTTCACTGGTAGGTGAACTTGTTCTCAACAGTTCACTCGCCTCACTTCTGTCCTGGTGGGATAGTTTCTGTGCTTTCATCTACCGACTCGTTCCAATTTCATCATTTTCCTTTAAAAATGTTACTTAGGTTCATGTCTGGGACTTCAGACATGACTGGAGATGTAGACATTTTCAAATGGAGTTTGGAAATCTAGTACAAATCATCATATATGTTAGAGAACACAGTTACATATCAACAAGCCTTTGGCTGATGATTTTCAGCCCACGAAGGAGCATCTGGGGGTCTCATGAGAAATGTGTGGCCACGCCCTGCCACTTGCCTGATCCCTGAGTACAAGTATCTGCAGCTTTCAGAAGCTTCATGCACGAAACACAATACCTGCCACCCAAAATGCACCCTTATCTCAAACGTGGATATGGACACCTTTGTTTTTCTTTCAGGACAGCCATTTTGAGATTCCTCCATATGTTCCTCTATACTATTTCACATGCTGGAAGTTTGTTTCTTTTCATTGATGACTAGTACTCACTTGCTTGGATATGTAGAAGAGTACACTGGTATCACCTTGCTGTATTAGTTGAGAGCACCAGACTAGTGAGCATTCCCAGAGCTTGAATTTTCATTTCTAACACCAGGAACCATGGCTCCTTGTAGAAATGGCTGATTGAAGAACTAGATAGGAAATATAAAAATGAACCTGGAATATTTTGTAATCCCAGAAAGTATGAGAAACAAACAAAAAAAAAGAAAAGAAAAAGAAAAAAGAGGGGAAAAAAAGGAAGAAAGGAGAGGGAACAGTCAACAAAAGAAAATGCCACCATGAAAGGGACAGACAGAGTCACTGGAGCCAAGTCTGGAATAATCTGAGCAACAAACTAAAAAGGTAAGACTGGACCATAACAAACAACACAGCACAACACAACACAATACAACAAACAGAAATCAAACCCAACAAATATGTGTGAGCCCAAAGTCATAAAGTTACTGAATAAATACATAAGATATGGAGGAGTCTCCTGTACAAAAGAGTCATGCTTTTACAAGCACTCAACTCCAGGGAGATGATCAGTAGCCCTCTACTTCCTAAGTGTTGTCTGTGCAGTGACTTCTATAACACAAATCTTAAAAGGTCTTATTAATAAAAATCCCAGAGCCAGATATTGGGGTAAAAGCTGAAAGATCAGAGAAGCACAGCAAGCCATAGCCAACCTCACCTCACCAACTCCTCAGCCGATCCTGTTTCCATGAATCCCCAGACTGAAAGTCTCCAAGTCCTCACCCCTGAGGGTCTCAGTTGAACTGCTGCTTAGTTCCTGTCCCCTCACGCCTTATACACCTTTCTCCCCCTAGCCATGTCACTTCCTGGGCATGTGTGCTTTCCAAGCAAAGGCATGAGATCTCAAGTTCTGGGATAAAAGGCATGTGCCACCACTGCCTGACTGTTTTCAGTGTGGCCTTGAACTCACAGAGATCCAGATGGATCTCTGCCTCCCAAGTGATAGGATTAAGGGTGTGTGCTACCACTGCCTGACGTCTAAGTCTAATCTAGTGGCTGGCTCTGTCCTCTGATGCCCAGATAAGTTTTTTAGTGTACGCAATATATCTCCACAGACTTCCTTTGTACGATGTGAGGAGGTGAGAGGGGTCGATTTATACTGGAGAAACCTAAGTTCTGTCAGGTGATCAAAGTCACTGTCAGCAAAACTCATGCTGACAGTGTGTAATGGCATGACACTTTATCTCTGACATGTGCCTTCCCCAAACTCATATTGTTGTATAATCATGAAAAGGAAGCCCTGAATCCCTATTTAAGGAATCCCACAAGGGATCTGACCAGTATTCTTCAAAACTCTAAAGAACTAAAAACCAAAGTCTGAACCCAGAGAGATGGCTCAGTGGTTAAGCATGCTTACTGCTTCTGCAGAGGATCAGAGTTTGTTTCTAAGCTCATAACTATCTGTAACTCTAGATCCAGGGTATCCAACACCCTCTATGACTTCTGAGGATACCTGTATGCATGTGTGCATACAGAAAGGTATACACATGTACATATGAAATCAAAATTAAAATCTTTAAAACAAAAAGTCTGGGAAACTGTCATAGCTAAGGGGAACCTAAGGGGACATGATAACTAAATGTGATGTGGTGTCCTAGAAAAGATATTGGAATAGAAAAAGGACATTATGTACAAATTAAGGAAATCTGATTAAAGTATGCACTTTGTCTAACAATAATGTATTCATTAAACTCATTGTGAAAATTCAACATACAATATAGATAGTAATGACAAATGATTGGACTTTTCTATAAATCTAAAACTATTTAATACACAGGAAGTAGAGGGGAAATCTAAGGACTCAAAGAGCAATTGAATCGGAGTGCGTGGATTGACCTCTGGTTCCTGACTCAAGCAAACTAACTTAAAACACAGAAAGGATCACAATATGAGGCTTTGAAAAATTACTCTCATTGAAACAATTGAAACTTTAAACTTACCACATTTTTAGAATCTTTGAACTTTTGAGATACATACTGAAATATTTAAGGAAAAATGAGATGAGACCTCGGATTTGTTTTAAAGTAACTAAAGGTGAAGGATTGGCAGGGGCATTGTTCAAACAAAGGAAAGGGACAGTTTCTGACAGTTCTTGAATTTTTAGTTTCTGGAACTGAGTGATATTTAAGTCTACATTAATTAAGCTGTTCTCTCTGCTGTTGTAAATATTGAAAATGTCCATTGCAAGAGGGTGTGTGTGTGTGTGTGTGTGTGAGAGAGAGAGAGAGAGAGAGAGAGAGAGAGAGAGAGAGAGAGAGAGAGAGAGAGAGAGAGAGAGAGAGAAGAGAAAGGGAGAGGTTTGAGCAATTATATTTCCTGACCTTAGAAGA
Organism: Peromyscus californicus insignis; assembly: GCF_007827085.1. NCBI lineage: Eukaryota > Metazoa > Chordata > Mammalia > Rodentia > Cricetidae > Peromyscus > Peromyscus californicus. The sequence goes on along the minus strand of NW_026294447.1, from coordinate 2,248,281 downwards.
TAAACTATTAACTCTCTCCTTGATTTTTCTGACCCTAAACATTGCTCACCAGGAGTAAGCAGACACTCGCTGAAGTTCAGGAGTCTTTTCTGTTCCCATACCTTATAGTAGAGAGACTATGGATCATCAAAGACAGGTTTGTCAGAGGAGAAAAGACAGCCTTTCTCCGAATTCTGAGAAAGACCTGGAAGCCTCAGTATTATCCAGGAGCTTCCAGGAGATGGTAGATTCTCAGTAGTTCCAGCTTATCCTGCAGTGCCCACTGCAGATGTGTTCACACAGATCCATGGTGCCAAACTGACAAAAGCAGCCTTTGGTGGTGGTAACGCAAGCCCACCTCCAGACCTGACTTCCTTATTATGTGAAGGTGTAAAAAGAGGGAGACTGTGGAAGAGAGAAATGAGAGAATGCTGCAAAGAACCACTTGAAACTTTCAAAGTTTATTGAGACATAATTTACAAAGTCTTTTGTGCATGGTTCTGTGTTTGAGAAATGTATTTGGTTGTATGTCTGTAACCACTATCAAGACAAGAAACAGTCACTTGCCATTCCTAAATCTCCTTACACCTCTTTGGGGTTAACCTTTCCCCTGTCCATTTCTTAACTATCCCTTGGTAACCATGAAAGTGCTTGTTGTTTCTTGGGTGTCACACAATTACGAACTTGGTTTTGCTCCCTTAGTCATAATGGATTTGAAATTCAGTTAGGCTATTTGTATATCTGGTTTCCACATATTAGTTTCTTATCAAAGAATAGTATATGACTTTGCTTATCAATTCATTGGTTTATTGGTTGAAGTTCAATTGTTTTACAGGCTTTGATGGTTGCAAATAAAACAATTATAATGAGCATATAAATGAGCATATGGATAACCAATTGTTTCAGGATTATAAAATAAAAGATTATTTCTTCTCCATTGGACTGCCTTGTCCCACTTGCTAAAAATCAACTGGCTTTGAGTATGGAGACCTTTTCTGCTCCTTTGAACTCTTGTCTTTAAGACAATGGCTCCTTGTCACCATTGCTGCAGCCCCACAGTAAGTCTTGAAATGAGGCAACATAACCCCGCCACTACTATGAGACTTGTAAAAACAAAAAAACAAACAAAAATTCTTAGGCTATTCTAGAACTATTGTATTTCTGTTACATTTTATTGTCATGGTGTCAGCATCACAAAAATATTCTTACTGTGATTTTGATTGGGATTGTGTTTGATATATAAAAAAAAATTAGGAAAAATTAGTAAGTCAACAACATTTTCATCCATAAACACAGTTAGTTTTTCATTTGTTTAGTTCTTTCTGATCAGGGGCTTATAGTTACTAACATATGAGATGTATATTTTAGTAAACTTATTAGCAAGAATTTTATTTTTGATGCAATTGTAAATGTTTCTGCATTTTAAAATGTAATTTGCAATCATTCATTGCTCATGGTAGATACAAAGTTTATGTTTGTGTATTACTCTTGCATCCTGAGATCTCTGTAAGCTCACTTATTAGTTTTAGTCACTTTTTGTAGAGTCCTTGGGATTTTCTACATATAATCACATTACCTACAAATAAATAAAAAGACAAGCCAAAGAATGGGAAAAATACCTACAAAATATCACTACACACCTACTGGAATTAAAAAGGCTGACCATAGCAATATTACTGGAGATGTGACAAAGTAGAGAGCTTGGACATTGCTCTAAGGGGATGTTGAATGCTGAAACTACTTTGGAAAATAGTTTGGCAATGAATGTTTAATTTTTTAAGGTATATGGGAATACCCATTGAGATATGTGTTATGTTTGTGTGTGTGTGTGTGTGTGTGTGTGTGTGTGTGTGTGTGTGTGTGTGTGTATACAGTATGATCCAGCTATTCTATTTATGGATATTTATTTATTTACTCAAGGCCAAGAAGAATTTATTCTATACAAAGGCACACATGATTTTTGAAGTAGCTTTATTTGTAACAGCGGTACACTGAATACAGCCCATCACTTACATGTCAGTAGATCATCTCTGGTCTACTCCCATAATGGAATGCTATTCAGTAATAAAAGGTAATGGACTATTGATAAATGCTAAAAGTGAATTGATCTCAAAGTAAGCTAGCCCAAGGGAGAAAAATATTTATTGATTTAATTAAACATAATCCTGGAAAATGCAAACCAATGCAAAGTGATGGAGGGTGGGTCAGTGGTTGCCTGGAGATAGGAAGGTATATGGGAGAAGAGATGGGAAGAAAGATTACATGGGGGCAAGAGGAAACTTCCTGAGTGGTGAGTGTGCTCATTGTCTTCAAAATAGATTAAAGCTTAAGAAAGTATATACTTTAAACATGTACGACATGTTAAACATGTTAATGACAACTCAATAAACTCACTATAAAGAACAAAGATGGTCTCAAAGTCATATAACTCCTCATGAAAAACACCGTTTCCATGAGTCTTTATATCACTTTCTATTGATATAAAGCATGCTTTACAGCTCCATTGAATGGCAGTAAGTCATTGGCTTTCTGGTCTTCATATTTTCCCTGTCTCATTCACTGCTGTTTCCCTCTTGTTTACGGACAGAGAGAGAAAAGTGGAGATCAGTAGGGGACATTCAGAGACTGCTTCTAGAGTGAATACAAAGTATCGACAGCCTCCAATCGGCATACAAGGACACACAATCTTCTTTAATCTCGAATATAAAGTCCTTTTGTTGATTTAGATAATGAATATTACATGGTTGTCTGCTATGAACTGGGTCCTCAGGATGCCCTGATGAAGATTTATTTTTGTCTTTATTATCATGCTTTCAAGCCTTAGAGACATGTAAGTGAAGAAATTGTGTCTTATCAGTGTGGTGATAAAATCAGCAAAGGAGGATACTTGCCCTCTTGGGACAGCTGCAAAGACTTCCCAAAGGGCAGAGTGCCAGGTCTGGGTATTCCTGGATAAGGAAGGAGTGATCACATGGGTGGGGTCCATGTGTCTGAAAAAGAAGGAACAACTGACCCAGAGGCACTAAAGAATGAATAAGAATGGGTGAGCAACATCATAGCCATAAAAATTCCAACCTGATCCTTATGTCAACAGCAAAGCCGGATGTGACAGGATAGTTGGATAGCAAGTTATGACTCAAGACTACAGAAAACACTGGAAATAAATTATGCAGATTGGTGAGGGGACAGACTAGATATAAGCCACATTAAGCGGTGAGAAGGCTATGAAATTGTTCTACACTATGAAGCTCTATATCTAGTTGTGTTTTCAAGAGAGTGCATGGGCCAGGCAGTGGTGGTGCATGCCTTTAATCCCAGCACTCGGGAGGCAGAGGCAGGTGGATCTCTGTGAGTTCAAGGCCAGCCTGGGTTACCAAGTGAGTTCCAGAAAAGATGCAAAGCTACACAGAGAAACTGTCTGGAAAAAGCAAGGGAGAGAGAGAGAGAGAGAGAGAGAGAGAGAGAGAGAGAGAGAGAGAGAGTACATGGAAGATTACAGTGAGTGTGGCTTTGCTTGGGTAGGGCGGGGTGATAAGAAAACTAGGAGACTGGCTGAGAGTCCTTAAAATACTTTGGGTCAAAGAGTAAAAGGCAGGAGCAAGGGAAGATGAAGGGGAACTTGGTAGTAGATTTTGGGCTGTTGGAAGTTAAGTCAGATTCCCATCTCTCCTCATTGCCCAAGAGGACCACACCTACAGATGTACAACAATGTCCAATCCTCCTAAACCTGCAAATTCTCTGAGCTGTGTTGTCTGTGATTTACTTTTAAGTATCTTGTCATAGTTGCTGTGTAATACATAGAGAGGTACCTTGATAATTCAAGTTCTAGAGCCAGTTAGTTATTATCTGAAGAAATGTAATCGGAAATAAACAGTGAAGGTTGTTAATATCTGAGATGGTTTTAATTGGATTCAAGTCTGCAAAGTGTGCAACTACTTCATTACTTTCCATCAAACCTGCATAGGAGGTAGAGTCAGTACACATAGTTAAATGGAATTAGAAATATAAATTTCTCCTTATACTCATGGCTTCTATATCCACAAGTAGCTGGCATGGCAGATAGGAAGATCATATAAAGAGGCACTTTGTCTGTCCACCTGACTATCAGACTATTGAAACACTGGACCTCCAAAAATAGGAATTTCCCCAAGAATCTCATGTTGGAAGAAGGAAAAAAGCCCCAATATTTGGGGAAGGGGAAGGCAGGGTGAGAACTTGCCTTCAGGAAGATTTCTCACAGTTCTAATCACGTGTCAGACCATCTTCCAGGATAAGACTGAGACCCAGACAATTATGGGTCAGTGCTGGGCAGGACCACAGCTGGACCAAAACTGCTTATATGTGCACATTCTTGGTCCTCTATTTAAACATTAATCTCAGTTCAGGATCCTGAGGATGGACTGGAGGGGGTCACTGGATCTCTTTGTCTCTCTTCCCAATGTGGCCACATTGAATAAGTCTCACTTTCCTGCCATTTACTATTAATTTGCCTATCTTAATTGGTTCCTTGAGACAGGTGGCAGAACTTGTCTTCTTGAGTATAGTAGGACAGGCCCATAGGGTTGAGGAAATTGGCTCAAACCAGTTGCCAAGTATGCACATAACGTACTTCCTTATGAGCCAACCCAGAGTCTGCCTGAGGGCCTAGCAAAAAGCACTGTCAGAGTTCTTGGTCGCTGTTAGAGTCCCTGTTTGTGCCCAGCCAGTGAGGGATGACCACACAATGCCACCAGATTGGGACACAGCTTGGGTGCTGGGAGGAGGGTATATAAAGCCTTCTCCATTTTTGAATAAAGGAGTTTGTTGTTTGCCTTCAACTCACTCCCAGTGTTTGTGCCACTGACACTGTGCCTTCTCACCCCCTCCCCGAAGGGAGCTGTTAGAATCCAGAAATACTTAGGGGCACAGACTGTGACCCAAAGTTTGGTAACACATGGATTTAACCAACTTTAGACTAGAAATATTTTGGGGAAAAGTTCCATGTGTTCTGGATATGTAGTAGGGCTTTCTCTTGTCTTCATTCCCTACAGGTTCAATATGACAACTATTTACATAGCATTCACATTGAAATGAGCATTATGGGCAATCCAGAGATGATTTATTGCACAAAGAAAAAAAGGTGTGTGTAGGTTTTATACAAACAATACATTATTTTATACAAGGGACAGGGGCATACATGCATTTTGGTGTCCAAAAGGGTCCTGGGCCCAGTCTCATGAATACTCGCTCATTCATGATGTTTCCAAATCGAAGCAAACCTTTTATGGTGCAGAACAGCCACCCATCCCTATGAACAGCTGTGTGGGAGAAGGGGTAGAACAGCCACCCATCCCTATGAACAGCTGTGTGGGAGAAGGGGTAGAACAGTCACCCATCCTATGAACAGCTGTGTGGGAGAAGGGGTAGAACAGCCACCCATCCCTTTGAACAGCTGTGTGGGAGAAGGGGTAGAACAGTCACCCATCCCTTTGAACAGCTGTTGCGGGGGAGCAGTCACCTCTTCCTTTGAACAGCTGTGGGTGGGGGAGGGTGGAACAACCATCATCCCTTTGAACAGCTGGCTACTATGCATTGGGGCTTGGTGAGAAGCCTTAAACTAAACATGTATCTCACTGTCTAAGATTCCTCTCCCTGAAGTAATCAAATGTTGAACAAAATATGTTTAACAAGGATATAGTAACAACACCACATAACAGGACTAGTGGAGTCAGCCTTTAATCCCTCATGTCTGTGTTCTGCTAAAAGATTCCAAGCTCTTGTGGCTGCTGTAAGGAAGAGGTCAGGAGATATGGACAAAGTAAGCACCTGACTGTAAGCCAAGGCACTATGAAACTACCAAACTGACTACTCCATTGTTGTGGAATATTATTATTATTACTTATTTATTTATTTTGGTTTTTCAAGACAGGGTTTCTCTGTGTAGCTTTGCGCCTTTCCTAGAACTCGCTTTGTAGACCAGGTTGGCCTTGAACTCACAGAGATCCGCCTGCCTCTGCCTCCCGAGTGCTGGGATTAAAGGCGTGCGCCACCACCGCCCGGCCTGTGGAACATTATTTTAAGGTGTGTTACTTTTGTTTGTGCTGTGGAATATTTGCTTTAATGGTGCAAAGTTGTATTGCATTTGTTTAACTCTGTGAAGCTGTGATTCTTTGTCTGCCTAAAACACCTCATGGTCTAATAAAGAGCTGAACAGCCAATAGCAAGGCAGGAGAAAGGATAGGCAGAGCTGGCAGGCGGAGAGAATAAATGGAAGGAGAAATCTGGGAAGAAGAGAGATCAAGGAGAGAGAGAAGGAGGAGGACACAAGGGGCCAGCCACCCAGCTACACAAACAGCAATGGAGTAAGAAAAAAAGAAGGATATAGAGAAGTAAGAAAAGGAAAAAACCCAGAGGCAAAAGATAGACAGGATAATTTAAGTTAAGAAAAGCTGGCTAAAAATAAGCTAAGCTAAGGTCAGGCATTTATAATTAAGAATAGCCTCTGTGCATGATTTATTTGGGAGCTGGGTGGCAGGCCCCCCAAAAGAGCCACAAGAGAAAAAAGAGCAAAATCAGTCAACAACACTCATGGGTAGAAAGAAAGGTTTATTTGGGATCAAACAGCTTAGACTATCTCTTGCCAGGGCCGGGGGGGGGGGGGGGGGGGGCAAAATGATGGAAAAGCAAGTGCAAGCAGATTTTATATGACAGGCAGCAGGGTGGGTGGGGTCTTTGAGCAGATACAGGCTGTTCAGACTAACCAGGAGCTAGTGGTCCTTGCCTGAGGTGGCTGACTTTTGATGTGGATCAAGGGAGGTTCCTAGTAAACAGAAACCTACCTGCTTTAGGATATCCACTTTTCTAGTAAACAGAAACCTACCTGCCTTAGGATATCCACTTCTCTAGTAAACAGAAACCTACCTGCCTTAGAATATCCACTTTTCTAGTAAACAGAAACTTCCCTGTAGGTTTCTGTTGACCCAGTAACAGTTCTTTTTTATCTGGCCAGAGTCCTGTTTAGGACATTGTCATGAGCACTGCCATGCTGGGGATTGCTTTGGACTTAACGCTAGCCAACCTCAAAGCTGGAGGCTTGCTCAGCCCAAGCCTGGCTGTTTAGAGAACTAAGAATGCCACCATGTCAAGATGAGTCAGCAGAATTCTGCAAAAGGCTGAAGTAAGAGGAACTGACTTTGACCTCTGTGTCAAAGCTGGTCAAAGCTGGGTGGTAGGACAGGGCAGAATCTTAAGGTCTCTGGAGTTCCTTACTAAAGAGCTGTCTTCTGGTGGGAGGGAGCCAGCTGTGAAAGCTCAGTCCCAAAGTGACACAATCCAGGTCACCTTTAGTTCTGTGCCAACTGTGGGCTGCTCCCAGAAGAAAGGCTTCCCATGGGACTTTACAGACCTACTCAGAATGCCAGGCAGGAGAACATGCAGTACCTGTCAGCAACAAACAAACAAATGCCCAAAGACTTTCTACAGAATGAAAGTGCAGTTTTAGAAGCTGGGAGACTTAGCGCTGGCAGAGATGACCTGAGGATAAGGCAGTGTGGCTAAGACTGAGTAAGAACAGTTAGCTGTGTTTTTCTACTGCACACTCCCTGTTCTCTGTGGTTACTTTTGTCTTTTACTTCCTATGGGATACACTTAACAGACTCCAGGGCAGATGTGGGCAGTGTCTCAGAGGAGCAGTAGTTTCAGTCTGCCACTAATGTACTTTCAGTCACTCTTATTTTTTCAATCTGCTCACAGTGGCTCTAGTGACCCAGTAGACTAGGCATGGCCACCTACTCCCCTCGTGACAATTCAAAAGAGAAGTGAAGACGACAAAAAGCATGAAGAGGATGTTTATCTAATAAGCCACTCTGGGAAGAGGACAGGTGAAGGGGTCCAGGGACACTGCCCATCCTGCAGGGTCCTGACGTTAGGTTTGTGTTTAAATAGAGGGCAAGAGGTGTATTGCATAATCAATCAGTCCTACTCAAGATGTGATCCAGCCTATCACTGGTCCATCCTCTCAGATCTGGTCTGACTAGTTGTTAATTTAACAATTGCTGTCCTTACCCCAAGGAAACAATCTGGTTCTTACAAATGATGGTTTCTGTTCCAGGGTTCAGCCCTACCCTCATCTAACCAGATTGTTTCTGTGAGGTTTGTTCTTCCTGGAATCCAGCAATAGTTTATATCTGTGCCATCAGCCTTGAAGGGAGATGAGGTAGATTTGGTATGCAGTTAAGCAGCATCTGAGTCAAAGCAAAGACAACAGATGCAGATGAAGGCCGACTTATGGATAAGGTGCTCATTCTTTAGACACCTTTTAGGTCCAAGGGAGGAATCAATGCTTCTTAACAACAGCACAACCGAGTGCTCATTTCAAATCCCACTCTGTGTTTGAACATTCCTCAACTTTGAAGGAACTCTAGCATCGGTCAATGGGACTTTATAGGTTTCCCATCCTGGAGAAAAACTAGTACGTGTTAAAGGGGCAAGCTGTCATGGTTGAGACATAGAAATGGTTAAGTATGAAAATGGATACACCACTACAAAGCCAAATGACAATAGCCTGTATGGTTTGGGGTGCCTCCAGGGCCTTCCTGCTCAACAGTTCATAAGCGGTATCTCACACTTAGCACTCAGATTTTTCTTTAATAACCTGTAATTTCTGAGAGCACTGGTATCCTAGAAGTCATCAGGGTATTCTACTTTAAAACACTTTTTAAAAATTAGTTTACAAAATAATTTTTCACATGTCTTTTTAATCCTTTGTTTTTATTAGTACTGCCCACATCGTTTCCCTTATCCCCCAGCCTCTATACCCACTTAAATCTTTCCAAAATGTGGTGGTTTGAATGAGAACACTTTACACAGGCTCTTATGTGTGAATACTTGGACCCAGTTGGTAGAACTATTTGGGAATCATGTAGAGGCGTGGCCCTGTTGGAGGAGGCATATCAGCCAGGGGCTTTGAGGTTTCCCAGGGTCCCTCTCTTCCGCCTACTTGTGGATTAAGATGTGAGCTCCCAGCTATCCCTGCCACCATGCCTTTGCTCTGCCAGCATGGACGCTAACCCTCTGAAACCATATCCCAATTACATAAGTTCCCTTGGTCATAGTGTTTTATCATAGCAGTAGAAAAGAAACTGAGACACACCCTAGTATCTATCATATCTATTTTCATATCATGTTCTGCTCTCCCCCTCTGTCTAGGCCTCTGACTCCTTAATAGCTTTCCTGACTCTTGATGCTACAAGCTAATTAATCAAATCTGAAAATTTGAGACTAGGGTTTCCATATGCATCCATCTACCAGCAAATTTCATTTCAGTTTTAGAGGGATGTGTGTGTGTGTGTGTGTGTGTGTGTGTGTGTGTGTGTGTGTGTGTTGTACAGGGTCATATATTACAACCTAGTTTTATTCTCATGTGTGCAGAGTTCTTGTTTTCCAGTACCACTTGCTAAAGAGGCTTTCTTTTCTCCATGTGTATTTTTGCCAACTTTGCCAATGATGAGGTGGCTGTCAGTGTGTGAGCTGACATCTGGATCTTCTATTTGATCCCGTTAATCTACATGTCTATTTCTGTGCCAGTACCATGTTGTTTTTATTACTATGGCTTTTTAGTATAATTTGAAATTAAGAACGGTGAAACCTGCAGCAGTATATTTAATTGTTCAGGATTTCTTTGTCTGTCTGGGGTCTTTTATGCTTTCATAAGAATTCAAAGATTTTTTTCTTTCTATGAAGAAATGTGTTCAATGAGTCCATGGACTGCCCTTGGTAGCTAGTCATTTTCAGACATTAATTTCAAACCATGAGTGTGGAAGTCTTTCCATTTTCTAATGTTTGCCTCAATTTCCTGTTTTGGTGTGTTAAAAGTTTACATTGTAGAGAATTGCTACTGCCTTGGTAAGGTTTATTACAAGGTATTTTATTGTTTGTGAGGATATTTTGAATGAAATTGTTGCCTTGATTTCTTTCTCAGTTGTTTACCATTGGTATATAGGGAGGCCACTTGGTTTTATGTGTTGATTTTGCATCTTGCTACTTTGTTGAAAGCATTCCTCAGCTCTGGTCAGGTAAGGCGGAAGAAGTTCTATTTTCCTGTGTTTATTAAAAATTGCTTTATGTCAAAATCCAGAATCCATTTTAGAGAATGCTAGTGGGCTTCTGAGAAGACTGTGAATTCTGCAGTGTTTGTAGGCAATGTTCTCAGAGTCTGTTAAGTTCATTTGAGCTATGGTGTCAATTAATGCCAGTGTTTCAGCTGTTTGATGTCTTTTCAAATTTATTCAGGAATTTATTCATTTCATTGAACATATTTATCATCATTCTTCTGAATTCTTTTGTCTGGAATTATGCCTTAGTCTCTCATTAGGGTCATTTACTCCAGGGTTGGTAGATTTTAGAGGAGATGTTTTGTATTTCATATAACTTGTGCTTTTACATTGAGATTTATATATCAGGGGTTATATCATCCTGAGTAATAAAATGACTAGGTCACCTTTCTTCTTTCAATTGGGTATTTGCAATGTTCAGAAGGGACTAGAGTATAGTAGGGTTGCTGTGGGGTTTTTTTCCTCTGTGAGACCAGTGTTCAGGATACCAGGCTCTGTCCCTAGCTCTCCCCTGCAAAACAATTACTACTCATGTGCAGATTCCCAGAAAACAATTATTATCAACTATACAATAATCTCCCCTTAAGTGGTATGATGTTTTGAATAAAAATGGCCCCTGTACACCCATGTGGCACTATTAGGAGATGTTGCCTTGTTGGAAAAAGTGTGTCATGGGGGGCAGGTGTTAGAATTCTTAGGTACTCCCACAGCTACATGACCACACATTTGCTGTCCAGTAGGCAGGCAAGATGCTTAGTCATCCCAGGGCCTTACATCCTATGTAATCCATGATCACATAATTTGCACACATCATGATCATGTAATCTATGTGTATGCATGGCGTAGCTACGTAAGCCCATATGTGCACGTGTGGGCAGAACCTATAAAAGCAGGTTCCACCTATTCCTCCCCTCTCTTCCTGCATGATCTTTCCACAAGCCTAAGCACCCATTTGTAGCAGGAATCTTAGAAGGTCTTATTAATAAAATCAAAACTGAGGCCAGTTATTGGGGTGAATGATGGAAGATCAGAGAAGCAGAACAAGCCAAGCCACAGCTACCTCACTTTGCCAATTCCTCAGCTGATCCTGTTTCCTCAGACTCGATGCCTCTGAGTCCTCATCCAGAATGAATCTTAGCTGAACTGCTGCTCAAAAGCCTGAAAGCTTAACCAGCCAAATGCTGTTAGTTCCTGGTCTTCAGGCCTTATATTATCTTTCTGTTATCTGCCACCACTCCCTGGGATTAAAGGCTCACTTCTTGGGATTAAAGGCGTGTGTCACCATGCCTGGCTGTTTCCAATGTGGCCTTGAACTCACAGAGATCCAGAGGAATCTCTGCCTCTGGAATGCTAGGATTAAAGGTGTGAGTGCCACCATTTTCTAGCCTCTGTATCTAGTGGCTGTTCTGTTCTTTGACCCCAGATAAGTTTATTAGAGTGCACAATATTTTGGGGAATGCAATACCACCACACCCCTTCTGTTCCCTTCCCTTAATAAGCTCTTATAGTGGGCTTTGTTTTACCTCATGGCTATTCTCCAACGGTAAACAGCGCTGCTTAATGAATAACATTGTGCGGCTTAATAAATGACAGTGGGCTTTGAGGTTTAAGAAGCTCAAGCCAGGTCTAATGGCTCACTGTCTCTTCCTGCTGCCTGCAGATCCAGATGAAGAACTCTCAGCTACTTCTCCAGCACCATGTCTGCCTGCATGTCATCATGCTTCCCACCATGATAATAACGAACTAAACCTCTGACCTGCAAGCCATCCCTAATTAACTTTTCTTTTATAAAAGGTGCCATGGTCATGGTGTCTCTTCAAAGCAATAGAAACCCTGAAACAAGTGGTAATTATTTTACATAGTGCAGAGGCATTGGCAGTTTAGTGTGTGCTAATATGTTAGTTAGTGAAGGTGTGAGTGGAAAGAAAAAAGGAGGAGAAAGAAGAAAGAAACAGCAGGATGGTGGGTGGCTGGTAATGGACTGGTTGACAGAACACAGCAGAGGGGAATATAAATAAGAGGGGTTCCAGGAGCCAAAGCTAGCATGTGTGTGAATGGGAGGGGTGAAATAAGGGGATTTTGGCTAAAAGTATCCTGAAGAGGAAGAGTTAAGATATGCTATCAGATAATAGAAAAGTCCCACGTGTCTGGAGGCTGAGGCACAGGAACCCTGCAAACCAGGCTACACTACGCTGTTTGGAAGAAGAACAGGCCAAAGGAAGCCAAAGGGAAATGGGGGAAAGAAACATGAAGTCACTACAAGAACACAGCATGATTAAGAAGGCCTGCTGAAAAGACCCTGTGCATTAAACACAGATGGCATAAATGTGGAGGGAGGGTAATGGGGGTGTAGATCTAGGACATGAAAACTGGCTGACCCAGTTGTTGGCTCTCATCTGGACTCCCTTGAGCTCCTTCCCCAGTCCTGGGAGGTCTTCTGTGGTGGGCACTTCTCTCCCAAGTGGGCTTTCTGACAACTGGACCATTTGCAGTGCTTCACAGGCGGCGCACTGGTCTAGTTACACCCCTGTGAATTCCTTCTGGTCTCCAGTTGAGACCGGCTCTGTCCCTGTGCAGCTCTGGCTAATGTACTACAAACTGAAGTTGGTGTGAAGGTTCCTGTGCAACTTTGCTTCTGTCTAGATTTTCAGTCCACTGAATACTGCTCAGATCTGTTTCATGGTTTCATTTTCACTGTCTCTCCAGGTTTTGCTTGTCAGCCTTCAGTGTATAGTGCCTCCCCACTTGCTCTGAGTTTCCCAAGTGAGTGGTCTCTGACTGTTGAGCTACAGTTGGAGCTTACCAAGGGGTAGGACCTGTAAAGTCCAACCCACACATCTCTGCTTCACCAAAGTGAAGGGGGTGGACAAGAAAAACTCCTAGTAGAGAAGCTAAGTGGGACCATCCCATCTATTTTCTCTATCTGGGGTCAAGTTGTGCAAATGGTTGACACACAAAAAGGCATCTTTTCTTCTGGTTCTGCTCAGCAAAGTTGTAAATAGAGTTTTTAGGTAAGTATTCCAGATTCTGGCTAGGCTCAGCTTTTCCATCCCATCTCCAACATGTCAATTAAAGAGATAAGTTAAAAACTTAAAGTACATGCTTATGATTCTCTGGTTTTCCTCGGTGTCTGTTGTCATGAAACAAAATTCCTTTCACTTCTGGTTTTATTAATTTGCATATCCTCTCTCTGCCTTTTGGTTAGTTTGGATAAGGATTTGTCTATCTTGTTCATTTTCTCAAAGAACCGAATTTTGTTTCATTGATTCCTTGCATTGTTCTCCTTGTTCTGTTTTGTTGATTTCAGCCCTCAGTTTGCTTATTCCCTGACATCTCCTCCTCTTGGGTATGTTTGTTTCTTTTTGTTCTAGAGCTTCCAAGTGTTCTGTCCAGTTGCTAGTATGAGATCTCTCATTTCTTTTTGAAGGCACTTAGTGCGAAGAACTTTCCTCGGCACTGCTCTCATTATGTCCCCTAAGTTTGGGTATGTTGTGCATCCATTTTCACTGAATTCTAAAAAGTCTTTCATTTCTTTCTCCATTTCTGTCTTGACCCATTTTCATTCAGTAGAGAGTTGTTCAGTTTCCATGACTTTTTATGCTGTCTGTTGTTTCTGTGCTTGTTGATATCCAGCTTTAACCCATGGTGGTCAGATGGGATGCAGGGAGTTATTTCAATTTTCTTGTATCTATTGGGACTCGCTTTGTGTCTGAGTATGTGGTCAGTTTTGGAGAAAATTCCATGAGGTGCTGAAAAGAAGGTATTATTTTTTGTGTGTTTGGGTGACATGTTCTGTAAATACCTGTTAGGTCCATTTGGTTTATAGCACCAGTTAGCTCTAGCACTTCTCTATTTAGTTTTTGTCTGGATGACCTGTCCACTGGAGAGAGTGGGGTATTGAAGTCTCCCACTATCTGTGTGTGAGGCTCACTGTGTGATTTGACCTGTACTAGTGTTTCTTTTACAAAGGTGGGTGCCCTTGTGTTTGGAGCATAGATGTTAGGAACTGAAATGTCGTCTTAATGAATATTTCTTTTGATGAATATATAGTGTCCTTGCCCATATCTTTTGATTAATTTTGGTCTGAAGTCTATTTAGTTAGATCTTAAAACAGCTACATCAGCTTGATTCTTAGGCCCATTTGCTTGGAATATCTTTTTCCAACCGTTTACTCCGAGGAAATTCCTGTCCATGATGGTAAAGTCTGTTTCTTGTATTCAGCAGAAGGATGGATCCTGTTTTCACATCCATTCTATTAATACGTGTCTTTTTATTGGGAAATGGAGACCACTGATACTGGTAACTGGCAATGAACAATAATTATTAATTCCTGTTATGTTGTTATTTTTGATGGTGGTGGTGATGGTGGTGTGTGTGTGTCTGTGTGTCTGTGTGTATCTGTGTCTCCCTTCTTTTGGTTTTGCTGGTGTGACATTATTTATTTCCTGTGTTTTTATGGATGTAGTTAACCTTGGTTTTGGATTTTTTTCTTCTAGCACCTCATGTATGGCTGGATTTGTAGATAGATATTGTTTAAAATTGACTTTATCATGGAATATCTTATTTTCTCCATCTTTGGTGGTTTCAAGTTTTGCTGGGTATAGTAGTCTGGGCTGGCATCTGTGATATCTTAGAGACTGCGGCACATCTGTCCCTGCACATTCAGCTTTTAGAGTCTCCACTGAGAAGTCAGTTGTAATTCTAATAGATCTGCCTTTGTATGTTAGTTGTTTTTTCCCTTTTATTTAATGTTCCTTCTTGTTCTGCATGTTTATCAAGATCAGATAAACAATTTAAGTAAACCTAAAACCACTGGTGAACTAGAAGCAGTCATTAAGTCTCTCAACAACAACAACAACAACAAAAAAAACAAAAAACCAACCAAATAAACAAACAAACAAAAAACCAAAACCAAAACAAAAACAGGGCCAGACAGTTTTAGCACAGAATTCAACCAGATTTCAAAGAAGAATTAACACCAATACTCTTTAAATTGTTTCACAAAATAGAAACAGAAGGTACATTGCCCAATTAATTTTATGTGGCCACAGTTACCCTGATACCCAAACTCCAAAAGGACTCAACACAAAAAGAGAATTATAGATCAATTTCCCTTATGAACATAGATGCAAAAAACTACTCAATAAAATACTTGCAAACAGAATTAAAAAACACATCAAAAAGATCATCCATCATGATTAGGTTTCACTCTAGAGATGCAAGGACGATTCAATATAAGAAAAGCAGTAAATGTAATCCACTATATAAATAAACTGAAAGGAAAAAAAAGCACATGATCATCTCATTAGATGCCAAAAACAAAAAACAAACAAACAAAAAAAACAAAAAAACTTTTGATAAAATCCAACACATCTTCATGGTAAAAGTCCTGGAGAGATTAGAGATACAAGGGACATACCTCAACATAATAAAAGCATTTTACAGCAAGCCTATGGTCAACATCAAATTAAATGGAGAGAAACTCAAAGCAATTTCAGTAAAATCAGGAACAAGATAAAGCTGTCCACTGTCTCCATATCTATTCAATAAAGTACTTGAAGTTCTAGCTAGAGCAATAAGACAACTGAAGGAGATCAAGGGGATCAAATGGGAAATAAAGAAGTAAAAGTATTGTTATTTGCAGATAATAAGATAGCATACATAAGTAACCCTATAAATTCCACTAGGGAACTCGTACAGCTGATAAACACTTTCAGGCTGGGTACAGGATTAACTAAAAAAAACCAGTAGCCCTCCTAGATACAAATGACAAATGGACTGAAGAAGAAATCATGGAAACAACATCCTTCACAATAGCCTCAAATAATATAAAATGTCTTGGGGTAATGAACCAAGCAAGTGAAAGACTTGTATGATAAAAACTTCAAGTCTTTGAAGAAAGAAATTGAAGAAGATATCAGAAGGAAAGATCTCCCATGCTCATGGATCAGTAGGATCAACATAGTAAATATGTCCATTCTACCAAAAGCAATCTACAGATTCAATGCTATCTCTATCAAAATTCTAACATAATTCTTTACAGACCTTGAAAGGACAATTTTCAACTTCATATGGAAAAACAAAAACCCCAGAATAGCTAAAACAATCCTGAACAATAAAAGAACTGCTAGAGGTATCACCACCCCTGATTTCAAGTTGTATTCCAGAGCTATAGTGATAAAAACCACATGGTATTAGCATAAAAATAGACACATTGATCAATGGAATCAAATTGAAGACCCAGAGATAAATCTGCACACCTAAGGACACCTGATTTTTGATAAAGAAGCCAGAATCATACAATGGAGAAAAGAAAGCATCTTCAACAAATGGTGCTGGTCTAACTGAATGCCTACATGTAGAAGAATGCAAATAGATCCATATTTTTATGCTGCACAAAACTCAAGTCCAAGTGGATCAAAGACCTCAACATTAAACCAGATAAACTGAATCTGATAGAACAGAAAGTGGGGAAGAGCCTTGAACACATTGTCATAGGAGACAACTTCCTGAACAGAACACCAATAGCACAGGCACTAAGATCAACAATTAATAAATGGGACCTCATGAAACTGAAAAGCTTCTGGAAGGCAAAGGACACTGTCAATAGGACAAAACGGCAGCCCACAGAACAGGAAAATTTTCTCCAACTCCACATCTGACAGAGGTCTAATATCCAAAATATATAAAGAACTCAATAAATTAGATATCAAAAAACCCACAAATAAGCCAATTAAAAATGAGGTACAGTTCTAAACAGAGAATTCTCAGTAGAGAAATCACAAATGGCTGAGAAGCACTTAAAGAAATGTTCAACATCTGTAGTGGGTAGCCATTCTATCCTTGATCTGCAAGTTCCAATCCCCATTGTGGCTTCGGTAACTGTCACGTCTACAAGGCGGGGCCAAGAGAGGACCCTGAAGAACTGAGATCCAGATGCACCATCTCTCTTGGTTCCTGGACCCTGGACGGTGGAGGTAGACTGAGCAGAGTTCTCCAGAGAACACTGCCAGACTGCACTACGTCTTTCCCAGACCCTGCAACCTACCTATCCCTTCATTTGTAAGTTATGCCACTAAATAAAACTCCCTTTTAACTACGTGGAGTGGCCTTAATAATTTCACTAATAAACATCCTTAGCCATCAGGGAAATGCAAAGCAAAACTACTTTGACATTCCATCCTACACCTGTCACAATGGCTAAGATCACTAACACAAGTGACAACTCATGCTGGCAAGGATGTGGAGCAAGGGGAACACTCCTTCACTGATGGTGGGAGTGCAAACTTGTACAGGCACTTTGGAAACCAATATGGTGATTTCTCAGAAAATTTGGAATTGATCTACTTCAGGACCCTGCTACATGGGCATATACCCAAAGGACACTCCATCCTACCACAAGGACACTTGCTCAACTGTGTTCATAGCAGCTTTATTTGTAATACCCAGAACCTGGAGACAGCTAATGTCCCCCAGCTGAAGAATAAATAAAGAAAATGGGTACATTTATACAATGGAATATTACTGAGCAGTTAAAAATGATACCATGAAGTTTGCAGGTGTGTCTCTGACTCTTTTACCTGCTGCTCCTTTGCCTCCTATTGGGTTGCCTTGTCCAGTCTCAATATGAGAACTTTTGCTTTGTCTTATTGTGTCCTTTTTTGCTTGTTTGACTGTGCACTCTTGGAGGACTGATCTTCTGAAGAAGAAACTGAGTGGGAGTTGTTTTGGGGGAGAGGGGAAGTAGGGAAACTGGGAGGAATGGAGGGAGGGGAAACTGTGGTCAGAATGTATTATATGAGAGAAGAATCTATTTTCAATAAAAATTAATTAATTTAAAAAAGAGATAAGTAATAGTGAGAAACAGAAAGGTGGATTTATTAAGTGTGATTTCATTGGGAAGCTCCAAAGTCAAGTTAAGAGCTTTTGCTACTCTTGGAGAGGATCCAGGTTCATTTCTCAAGTGTCTACATAGCAACTCACAATTGTCTGTAACCCCAGTTCTAGAAGATCTAATGCCCTCTTCTGGCTGTTGCAAGTACTGCATACACATGGTGCCTAGACACACATAGACAAAACACTCATATGCACATATATGTATGTATATTTAAATAAATAAATATTCATGTATATATTAATAAATCTTTTTAAAACAAAAGACAGCCTCTAATTTGGAGCTTACAATTTTCAGAGGCTTTGAGTTTGTGGTTGTCACAGAAGGGAGCATGGCAGCAAGCAGGCAGTCATGGCAATGGAGCAGTAGCTGAAAACTTCCATCTTTATCCACAATCAAGAGGCAGAGATAGCTAACTACAAATGTCTGGGCTTTTGATTTGATTTGATTGTTGTTGTTGTTTCTTTTCTTTTCTTTTTTGAGACATGTTTTTAACTGTGTAGTCCTGGCTATCCTGGAACTTGCTCTGTAGACCAGGCTGGCCTCAAATTAAGAGATTCACCTGCATCTCTTCCTGAGCACTGGGATTAAAGTTGTGTGCCACCACTGCCCAGCATGGCTGGGCTTTTGAAATATCAAAATTCAGCCAGGCTGTGGTGGTGCTCGCCTCTTAATCCCAGCATTCAGGAGGCAGAGCCAGGCAGATCTTTGTGAGTTCAAGGCCAGCCTAGGCTACAGAGTGAGTTCCAGGAAAGTCTCCAAAGCTACACAGAGAAACCCTGTCTCAAAACAAACAAACAAACAAAAAAATATCAAAATCCATCTCCAATGGCACACCTCCTCCAAAAGGACACACCTCCTAATCCTTCCCAAACAGTTTCACCAACTGGAGATGAAGTATTCAAATACATGACTCTAGGGGTCCATTCTCAGTCACACAGCACAGATGCAGAAGAGGATAGGCACAGGGTAAGCTGTGGGAGGGAACCATGTTTTAACATGTCACGTGTTAAATCTGGGGACTAGCCCCAATCTCAGGCACCCGAGGGCCCTCAGCATCTTGTTAGCTCACCAGATGCTGTTAATGCTTTGAATCTTGGAAGCTCTATGTCAGAAAACAGGAAAGATCATGTGTTAATATATTTTATATAATCACAATCAGATGCCACTATTGCAAATGACTGACACTGATTGATTTTGTTCTTGCAGGAATATCCCAAGTAATTCTTTTGTATTTTCGTGCATGGAGAAACCACTCTAAAGCTTTAAACCATGAGATGCTCAGCCAGTGTCTTACCCACTAACTCTCTCCAACGTTTTCTTTTTTCCTTTTATTGAACATAGATTCTTTTCTCATACAATATATCTTGATTATAGTTCCCCTTGCTCTACTCCTCCCAGTTCCTCTCATCCTTCTCTTTCCTCATGATCCACTCTTTCTGTCTCTTATTAGAAAAGAACAAGCTTCTAAGAGGTAACAACCCAACATGACAAAATAAAATATAATAAGATGGAGCAAAAATCAACATATCAAAGTTGGACATGGCAACCCAACAGAAGGAAAAGAGTTCCAGGAGCAGACAATAGAGTCAGTGGCCCACTCATTCTTACAGTCAGGAGTTCCACAAAAACACTAAGCTAAAAGCTTTAATATACACACAGAGGACCTGGTGCAGACCCATGTAGGTCCTGTGCTTGCTGCTTCAGTCTTTGTGAGCACAAATGTGCCTTGCTCAGTTGATTTAGTGGAACATGTTCTCCTGGTGTTGTTCATCTCCTCTGACTCTTACAGTCTTTCTGCCCCTTTTTCTGTGGGATTCCCTGAGCTCTGAGGGGAGGAATTTGATGAAAAAAGTAAGAGACATACATAACTAAGTAGTTCTGTGGGGGGGGCACAGAGATTTCCTAGTGAAATCTGACCTTCTTTTACCCAACAGGGCTGCATTAAGGGGATGGCTTGACCACGTGTGTGGTTACCAGGTGTTTGAAAGGGTCTGCACTTGTCTGTGTAGGGGGAGGTCTTTTGCCCTGCCCCTTGGCATTCCTATAAATAGTCCCTTTGAAGAGACAGAAGGATATTGATCCTGGTCCTCCTTAAGCTATCCTATGTTTCTGTCTGTCTTTTCCACGCTACCTTTCTATCTAAATATTTCTTATCCCTCTCTCCTCAAGAGTACCCTGGGAAAAAGTGGGAGCCAGCCTCCCACAGATGGTGCCTGAACAGGGACATAACTAGGGACTTGGCAAAAGGAGAGCAAAGGGCGTCGCAGGAGCAGGGAGCATGCCTGGTAATAAATTAAAAGTAAAGGCGATGGTATTCTATTTTGGAGAGTAAAATGGTATATAGATAAAGCAAAGTGGCTGAAAGAAAAGCCAAAGTGAGAAGCTTGGCTGCAGCTGTCTTGGTTTCTTTCTCTCTTAATTTCTATCTATAAAAATTAGGGGAAAAATGTAGGGCTTAGGTATAGGAATATAGTGTAGGGAAAAAAACTTAGGATAAAGTAGAAAAACAACAGTAGGGAGGAGCTGTGTCCTTGGTTCTCTGAATGATGGGACTCTGAACACAGACTCCTGGGGAAAAATCGAAATCAAAAAGCAAAAATACTATGAAGAAAATGGGCCAGAAAATATTCCTGTGGAAGCTTTTGGCCTGTGGACAGCTTAGATCTGAGCCCTGAGTGGCAGGGGGAAATTTTTCCCTGAGGTGGACAAGGACAAGACAAAATCCTCCACTCCAGTGCCACTGGATAGAGATGCTTGCTTATAACATCATAACACCAGGGTCAGTTTCCTCTTGGCCATGAAGTTGAATTTAGGGAACAGAAGTCTTGGGATAAGACAAGGGAGGAACTGAAGGGCTTAAAAAACTTAGTACTCTCTCTTACTCACAAATTGGAAGCTCTTCAAGTCTCGTTCCTTCTGTAAGGGCAGAATTAGACTCACTTGGAGGGAACACCTATCAGAATGGGAGAGTCACCTGTAATTACCCTAGCACAAAAATCCCCTGGAGCATTGCAAACACTCACTGTTGGTGCTGCATCTTCTCTTCAAGCCAGCATTTGGGAGACAGCTAGCATGGGGGAAGAAGAGTGAGGTTTAAGTCCCTAGCAGTAGTTGCAATGGCAACATGAGAAAATCTGAGGCTATGTTTGGCTATAAAAATGAGGCAGAAACAGGGACACAAGCCCCTCCCCCAGAACAGAAAGCAGTTAGCAGAGGACTGAGCCTTGACTGAGACATCAGGGACTCTGCAGGGGGGGGGGGCACAAGAACAGATGGGATCTATTGGAAGGAAATCTCTCTGAAGAGTCTCTTGTTTCAAGTACTCTCATTGTTTTTTTCACTGATCCGGTAAGTCAGGGGAGTGAGGCCTGAGCGGTTTTTGCTTCTGACACCAAGCACCTGTCTGTGCATGTGGGCAGGCAGGCATGACCCACTCCAGGGATAGTGCTGCTTGGGAACCATAGCTTGTAAAAGTGAGGTGGCATAGGCAAGCAGGCCTGGAGGAAGGTGCAGACAGACTGGGACAAAAGCTTTCAAATGTTCCCAGTAATTGAGCAGCAAGACGCCCAGGGAAATATGTGAATACATGTTCCAATTCCTCTTAAACAACTTACTGAGTTAAAAATGGCTTGCTGCTGATACAGGTACAGCCCAAAATGCTGCTTTTCCCCAAGCACTATTAGAAAGCCTAGCTTACCTCCCAGGAACAGAAAACAGGTGAACAAAGCTTGCCTGTCAGGAGGCAATTAAAATGCTAATGTTACTTTGTCAGGCTACTTTGATACAATTTAGAAAGCAAGGGAGAGCAGTCTGAACACTGGGAAATTGCTTTGAGGTGTGGAAGAAGCTTAAGGATGAATACGGAACTTGGGTTGTGCTTGAGATGCAAGAAGGAAACATTAGGCTAATAGAAATCTATCAAAGACAAGGCATCACTAAAAGAGCTCATGGCAGTCTTAAGATGCAGCTTCAAAAAATTAAGAAGGGGGAAATTAGTTGTACCCTCAGTCACCAAATGAAACTTGCTGGTTGCCTGAGCATTTGGTACAGTGTGTGGAACAGAGGAATGTCAGCTCTGAGACTGTAGGTGCTGACATTCCTCCAGAAAGGCTGGAATGAAACAGAACCTAGAGCCACACTGCTTCTGTTTGTTAGCAGCAAATCAATGCATGGCTCCTTTGAGGGATGATTCCTAATAGCTGCACAGAAAGTTTTTTCAAAGAGCTTTACAGCAGCCCAGTACAATAATTCCATCCTCGCCCTGAGGCAAGGTTCTCAAGAAAGACTGTCATAAAGTGCTGCTGTAGCAGGGAGTGAAGTTTCAGCAATGTTTGTTTTAATTGTGGCACTTAGGGGAGTTGCAATGAGTTTGGGTACAGGGACAGCTTCCCAGCTGGGGACCATTCACCACTGGGTGCACATCTACCAGTTCTGGAATGGCTGAGAAGGCCCAGTGGAATAGGTGGCTTTGGGGGAGTGGTGTCATCCCAAGTGTTACAGCCCCATAGCAGCACTAGCAATGGCACTCATTGAATTCTGGGGTCTAGGGAGCTGGATACAAAGACTCTAGAGCCACCGATGAATTAGGCTCTGACTTCAAACTGTCAGGAAAACTTTCAGGATGATATCAAAGCTGATTGTGAACTCCAAACTACAGGAATGAAGCAGTTTTGAGTTCACCTACAATTTTAACTGTGGTCACTCATGATTTGCATACTCTCTGTCTTCTTAGAAGAAAATGTTTTGTTAAGAGATCTTTTCTAGATATTTGCTAAAGTTGGTAAAGTAGTCCTATAGAGTTTGCTTTTGCATGTAAGTTTGTAAAAAAGTGTAAATATGTATAGTGATAATGTAAATAGTTCTGCTAAGAGATCTTTTCTAGATGTTTGCTAAGGTTTGTAAAGTAGCCCCATAGAGTTTGCTTTTGCATGTAAGTTTGTAAAAAGTGTAAATATGTATAGTGATATTCATGCTAGTTGTAAATATGTATAGTAATACTCATACTAGAATTATGTTAATTTATTAATGAACCATGGTTTGGTGGAGCTAATAGAATCTTTAAATTTGATGCAGTTTATTTGATGCATTTGCATTGAGAGTTTTGATTTAGAAAAGGGTTTGGCACAGCTAAAGCTGTTATAGACATTTTAGATCTATTCAAAAAGAACATTCCATTTTTATTATCTTCTACTCCTTTACTGGGGGGTGTGGCGGCCCAGAGAACACTGTGGATATTCCAACTACTTGCAAGCTCTAGTTAGGGACCTGAGTCAGAGCTGAGTTAGGCTCTGTACCCCTTCTTGTCAGAGGCTGGAAGTCAAAGATGGTTCTTCTTGCTAGTTTCCAACCTAATCTGTTGTGTCCAGATCGTGACCCCCAGAGAGACCACCAAAGACAAGCATGCTGGAATGCAAAAGCAAGGTTTAATTCTGGATATCCAAAAGCAATACAAGCCTAGGCAGGGACTTCGTCCAATACATCCAACGCAGTGGAGGCTGGAGGAAGTGCCCGCCTGTCCACAAGCTCAGTTTTTAAAGGGAAAAATCACAAGGTTACATCATTTAGGGGTGCTAGTACAGGTACAATTCTGATTGGCTCGCTTCTAGGGACTTCTAGAAATTACTTCCAAGGGAGTGGTTGCCCGCCACTATTTCTCATTGGCTGCCCTCAGGTGGGGGCATTTTTATGGTCAGTTACCCTGGAAACCAGGGAGAGGACATTCCATAGTCTGGCAGGCATTACCTCGTGACTACCTTGTAACTCTGTACTTTTACACTTCCTGGTTTCTGGAATCTGAACTGACTGGTTTCAGTAACTAATGGCCTATTCCTAAAAGGAGAAATCTTAGGCCTTAATTTTTGGGTGAAGGCATTTTGGTCTTATTTCTAAGATGGCTCATTTTGGTCTCACAAATCCAGAATATGCTTGATGGAAAGTGTATCTCCATGATGGGTAAGGAAGATTAATAAAGAATGACCTAAGACATGCACAGTCTATCTGAAGGGCCTGGGGGGTCCTTTATTATATAAAGAAGGGGAAGCTGTGGGGGACCACAGAGGTTTTCTAGTGAGATCCAAGCTTGCTTTACCCAGCAGGGCTGCGTTAGGGGATGGCTTGACCATGTGTATGGTTACCAGGTGCTTGGAAAGGCCTGCATTTGTCTGTGTTAGGGGGAGGTCTTTTGCCCTGCCCCTTGGCATTCCTTTAAAAAGCTCTTTTGAAGAGACAGAAGGGGCTGTTGGATGTTGATCCTGGTCCTCCCAGTTATCCTGTGTTTCTGTTTGTCTTCTCCACATTATTTCCTATCTAAATATTTCTTATCCCTCTCTCCTCAAGAGTACCCTGGGAAAAAGTGGAAGCCAGCCTCCCACAGTCCTGGTCAAGAAGTGGTCCTACCCATCATTGACTGCCCCTGTTATGATAACTTGTTAGTGGTCATTTAGTGACTGTCATCACTGGAGTGGGTCAATCTTATTCCTCCAAGATAATGGCCTCTGTTTCTTTTCTGGGTGCATGCTTGCCCTCATGGACAGTTGCCCTTATCTGAGAGGGAGTGGTTGTCTGTTCCCTGAGATTTATTCTTCCTGGAATCCAAGGTGACTGAAGGTTTTGATCAACTTAGTTCTGTGTCTTCAGCCTTGAATGGAGATAAGATAGGTTATGCATGCAGAGTAAAGTGGAGTCTGAGCCAAAGCAAAGTCAACAGATACAGAATGAAGCCTAGAGCTGGGCTCTCATCTTCTTTAGCTGCCTACAGGCCAAAGTGAGGAGACAGTGGTTTTTAGCAAAAGCAGCTTCTAACTGTGGTATTAAGTGGTATTCAGTGGTATTAAGAATTCATGAAATTATACTTTATATAATAACAACAACAACAACAACAATAATAATATAGAAAATTGGAGCATTGCTCTTGGGAGGTGGAAGCAGGCAGATCATAGGTTCTAGTCAGCCTAGACAAGTGAGGTCCTGTCTCCAAACAAGGAAGCAAGCAAACAAACAAAACTTCATGTTTAGAGTAAGACCACATTATTTTGCTATGCCACTAAATGCTTGTTAAAGCACTTTAAAGTCTCATTATGGGCCTTACAGTGTCTTTCTATTGGGATCAAGGTATTTTCTCCATTTTTCAGATAAAACTAAGACTCAGAGATTTTATATGATTTAGTCCAAATCATGGAAGTTGAAAGTAGCAAACTCAGACCTAAAATCTTTTTGTTTTGTATTCTGTCTGTGCTGGCTAGTCTTACATCAACTTGATACAAGCCAGAGTTATTTGGGAATGTTCTGGATCTGGGGTCATTAAGAGATTCACCAGTCTGATCATGAATAAATTTTTAACAAAGAAGAGGCTTTACTCGGATACTCTTGCCAGATACTCATGGTGCCAGGACTGCACCTGAAAGGGCTGTCAAGATACAGGTCTGAATTACATTAGTCAGGGGTTAATAAAGGCAAAACCCACAAGGCTATGCACTTCCTGCCTATTTGTGATCAGGCATACATCCTGCCTATGTGTAGTTGGGGGCAAGCAAGTGTAGATGTAACCAACGGTCTTATCAAATAAGAAACACAGAGCCGATTCAGAGAAGAAAGCCAAGAGGTCATAGCTAAGAGCCTCACCCTTCCTGATTCAGGGATCCTCTTCAGCCAAGAGAGCTCTCTGAAAAAAGGGACCTACTTCCTGTGTGTGTCTTTATATAGTCTAGTTGTTCTGCCTTCTCATTGGTTGTAAACCCAAACATGTGACTGCCTCGTCACTGCCTGAATGCACCGCCCTCTAGGTCCTTAAAGGCGTGTGCCACCGCCGCCATGCACTTGCTATGGCTCTAATAGCTCTGACCCCAGACAACTTTATTTATTAACATACAATTAAAATCACATTTCAGTACAAGTAAAATACCACCACATTTCCCCTTTTCTATTTTAGTAAAAAGGAAAAAAAAGAAAAAGGTTATAACTAACAAAAGAAAAACTATATACAAAAGTACAATGACTATATACAATATATACAAGTAATAAATGTCTAAACAATGTCTAGTCCATTTGTATTTGACAAATTCAGAGAAAATAATTTCATTATCTATCCTGTTTTGTTAAGTCCAAAATGTATCTAATTCACTTTCTATCCTAATTAATCTTCAACTATAACTAACTAACCTTCAACTATAACTAACTAATCTTCAACTCCCTCAGAGACCCAAGAAGGAAATAATATTAGCTAACAAAAATAAGAACAGAAAGTGCATGCAAGCAACTTCCAAAAAATTTGTGAGTTGACAGAAACAGCCAGCTGCCTGGACAGTCACCTGAGGTTTCTCTGCAATGCTGGGGCATCATCTTCAGTCTATAGGCTTAGCATATATGACAGACTCATTTGTGAAGTAGGATGTACACAAGGTCATCAGTTCAACCTCACATTGGGTGAGAGCAGTCCATGTACCAGAAACACCTGAATTCCACTAGTGTCATGTCATGATTCAGGATTTTAAATTCTGAAATTGTTGATGGTTTTTTTAATTCAGCTGTCCATTCTTCTTGGCTGTGTATATATGGCTTCATCTCAGCATCCCATTCTTCTCCACATCCCTCTATCAAATGCCAGTCTACTACTGAGAGGCATGAGCTTAGTTACTCTTCAAGAATAACTGTTTCAGCTGCTGTTCCATTGCACATCAGAAGCCATCGGCCCACTGCCTGTTCAGCTGCCTTTGAAGAAAAGGGCACTGTACCTTTTCCGAATTGCGAAGGCCACTTCAGGGATGGTGCCATATTGTCCTGGCCTCAGAAGATGCCTTTTGATAAAGCCATAACCACACTTGTTTTGGCAAGAATCAGTAGCCCTTTGTTTCATGTCCTGTCTGTCCATTTTGTCCTGTTGATTCGAGGACACTTTGTTGTCCAGTGGCTAACTTTTGCCACAATGAAAGTTAACTCCATACACAGTTTCTTCAATGCCCATATTTTCTCTGAAGTAGATTGGTACTGCCAGGAGCTGACATGTCTCATAATCATAACAAAAAAGAAAAATTTTCTAAGTTATTAAAACATTTTAAATGCCATATTCTGTAGATCTCTGAAGGGTTTGAAGATGACCTGTCTAAAATATATCTGCTCAATTTTTAAAACATATCTAATATGACTACAAGTTCTATTGTAATGTCTAACTACTAACTTTCATTTCTTTATATCCTAATAGTTGGTAATAATAACATTCAAGGATCAGAAAATTGCATTGTTAAATGAACGGTATAAGTACAATTAGAGATATACATATAGCATTTTCTAACAATATCAATTTCAATATATATAATTTGTATACAATATAAAACAATCCAATCCAATGTAAAGTATTTAAAACTAGTAATTGTCTTTTTCTTCTTCTTTCTTTCTCTTTTTTTTTAAACAAGAACCTTAAATCTAATCTCCTTTGCTTAGCCTTTTTCCTAACCCTTGACAACAACTTGTAACCAACTCCCCTAAACGATGAAAATTATCCCAGACCCAAAACCCATTAAAAAGACCAAAAAACCACCTGCCCCACACCACCTCTTTGGGAATGTGGGCGTCGTATTCTTAAAATTGCTTCCTGCTGGGTATGGGCGAAGTTATCTTTATCCTGAAAGAAAAATTTTAGGTTAATTGTCAAATTCTAGGAAAGGTAACCATATCCTTCATTATCCAGTCTGTGTATAATGCCAAAGTTCAGGGTTTATCTTAAGTCCTTATTCAAGTAGTCTTTGAGACTGGATCATCTCAGCTAGTCATCTCAAAATTGCTCTGAGCACCTTGTAGTTCAAAGCTGATCTGTAGATGATGTTTGTCAGCTTAGTGACATTATTATTGTCCACGTGGAATTGTTGTTGTTGTGGGGCCCCAACTTCTTCCTGGAGACTTCAGTTGATGTTAGGCCTGGCCGTGATTTCCTGCAGAAAACTGATAAGAGACTCGAACACAAAGACATATATATGCAGCTAATTGAAGCCTTTTTTCTAGAATTAATTAATACTCTATATGACCATTCATATCTTAACAAAGGTTAAAATGTATATATATCTATATATCTATATATATTAATCTTGTAAATTTTGATATAAAATTTATACTTTTTTTTTAATTTATTTTAATTTATTTTGCAATACAATTCAGTTCTACATATCAGCCACAGATTCCCTTGTTCTCCCCCCTCCCGTCCCCCTCACCTTCCCCCCAACGCCCCCCCCCCATTCCCATCTCCTCCAGGGCAAAGCCTTCCCCACAGACTGAGGTCAACCTGGTAGACTCAGTCCAGGTAGGTCTAGTCCCCTCCTCCCAGGCCGAGCCAAACAATCCTGCATAGGCCCCAGGTTTCGAACAGCCAACTCATGCAATGAGCACAAGATCTGGTCCCACTGCCTGGATGCCTCCCAAACAGATCAAGCCAATCAACTGTCTCACCCATTCAGAGGGCCTGATCCAGTGTGGACCCCTCAGCCATTGGTTCATAGTTCATGTGTTTCCATTCATTTGGCTATTTGTCCCTGTGCTTTATCCAACCTTGGTCTCAACAATTCTCGCTCATATAAACCCTCCTCATTCTCGTTGATTGGACTCCCAGAGATCCACCCAGGGCCTAGTCATGGATCTCTGCATCCAGATCCCTCAGTAGTTGGATGAGGTTTCTAGCACAACAATTAGGGTGTTTGGCCATCCCATCACCAGAGTAGGTCAGTTCGGGCTGTCTCTCGACCATTGCCGGCAGTCTGTTGTGTGGGTATCTTTGTGGATTTCTGTGGGCCTCTCTAGCACTTTGCTTCTTCCTGTTCTCATGTGGTCTTCATTTACCATGGTCTCCTATTCCTTGTTCTCCCTCTCTGTTGTTGATCCAGCTGGGATCTCCCGCTCCCCCAAGCTCTCTTTCCCTCGACCCTCGCCTTTCATTACCCCCACTCATGTCCAGGCTGTTCATGTAGATCTCATTCCATTTCTCTGTCATTGGGTGATCCCTGTGTCTTTCTTGGGGTCCTGTTTTCCGGGTAGCCTCCCTGGTGATGTGAGTAGCAGACAATTCATCCTTGTTTCATGTCTAGTATCTTGCTATGAGTGAGTACATACCATGTTTGTGGCGCTTTCTTAGAAAATTGGGAATCAATCTCCCCCAAGATCCAGCTATACCACTCTTGGGCATATACCCAAGAAATGCTCAACCACACCATAAGAGCACTTGTTCAGCTATG
Organism: Peromyscus californicus insignis; assembly: GCF_007827085.1. Classification (NCBI taxonomy): domain Eukaryota; kingdom Metazoa; phylum Chordata; class Mammalia; order Rodentia; family Cricetidae; genus Peromyscus; species Peromyscus californicus. The sequence continues at coordinate 2,219,101 of NW_026294447.1, read as the reverse complement.
TTCATATCAGCATTGTTTGTAATAGCCAGAACATGGAAACAACCCAGATGCCCTTCAACTGAAGAATGGATAAACAAAATGTGGTACATATACACAATGGAATACTACTCAGCAGAAAAAAACAATGGCATCATGAGGTTTGCAGACAAATGGATGGATCTAGAAAAAATCATCCTGAGTGAGGTAACCCAGACTCAGAAAGACAAACATGGTATGTACTCACTCATAAAATTTATACTTTAAGAAAAGTTTTAAAGAATCAGAATAGAATCAAAGAGTTGAGATTAGTAATAGAATAGTCCCTTAGTTAATTTGGCTTTTCTCCTGTCCCAGAGCAGAAGATGGCTCTTTTATTCTGGCATGATACAGGGGGTTTGCATTTTCCTTTTAACAACATGCTTGAGTTTAAAGAAGGAGAGAGCCATTCTCCAACTCTAAAGTCAGCTTTAAATTTTAATTGAACTGGGACTATTAGAAGACCAATAGTGTTAAATTTTTAGAGAAAAGCAGAAACAAACATTTAGGAAGACATAACATTTTTTAGATAATATATACCCATACGCCGTTTCACTCTGTTTCTTGGGATAGATGATTTGTCCCTTTTCTTCAGTTGTCTCATTTGTCCAGTGTTCTTCAGATTCCTTAACCTTCATTCTCCTAAAAGACAAAAACAAAAACCTTTCCCCAAGACTAATTTTGGGGATGTTCCTTTTTGGCAAGTTATTATCTGATTAAATGAAAAGACATGTGTTACTGGTATAAGTTAGTTTAAATTGGATGTTCATGCTGGTTGAAGAACTATCACCTTCTCTAATTAAGAGGTTTCTCTTGTTCAAATCGAACCTTTATCAATTTTGATGGTACCCACAACTTATCTTCTCCTGTAGAAACAAAAGCAAAACCTCATCCCCAACGTAACACATACCCTGGTTTCCATTCTGAGGTCAGCACATCCTTAAAGTATATAGGCTGATTTAATTCTGTAGTTTTTTCTATTATCCAATGTCTCTCTGCAGCTGTTGTTCCTTTCTCATTGGCATTAAGAAAATTCAAAGTTAATAGAGCATTATGCAGTCTGTTTCTGGGGGTTTTGTTACCCCTTTCTGTTTATTTAGCATATCCTTTAGAGTTCTGTTTGATCTTTCTATAACTGCTTGACCTGTAGGATTATGTGGTATGCCTGTAATATGCTTTATATTGTAATAAGCAGAAAACTGTTTCATTTTAACAGAGACATATGATGGAGCATTATCAGTTTTGATTTGTGCAGGTATACCCATGATGGCCATAACTTCTAGCAAATGAGTGATTACAGAATCAGCTTTTTCAGAACTCAAAGCAGTTGCCCACTGAAATCCTGAATAAGTATTGATAGTGTGGTGTACATATTTCAGTTTTCCAAATTCTTCAAAGTGAAACACATCCATCTGCCAGATTTCATTCCTTTGAGTACCTTTTGGGTTACATCCAGCTGGTAATGGCGTTTGATTGTAGAAGGAACAAGTAGGACATTTCTTTGCTATTTCTTTGGCTTGTTGCCAGGTTATGGAAAAATCCTTTTTTAAACCTTTACTATTGACATGATGTTTTTTATGAAATTCTGAGGCCTCCAGCACATTTCCTATCAATAATTTATCAATCTCATCATTGCCTTGTGCTAAAGGGCCTGGCAGACCAGTATGGGATCGAATGTGAGTTATATATAAAGGATGACTCCTTTTCCTGATTGTATCTTGTAATTGAATAAATAATGAAGTTAATGCTGAAGTATCAGGGATAAATTCTGCAGTCTCAATATGTAATACTACTCTTTCAGCATACTGAGAGTCAGTTACTATGTTGAGAGGTTCTGAAAAATCCATTAATACCAACAGAATAGCATACAATTCTGATTTTTGAACTGAATTATAAGGACTTTGAACCACTTTACTTAAATTTTCTGATTTGTAACCTGCCTTTCCTTGTTTGTTGGCATCTGTATAAAATGTACGAACTCCAGATATGGGCTTTTCCCATACAATTCGAGGCAAGATCCAATCAGCTCTCTTTATAAGATCAATTCTATCGCTTTTGGGATATTTGCTGTTAATTTCTCCCAAAAAATTACTGCAAGCTCTTTGCCAAGGTTCACTTTCTGTCCACAATTTTTCAATATCCTCCTTAGTTAAAGGTACGACAGTTTCTGCTGGGTCTATTCCTGCTAATTGACGAAGTCTCAATTTTCCTTTCCAAATCAAATCAGAGATTTTTTTCCACATAAGTTTTTAATTTTTTATTTGGTTTATTTGGTAAAAATATCCATTCTAATATAATATCTTCCCTCTGCATTAATATTCCTGTTGGAGAATGCCTAGAAGGTAAAATAACCAAAATGCAATCCAGCTTTGGATCAATACGATCCACATGCCCTTCATGTACTTTCTTTTCTACCAAGGCCAATTCTTTCTCAGCTTCAGGTGATAATTCTCTTGGACTATTTAAGTCCTTGTCACCTTCTAAGGTTTTGAACAAATTATGCAGTTCATCATTTTTTACCCCAACAATAGTTCTTAGATGAGAAATATCTCCAAATAATCTTTAAAAGTCATTAAGAATCTGTAGTCTATCTCTCCTAATTTGCACCTTTTGGGGTCTAATTTTTTGTAGCTCTATTTTATATCCTAAATAATTAATAGAATCCCCTCTTTGTATCTTTTCAGGAGCAATTTGTAATCCCCAGCAAGGCAAAATTTTCTTTACTTCTTCAAACATTCTTTCTAAAGTATCTGCATTTGAGTCAGCTAGTAAAATATCATCCATATAATGATAAATTATAGATTTAGGAAATTTTTTACGTATCACTTCCAATGGCTGTTGTACAAAATATTGGCACAGAGTTGGGCTATTCAACATTCCCTGTGGGAGGACCCTCCATTGAAATCTTTTAACCGGTTGATAATTATTATAAGTAGGCACTGTGAAAGCAAATCTTTCTCTGTCTTTTTCTTGTAAGGGTATTGAAAAGAAACAGTCTTTTAAATCAATAACTATGAGAGGCCATCCTTTTGGTAACAGAGTAGGCAAAGGAATTCCAGATTGTAGAGAGCCCATTGGCTGAATTACTTTGTTAATTGCTCTAAGGTCTGTTACCATTCTCCATTTACCAGATTTCTTCTTAATAACAAATACAGGAGAATTCCAAGGGCTGGTTGATTCTTCAATATGCTGAGCATTTAACTGTTCTTCTACCAGCTCTTCTAAAGCCTGGAGTTTCTCTGTTGTTAAAGGCCATTGCTGGACCCATACAGGCTTGTCTGTTAACCATTTTAAAGGTAGAGCTGTTGATGTCTTTGGAAGATCATCAGTTGTTGTGCCCTGTTCTTGTATAATATGGATGCCTGGTGACCATTCAGAATATTGCCTTCTAATATTTCTCTCAGAAACATGTGCTAGTTTATGATTTGTTTCTGAGATTGGAGGGATGTTAATCTGAGTATTCCATTGTTGTAACAAGTCTCGACCCCACAGGTTCATAGCTATGTTAGCCACATATGGTTTTAATTTTGCTCTCTGTCCTTCTGGACCTATACATTCGAGCCATCTTGCACTCTGTTTCACCTGAGATAATGTCCCAATTCCTAACAGTTGAATGTTTACCTCCTGAAGAGGCCAAGTTGGATGCCGAAATTCTGGTGCAATTATGGTAACGTCCGCACCTGTGTCTACCAGACCAGACAACAAAACACCATTTATTTTTATCGATAATTTTGGTCTTTGTTCATTAATAGAAGTTTGCCAAAAAATTTTCTTTATGTTTTCTCCTGAATTTTCTATTCTCTCTGTTTCATCATCCTGACAAGCATGACTTATTCCAATAGGCATTTGGTTATTTAATTGCTCTGAGTTGGGGTTTCCTCTACGACTGCAGGAAAGGTTTGAACTGGATTTGCTATTGGGGCCTGCATGAGGCCCCTCTGGGAGTTTCCTGAAGACTGAGGCAAAGGATTACCCTGTCTGTCCCTTGTTGATCTACACTCGTTGGTCCAGTGTTTTCCCTTACCACACCTTCTGCATACTCCAGAAGGAAGGGGCAGTCTGTTGCCATTGTTCCTTGAAGAAACATTGTTTCTAGGAATGACCTGTTTACAGTCCCTTTTCAAATGTCCTTGCTTTCCACATCCAAAACATCTAACGTTCCTCAAACCTTTTGAAATTGCTTCTCCTACCCACGTATCATCATGCTCATGAGCTTCAACATTAACCGTGTCTCTAATCCAATCTTCCAAAGGTGCAGATCTTGCCTTTAACGGTCTGATTATTGTTTTGCATGCTGCATTCGCATTCTCAAAGGCCAAAGATTCAATTATTATCTTACTAGCTTCTGAATCTGGGACCATTCTCTTTACTGCTGAAGCCAGTTTCTGTAAAAAATCTGTGAAAGATTCTTTTGGGCCTTGTACAACCTTTGTAAATGACTCAGTTTTTTTTCCTGGTTCCTCAACTCTGTCCCATGCATTCAAGGCTGCTGTTTGACATAAAATTAGGGTTTGGACATCATATAAACATTGTGCTTGTGCTGAAGCATATTGACCTTTTCCAATAAGCTGATCCTGGCAGACTTGTATTCCTTTATCCCTCCACTGTTTTTCTATGTTTTTAGCTTCATCCTTGAACCAAGTTAGCCACTGAAGCCTTTGACTGGGTTCAAGAACAGCTTGTGCCAGCTCCCGCCAATCCTGTGGTACAATCCTATTATATGTTGACCAAGAGTTTAACATTTGCTTTACATATGGGGAGTGCATGCCATAAGATACTATTGCCTCCTTAAACCTTCGTAAATCTAACATTTCAATTGGAGCCCAAATATTTTGTGTAGTCATTTGATCAGGCAACTGCTGTACGGTTACTGGACAAACTAAGGGTGACTGTGTGAAAACAGGCTTTCTTTCTGTAACCCTATGATCCAATCTTGAAGCAACTTCACTGTTAGTTTCTTCTGTCTGAGTTTTTACAGGTTTATCAAGTTTTTCTAAAGCTGTCATCCTGGCACTTAAATTGACTATCTTTTTAAATAGTAAAATGAGAATAAGCATAGTAATAAAATGCATAATTCGGTCAATGTTAATCTTCTCATATAGCTGTTCCATTGTCAGACTGTCTAAAATTGCAAACAAAGCCCAATTTTCTTCCAATGAACACAGAAAACCCATTTTTTTAAATGTGGAAAAAAATTTCTCTTTTAAATAGTTTCCTTTAAAATATTCGATATGTTAAATGACTTACCAAGTCCTCGTAGAACAGTACCAATCCGAGGGAATTTCAAAACAGCCTCCTAGTGTCCGAGGTGTGAATCCAGAGAGAGAGAGAGAGAGAGAGAGAGAGAGAGAGAGAGAGAGAACACGCAAGAACCATAGCCACAAGTTCTGCCTAAGAACTTGAATCCAGCCACGTGTTCCCGCTTGAGCCTAGTCAAGCCTTGGCTCTGGCTACCTTAAGCTCCAACCACGTGTGGGCTTTACAGGCAGGGGCCCTGTTCGGCAGGGCAGGCCTGAATTGTCTGTAGCATCGGCTTTAAGCAAGTAGCTCAAAGTTAGTCCGGCCTGAGGCCAAGCCGACCTGGGCCCGGGCTAGGGAGCCGGCCGCCCTGGCGGGAAACGGGACCTGCTGGCCGCCCTGGCAGGAGACCGGACCTGCCAGCCGCCCTGGCGGGAAACCGGACCTGCCGCCAAGCCAAGTTAAGTGGTTTTTAATGGATTCTTGTCACGTTGGGCGCCAAATGTAGATGTAACCAACGGTCTTATTAAATAAGAAACACAGAGCCGATTCAGAGAAGAAAGCCAAGAGGTCATAGCTAAGAGCCTCATCCTTCCTGATTCAGGGATCCTCTTCAGCCAAGAGAGCTCTCTGAAAAAAGGGTCCTTCTTCCTGTGTGTGTCTTTATATAGTCTAGCTGTTCTGCCTTCTCATTGGTTGTAAACCCAAACATGTGACTGCCTCGTCACTGCCTGAATGTACCGCCCTCCAGGTCCTTAAAGGCGTGCGCCACCGCAGCCATGCACTTGCTATGGCTCTAATAGCTCTGACCCCAGACAACTTTATTTATTAACATACAATTAAAATCACATTTCAGTACAAGTAAAATACTACCACAAGCAAGCTTGTTTACAGAAGTGAAAAACATGTGGTTGGTTTGCTATCTTACATGAACAATATGAGGTAATTATAAGAACAGCCCCCAGCATTCTGGGAAGTTATCTGTCCTTGTGTAAGTGGGGCTTACAGGTTAGAGACATTTTTGTTTTATAGTTCTCTTAAGTACAGTAATTTAATATCTACCATCACAGGAAGAAAGAACCTCAACTGAGAAAATGCTTCCACCAGATTGACCTGTAGTGCATTTTCTTCATTGATAATTGATGTGGGGAAACCCAGCCTACTGTGGGCAGTGTCATCCTTGAGCAGGTGGTCCTGACTGCTAAAAGAAAGGATCAGGCTGAGCAAGCCATGGGGAGCAATCTGGTAAGCAGTACTCTTCCATGGCCTCTGTATGAGTTCCTGTCCCCAAGTTCCTGCACTGACTGAGTTCCTGTCCCAACTCTTTTCATGATGGAATAGGATATAGGAGCTAAAATAAACCCTTTCACCTTCAAGTTGCTAATGTGACAGGGTAAGATAGTGCAGAGGTTCCTCCATTTTGAATTCTTGCTGAGGTCATTTTAGGTTTAACTAAAATTTGATTTCCTTGATGGAGAATCCCATGGAAAATTACCCATCACTATTCTAGGAACCCAACATCAATATGTCTCATCTAATTAAGCTTCTGTTAAACTGTTTGTTTGCACAGGACCCCTGGCCATCCATCTAATTGTTTATCTTAGCTTCTGTTAAACTACTTACTTATATGAAGCCTTCCTCTACTGCTAAGCAAAATGCCAGGACGTGTTTTTTGCATTCAAAAACCCTGTACTCTGGACACTTGTTGCTATACTTAGGTCCCAAATACCTTAGTGTAGACCCAGCTGGCTGGAATAAAAATGTTCAATTGGCTATAAACTTTATCTAAGTGATCTTCTCTGTGGCCTCCCTGTAACATTTTGAAAGCCCCAACAAGACACAAAGAGACTGGGCCCCAACATTTAGGGACTGAGAAGAGTGGCCCAGCTAGAGGGGATTCCTCAGGGGTGCTTACCCTGAGAGGTTCCAGGTATCTGGGAAAATCCTCTCTGACCAACCACTGCCCAGTGTTTTGGAGGCACCCTGATGCCACCACCCTAAAAGGCAAATAGAAAGTCACCTTTTCTGAACACACCCAGAGATAAGTTTGATCTGTAGGAGGAGCCATCTGGTTAGCACACAAGGGAGGTCAGATGCAACCACAGATCTGTGTGTTCACAATCCATGTGAAACATTATCAGTCTCCCCTAGTCTGTTCAGGTATTTGAATGTATGGTGCTCACCCCTGGTTTCCTTTACTCTGTGTCTCCCTGTATGTTTTATTTTATTTACTATGTCTCTTCCAGTGTGTCTCTCTGCCTGTTTCTGTCAGTTCACAAAGGGGTACGAGCTGTCACAAGATGGAAGCCACCACTCTGCCCAAGATGGTACATGATTTCCTGCAGGCTCATGGCCATGCTGAGCCTCCTACCCATGCTGAGGCACCCCACATCCAACAGCAACTGTGGCTGGGCACAGCAACTAGCTACAGCTCTTGCTGTGGTGATTGTAGGGAAATAATGGAAAATCACCCTTCCCCTGGCCTGCTCCAGAGCTCAGAGACTTGGAAATCTCTGCCCCTGTGACTTAGCATTAATGGTCAACAATATTTCAGAGTTAACTTCTAATAGTCAAGCAATACTTCTGGCCACACTGTACTTTTCCACTAGCTCACTGTGGATAAAAACCTTACATTGACTTAGATAGATTCTCCTGGTGCCTGTGCTCCTTCTTGGGGTCTGAAATGATCCCCAAAAGGAGTAGCACTATTAGGAGGTATGATCCTATTGGAGTCGGTGTGATGTTGTTGGAGGAAGTATGTCACTGTAGATGCAGGCTTTGAGGTCTCATATATGTTCAAGATACCACCCTGTGTTTGAGTTCACTTCCTGTTGCCTTCTGATCAAGATGTAGATAGCACCATGTCAGCCTGCATGCCACCATGCTCCCTGCCATGGATAATGGACTGAACCCCAGAACTGTAAGCAAGCCACCCCAAGTAAATCTTTTCCTTGTAAGAGTTACCATGGTCATGGTGTCTCTTCACAGCAATAAGAACCCTGACTAAGATAGAAGTTAGTACCAGGGACTGGAGTATTGTTATAATAGGCCTAACCATGCTTTTGTTTGAAGAAATAAGGACCTTTGGACTGTGGATTAGAAAAGCAGTCAAACATTTAAATGCTGTTTAATGAGCCATACTAGTAGGAGCATGAAAGACAGTGGTGCTGAATATGATTTGGTGAACTGTGGGGACTACCTCAAGAGTTTTCAGAAGAGAAGAATTTTAATATGTTGCCTAGAGATTCTTGTGATATTTTGGTGAAGAATTTTGGTAGGATTTTGTTATTGTTGTTGTTGTTTTGTTTTTTGTTTTTGTTTTGTTTGTTTGGGTTTTTTCTGCCCTTGCCCCAAGAGTCTGCCTGAGGCTAAAGTGAAGAGATTTGGATTAATTCTTTTGGCAGAGGAAATCTCAAAACAGCTTAGTAAAGACTCTGTCATATGGTTATTAGTGGTAACTTTAATAAAGATTTATAATGAAAAGGAGCAAGCTGAGCAAATAAAAATACAAAATACACAGAGTGAGAAATGGGGCACTAGGAAGTGTGATGGAGCTAAGTCCTGTTTTCAAGGAGATAAATAGATTAAGAAATTGAATAAAGGGAGTGGTAACCTCAGAGCATGATCCCACCCAGCTAAGTTTCCAATTTATGAAAAGGAATTAAAGAACAGTTTAGAGCCAAGTGTGGTGGTGCATGCTTTTAATCCCAGAAGAGGCTGGGATTAGTCAGAAAGTGGAGGCTGGCAGATCTCTGAGTTTGAGGCCAGCCTGGTCTACATAGCAAATTCCAGGACAGTGAACCTTAGGGAAATGAAGGACAGAAAGCTGGTGAAGATGTAATTGAATTAGGGGGCCATGTTCCAATCCCAGTAAACAGCAGAACTTGGCAGCTTCGGCCACATGGTTCTGACTTTAGAGTAAAGGAGCTACTGAGGAAAGCCACTGAGGCCAGGCATGTGTCAGGGGTGTCCCTGGATGGAGGCCCAGAGAGGCCATTGTGTGGAACTATGAAGTTGAAGCTTGGATGGCCTTGGAGACCCCAAGGTGTTAGAGATATCAGAGCCATGGGATACCTGCCAAGCAAAGTTGTTAACAGGGAGTAGAACCAACCTGAGAGAAAGAAATGTGTTGCAGTTAACAAAGCTAAAAGGAGTTCGAGACCTGAAAAGCGTTCTCTGCTCTGGTCTCACTCCTCCTATTCCAGACCCTGCCCCTCTGAAAGCCCACCAAGTGTGAGCTCCTCCCCTGGGCTGCTACAGGGTATTTAAAACCTGGTCACCAGACCTGCCATGTGATTTTTCTCTCCTGCCTTTCTGAGAGCAACCCGGGAGTTGCTTTACTCTGTTTATTAAACCTGGACTTATTAATTTGGTTTGATTGGCTTATCGCATCAGCAGAGTTACCCACTACCAGGGGATATTTTTTATTTATCATCTGGTGCATTGGCTGGGGTGAGTTGAGTCTTTCTGCGACCACGTACATGGCTGTGGGAAGCCACCCTTATTCTCCCCCATCTCCACCTTCGACTTTTGCCTGGTAAATCATCCAGTTCCAAACCAAATGCCTGTAAGAGATCCAGGATCTCTGACCATCTGGGCTAGAGACTTCCGGATTGCCTGCTGAGTCACTGCAGTGCCAGGTGACTCGGGCCCATTCTGGGGTAGGGACAATCTCTGCCCTTTGGGGTTCACTCATTGGAGAGACATTCTGCAGAGGGACACCCTGCCCTCCCCACTGTTTTGGCCCCAGACTATCTAGGGGGAATGCTCCACCATAGTCTCCAGTCTTCAGCTAATGGCTTATGAATGGATACTTCCGGGGTCCAAGTTCTATCCCCAGAAATCCTTGGGGTGTCCCCTACAAAAGTTATCCAAATTGGGCCTGTCACACACCATACACCTCATCCAGATTTATGAGCGAGCATTGCACTCCTGCCCCTTACCCTCTCGCTGGCTTTCTGTGTCTCCACCCCTCCCCACCTGCTCTCTGCTTCTCTGCCTGCCTGTATTTCATGCTTTTATTCAATTGCTCTCCCAGTTTCCCCAACATGTTGCTTTCTTTCAATGGCACACTTTGGCAGGGCCCATCAAAGGATGCTCACTCTAACTTTGCCTTTGCTTCCCTGGTGTTTGGTTCTGCCATGCTGGGATTCATGCCCAGCACATGACCGTTCACTACCCCCCTGTAAATGTCTCAATCTTCTGTTTGTTCTGTCTCTGTTCACTCTCACCCCTTCCCTGCTTGCTGCTGCCTGCCTCTTATGTCTGCAACAAATCCCTTCTCCCTGCTTCTGCCTGCTTTCCAGCTCCCACAGTACCATGCTGTAATTCTACCTGCCTGCTCCACTCTTAGCAGATCCATTCTCCTTGCTTGTTCCTGGCTCCTTTGGCTCTTTTGTAAATGTCTCATTCTTCCATTTGCTATACAGTCTAAATGAAAGATGGAGACACTGCCTGTTTCATGCCCAGCACATGGCATGAAGTGCAATACTCACTCATAAATCTGGATGAGGTGTATCTTATCTTGTCTCCATACAGGGGTGGCACATATTCATCTGCCATGGGGAAGGGGACAGCACAATGTAGGTCTCCCACTGCCTTCCACTGTGGCTGTGGCTTAGCGTACTGGAACCAGTGTCATATGGGGGATGCTATGGGATTTTCAAGTTGGTCATCTGACATGGTTTCTCACAGAAAGTTTTGTCTGTCTTTCTTTTAAAAAAAAGTTCCATCTATCCTGTGTGAATGAATGGATCTGTGCCTGTATGTTTACTTCATGCTCAGTTGGCTGTGTAAATGTGTGGCCACTGCATACTTGTTTTAACTGGTCTTGGATGCCTGGGTTTTTGTGTTCTGTTTATCTAGGTTGTAGCTCAGCTGATTATTACAAGTAGCTGTTCAGGCTTGGCATTTGCCTCTGGGCTTTGCTGAATGTGATGTGATGACAGAAAAAGTTTTTTTATGCTGTTCTACCCTATTATAAAGAAAAACAGCTAAGAAATTAAGAAATTGGGGTATGGTTAAAAGTCTGTAACAAAAGTTAACTTAAAACTGGTAACTCCAAATTTAAAACAACCATGTGGGCAGCCACCATTAAGAACAGCCACATGGGCAGCTGCCATTAAGAACAACCACATGGGTAGCCACCATTTTGACTGAGGTTAAAAAAGGGAGGTCAGATGACTTCATTGAGATCTTAAGTATATTTTTCTGTATAATAATTTCTGTCCTGTAATAAAAACAAGGTTTATAAAAGATAGGATTTAAAACAATGCTGGTTTAATGAGATATTAAAGCATTCATGTACAGGGATGTATCTTGCTGGCAACCAGATTTTGTAACCCAAGAGTTAACCCCTTGATATTGATTTTAAAAACACTAAATTGTTTGCAATGTTAAAACTTGGTTTTGCCTTATGATTATGTCTTAGGAAAACAGTTGAAAACTAGAGACTGAAATAGTCCTTCTAATATTCTTGCTTTTACTAACATTGGTAAGCTGTAGCTAATTGGGTAAAATAAGTTAAGCCTAAACAACATTTGCCTAGTCTAGATATACCTAACAGACTTTGGTTCCCCTGATCCTCAAACACTTCAGAGATCTGAGAATATGGCCTTTTAATAAAAAAGCTTCTCACAACAGAAACATGTCAGCTCCTGGCAGCATCCTTTCTCTCCTCCAAGAGGATGGATGGCTGCAGAAGAACTTCCACCTGGAAGCTTGCTTTAAATGTAGCAAAGCCAGCCACACAGCAAAAAATCTGCTTTGCTCTTTAAACCACTGCCAAAACACTGTCCAGACTGCCATCAACAGGACACTGGGGAATCAATTACCCTGCTTTGCTGAGACAACATAGGTTGCTCTCCCCAAATTCCCATCCCATAGGAAGGTCTGTCATATCCTCTGTGTTTGGCAACTGAGGACTGGTACAGCCTTGGGACTTTTGACCCTAACAACCACAGAGAAACCAGGATTGCTGCCTAGGTAGCTGGAAAGCTGTCTCACTTCTGCTTAAATCTCTCCCTCTCAGATCTGATGTAATTTGATGACTAGGGTACTGACAGATTTGCCAGTTTAAGAGCTCTCCCCTGACCCCCAAAGCTACAAGCACCTTGGTAGCTTATTAGTTCATTAGTTAAGTTTACTGTTAAAAGTACAGACAGGTGTGCCTCATTCACAGGCTTCATGGTACAGAATAAACAGGTTTCAAATGTAGCTTTGGATGTTCAGAGTCTTAGCATTGATAAATGCAGTTTTGGTAAATTGATAGAGCACTGACTACAAACAGTTTTCAGAAGTTCTTAAATTTCTGTGGATTTTACTATCCCAGCTTTTAGGACTGCATAGAGGATTTTACTATGATACCAGGATGTTAATCTGTTCCAGTTGTTTTATAGACACTTACCTACAGGTTCCTGGGGAAAGAGTTCTGCTACTGAACCAAGAAATCTGGCCAGGTGGAAGCTAATACCAGTCTCTAGAGTCCCTCTTTGACTCCACCCATCTTTAAGCCCATATTTTAGTGGTCCACTCCTCTCCTCGTGCCAAGGTCAACCTGCAAGGGGTCCTCCTGATACACTAGCCCCTGTACCAGCTACAAGGACACCAACTGGACGAGAACTGGCAGGTTGACTTTACCCACATGCCCACCCATAAGAAGCTCCATTATCTCCTAACTCATGTTGACACTTCTACAGAATGGATAGAGGCATTTCTCATCTCCAAGGAAACAGCAGATTTGATGGCTCAGGTACTCCTGGAACACACCATCCCTCAGTTTGGCATGCCATCCCCACCTAAGCTCCTGGAACATCAGTGCTGGTACCACCTCTCTAGGCTCAAGCAGGTACCTATCCAGCAACTGGGACCTGGTTTTCCAAGATGTCTCAATGAAGGGCATGTCTCTCATGTTTTGCTCATTCACCCTTGTCTCTTTTGTACAACCTGGGCACATCTTGGTTTCAATCTTTCTGGCAGTCATCACTCTTCCCATGGCTAACCCCATTCATAGGGCTGGTGTTAATAATCTATTTTTTTCTCCTAGCAACTTGCCTTCTCTGTCTCCTCAAGGAATAGATGCCTAAGGTCTCCAGGGTGGAGGTTAACTGAATACTTCTTCACCCACACCTCCAGCTGAGCATGAGCCCACCAATTCCTGACTCCCCTTCCCCACATCATCTCTTGCCAACAGGAAATAGCCAGATTTGAACTAGTGTCCGTATATATCCAAAAGGTTTGGGATGTTGGGAATCACTCCTCCCATTCCAGACCCTGCCCCTCAGAAAGCCCACTAAGGGTTAGCTCCTCCCCTGGGGCTGCTCAAGACCACTCCTACAGTAACAGGCCACCAGATCTGTCACATGATTTTCTCCCCTGCCTTTCTGAGAGTCACCCAGGAGTTTCTTTGCTCTGTTTATTAAATCTGAACTTATTAGTTCATCTTGATTGGCTTACCCACATCAGTGGACTTACCCACAATTGAGGGATATATTTTTTACTTATCACCTGTGCCATTATATGTTTGAAGTATGTTACCTGCCCTTTGATTTTGATTTTACAGGGGATTACAGTTAAGAGATGGCATGAATCTCAGATAAGACTTTGAACTTTGGACTTTAAAATTTACTTTGGTGAGACTTTGATAGACTATGGGGACTTTTGAAATTGAACTGAATGCATTTTTGCATTATGATATGACTACACGCCTTTGGGGCACAAGGAGTGGAATGTGGTGGTTTGAAAGAAAATGGCCCCCAAAGGGAGACACATTATTAGGAGATGTGGCTTTGTTGGGGGTAGGTATGGTCTTGTATCACTGTGAATGCAGGCTTTGAAATCTCATATATGTTCAAGATACTCAGTGTTTGAGTTCACTTCCTGTTGCCTTCTGATCAAGATGTAGATAGCATCATGTTTGCCTTCATGCCATCATGCTTCCTGCCATGATAATAATGAACTGAACCTCTAAACTATAAGCCAGCCCCAATTAAATGTTTTCCTTTGTAAGAGTTGTCATGGTCACGATATCTCTTCACAGCAATAGAAACCCTAACTAAGACAATGACCCTATTCTTCATCTCCAGTCCACCCACAATAGACTCACCTTCAGGCTCACCAATCACTCAGCACCTTGTCCACCAGGGGCAATTCAGTATGCTTACCCTTTGGTCAGTGTGAATGCTTCCCTGAGTCTAAGTGACCACTGAGCATCTGGCACCCCCGTGGTACTCTTGAATGCAGAAGTATACCAGTCATGATCTTTATTTATGGCTATGGCTGGCCCTTTTTATTGACAACCCTTCCTAGCCACAATCCCATAGCACAAACCACTTCTGCTACAGCTGATGAGCCTCCCCTTTATTGGCCAGTCATTCCCTTCCCTGCTTATGGTTTATGTCTCTTTCTCCACCAGTGATTTGTATTGCAGTCTTTAGGAGTACCTGCTTCAAGACCACATTTAGGGTTTGCAAAAAAAAAAAAAAATCCACAAAGGTAGGCAAGGGCTAAAGTTTTCTATCTGAAGGGTATTAGGGGGAAAACATGTATTCTGATGGTAACTTTCTGTTTTACTTCATCTTGAAAAATCTTTCTCTCTCAAAATCTCTCTGTCTTCACACAGCCACATCTCTTTACAAAGCAATGTCCCTCTTCTACACAGCTACACACCTCTCTTCTACACATCTACACATCTCTATTCTACATATCTCTCTCTCTCTCTCTCTCTGGATGTGTAGAAAAAACTCTGGAAAATTATGTAAGTTACATTTTGTGAGTCCCATAACATTTCTTGAGTAAACAATAAGAAGCAGAGCCAATCTGATATCACATGAGAAATCACAGTTTCTCTCAGACTTGGGATGTCACATTGACCAGCCAGTGAATAAGTAACCATGGCAATGCTTGGCTGTCAGTCAGACTGTAAAGCAAGAGCAGGAGGCATGTAGCTGAGTGCTCAGCAAATCCCGACCAAGAGTGCCATTGAAATTCAGGTCCTAAACAATAAACAGTTAGTTGGCTGACCCTTTAGTCTTTGTATCATAAAACTGACGTTAGGATTATGTGCAGAGAGTCATTTGCTGAGAGAATCTGTGCAGGGAGTTATGTCTTTAATGTTATCAGCCTGACTTTTGCAAGTGAAGAGCTGGCACTGAAATTGCTTCATGCCTGACCTTGGTTCAACAGATACCATGGAATATGTCCTTGTGCAATTCATTTGCAGGGGCAACTAGTCTACTTTGAATTTGTTTTTAGGTCTTAAATCAGCTAATGGTGTAAGAAGCTGTCTTTGTAACTCAAAATGTTATTTTCCTATGTCAGTCTGAGCTATGAAAAATATCCTAGTATTATTTCTATTCATCAAAATTATACAGCTTAAGCAGAAACCATCTTTCTCACCATCCCCAGATATATGTGTGCCCAGTGGATGGACTATATATGTGAGATAAACACACAGGCAGTGGGGGAAATACCCATAACTGCTTTTTGGGAAGACATATAGTGGCACATGAGAAAAATTACAGACAGAAGCAACCAGCTTTCAAAGTCTGTGGTCCCTAAGCCTTTCTTGACAAGGCTCCTTCATCAGAAAGTTGTTTGTCTGGTGGTTCAAACCTGAATTATTAATTGCCATCTGTTGTATTTACGTCATGGCCCATGACAGATTGTATAATTGGAAGACTCCAAACCTTCCATTTTGAAGAAACTGCAGGCTCCTATCAGCCTGTTGGAAACTGCTTTAAGGTAAGAGTACATTGGTTACTTCCCCCCCCACCAAAAAAACATTAGGAGGATTAAAAATGGAAGGTGGATAACTTAAGGCAAGTCATATAACTCAAGGACCTGATGAGTCACCTGCTGGATTCCTGGAAAGGCTCTGTGAGACATCCTACATATTTACCCCCATAGTCTCAGATGCTCCTGAAAACCAGTGAGGCACTAACACTGCCTTTGTCATGCAGTTGTCCCCAGGCATAAGGAGAAAGCTCCAGAAATTAGAGGGTCTTGAAGGGATGAATGGGTCCCAACTTTTGGAAATTGCTCAGAAAGTTTAAAAGTACCAAGATTCAGCTGAAGACAGACAAGAAAAGAAACTCTCCCGTGCAGTGATCATTGCCCTTGTGTGCTGTGGGATGGTCTGTATGGCAAATGTGTTGCTAATTAGTCAATAAATAAATCACTGATTGGCCATTGGCTAGGCAGGAAGTATAGGCGGGACAAGGAGGAGAATAAAGCTGGGAAGTGGAAGGCTGAGTCAGAGAGACACTGCCAGCCGCCACGATGACAAACAGCATGTGAAGATGCCGGTAAGCCACGAGCCATGTGGCAAGGTATAGATGAATGGAAATGGATTAATTTAAGCTGTAAGAATAGTTAGCAAGAAGCCTGCCATGGCCATACAGTTTGTAACCAATATAAGTCTCTGTGTTTACTTGGTCGGGTCTGAGCAGCTGTAGGACTGGCAGGTGAGAGAGGTTTGCCCTGACCGTGGGCCAGGCAGGAAAACTCTAGCTACACTTGTGGAAATAGAGAAGAGTGGAAATAGGGAAAATAGACCAGGAGAAGGGGTTCAGGGGCTTACTAGCATCATCTGATGAGGCCCTGAGTGCAGATCTGTTGGAATTTTGACAAAAATATCTGCAAAACACTCTGCTCCAGTGTGTAGATGGCCTCCTCAGGGATCTGACCACCGAAATGGAACATGGATATACAACAGAATGCCTTCTAGAGGACCTCCAAGCTCTGGGGTGTAGAGTCTTATTGATAAGGCTCAGGTCATTTGCCTAGGCTAAACCTACAGGAAGGCAAGCAAATGTTTTCCCATGACTGTGTTTCATCTATCCTGCAAATCCCTGCTCAGACATCAAAAATATAAATGTGGAAATCCCGGGGGGGGGGGGGTTGAATACTGCTGGCTATGGATGCCTGGGGCCCTTTTGACAGTGATATGCAGCCTTTGGAATGGATTGAAATTGAGAAAAGGGCCTTCAAGTCTTTGGAAATGGCCCTGGTGTCTGTCCCAGCCCTGGCTATCCTGGCATTACTAAGCCATTCCACTTGTAAGTGGATGATGTGAGAAGCATTGCCTAAAGAATTCTTGTGCAAACACTGGGATCCTGGAAAAGATTGGTGGCATATCTGTCCAAGAGACTTTCAATGTCTCGCATGTATAAGAGCCATAGCCACCATCACCCTGATGGTAAAAGAAGCTGACAAATTAAGTTTAGAGTTAGAACTGTTCCTGACAGCCCCACGCAATATTGAAGCCCTCTTGAGAGCACCCAAGAGATGATGTCTAACTCCTAGCCCTGCTTCTGGATCAATCATGCATTCAGTTCTCTAAGATATCAACCATCAACCTTGTTGGTATCATGTCAATGATAACTCCATGGGTTTCCTAAATGACTGTCTTAATGTGACTGACCTGATTCAGTCTATTAGGCTTGATTTGACTAATATCCATTGGTGACACCAGATGAAGTATTGTTCACAGAAGGGAACAATTTTATCCAAGATGGGATCAGGTATACAGGAGCAGCAGTGATTATCCAAAATAAGACTATCTGGGCACAATCTTTAAGCAGAGGAAGCTCAGCTCAACAGGACTATTACCACATACACTGACAGCCAATATGCTTTTAGCATGGCCCATGTCCATGGGGCTCTATACAGGGAAAGAGGATTGTTAACCTCAGCAGAAAAGGAAATCAAAAATAGAGAAGAAACCTTAACCCTATTGGAAGCTATCTGGTTACCCAAGAGAGTGTCCATTGCAAATGACACCAAAAAGGGGAGTCCCCAGCAGCCAGAGGCAACAGAACCACTGACTCCAGTGGAAGCCTCTCCAAGTCTTGGTAGCCCTGCTAAAGCCTAGCTTATAAGTACGCCTAGAATACAACCTGGTGAGGTTGACCAGGAGAATGAGAACTAGCAAAACAGGACAAGCAAGGATATTGGATACTGCGGACAACAGACCCATCCTTCCCATGAGTCTGGGAAGGCGACTGGTTACTGAATTCCACCAATCCACTCACCTAGTGAACACAAAACCTTCTGAATTCCTCAGATCCAAGTGCTATGTTCCAAGTTAGAGAAGCCTGATTGAAGACACCATGTTTAGATGTGCCACCTGTGCTCAGGTAAATCCCAACGGAGGAAGGAAGATTCCAGAAGAAATTCCAGCTCCAGGAAATGGGCCTGGGGAACACTGGGAGTTGGACTTTACTGAAATCAGTCCTATTGTTTTTGGTTATAAATATTTGTTGGTGTTTGTAGACACTTTCTCAGGATGATTGGAGGTGTACCCCACCCAAACAGAGACTGCTCTAATAGTTACTAAGAAAGTTCTTTAGGAAATTATTCCTAAGTTTGTACTGCTCCTAGCTTTGGAGTCTGACAATGGCTTGACATTTGTGGTGGTTTGAAAGAATATGGCCCCCAAAGGGAATGGCACTAGTAGGAGTTGGGCACTTGGTGAAAGGATGAATGGCGCTGGTGGGTCAGTGGGTGCCACAGAAAAGTTACAAGCCACAGCTACAACTACCAGAGTCAGAAAGAGCTTTATTAGAAAGAAACCAGGCCTGGAGAGGCAGAAGGATGGGGGGAGCAGAGCAGAGAGGAGACAGAAAGAGAGAGGGTGGGGGTCCATGTGTGACTTTTTAAGGCAGAGATTGCGTGACCACATGGTGGTACGCCGTCGCCCGTGCCCCCCTGATGTTGTAAGATGTTAGACCCGGAAGAGTGAGAGCAGGATCCTAACATTCCAGACTTTTGCTTATTATAGAAAAGCAAGTAAATAGGAATAGGGGCATCATTTCTCCTGGAAAAACTGCTTCCAGCTGACTTGGTAGACATTGATTGGCTCTTAGGGGGAATAGGGAAGGGGGGTCTTCAGAGGTAGACAGGCATTGTAGGATGATGTGCTGTCTGTTGTCCATTGCTCTGGAGCCGTGCATCCCTCTTGGCTTGGCACTCTGGCTGCTTTTGTATCTGACAGGATGCTGGTGAGACAGGAAAAGCCTGAAGTAGATCCAACCTGTCCAGATAGATTTAAGCTGGTTTCTGGAGCTTGGGAAAAATTTTGAACATGTTAAAAAGCAGCCATGAAAAGATTAGTGACCATTTGTGGTGTTTAGTACTCTGCTTGTATTGGTTAGTGTTAATGGGAGAGACAGAGAGAATGGAACATGTTTTAAAGCTTTATCAGAGACAGATTGTTTAAGACACCTGTTTCCTTTACTAGTTTAGCATCCAGGAGACACAGGTGATCAATTGTTGAGAGCATTTAACAGTAATAGATAGTTATATTGAAGTCTGTTTTTGTAGAGCCCAGATACTTTTAGCTGTTACAGTTTCTTACTTGATGATCTTTGGACTCCAGTTCTGTGATGGTCTTGTACCATTAGCTGAGCAGTGAGTTAGAACAGGGAACTGGGAAGAGAAAAGCTTGTGGTTCATGAGAACTTATTTCTTTGGAATTAGGGATAAGGCAGATATCAGGGCCCTGTCTGTGTCACTGTGCATGAGGAGGAGAAGCACTTCTGACAGGTCTGGAGTGGGATACATGGAGGGAGCAATGAAATCAAAGCTCCTATCTTAGCTGAAAAATCCTTTCTCATTAAATAACCCTGAAAGTGCAATTAAATCTGGTGAGGTGATAACACTGTCCTCTGTACCCCGACAATAGGGAAACGAGGAGAGGTGGCATCCCAAAACTCCCAGGACCGGGTCAGTGGCTCTGGTGTACAGAAGGCAAGAAATGGATCACTTCCATGCTGCATTCTGGGTTCCCTGCCATGTCTGTAGCCAAGCCTAGGTCTGCTGGAGGTCTTAGCTTGATGTTCCTATGCATCTTGGTGCCTGGGGGCAGTCAGCTGACTCTCTGTCTTTCTAGGTGGCATTTTCAACAAGGCTATTGATGGCCTGGCAGGGTATTCGCTAGCCCATGGCCTTTTTCCTCACTTAAAATGGGGACCCAATAGCTTTTGGGAGCCAGGGTGTGCCAGCACTTGGCAATTTTGTCCTCGGGCTTTTTATCTCTTCCCTGGCATACCTTGAATGCCACCAATGACACTTTCGCCTGTGGGGTCAGGAGCTTTGCTCTCCAGATGGTCTGGAGAACAAGAGACGGATTTTACTTCATGTCTTGAATTTTTTTTTCCCTGATGTTTACTGGCTTGAGAACAGCTTTTGGAAGACTTGCAGGCTATAAACTGATTTTTTACTTAAGAGCAATCCTGACTACTCTAAACTTATTTGCATGGATCCTAGCCTGCTTCCAGACCCCCTCATGGCAGCTTGAGAATGAGTGGGAGGAATTAAGGTTAGTTAGGGTGAGAGTCAGCAGAAGCAGCCCACAACAGTAGAGAGCCTGCCCACTGCCAGAGAGCAGAAAGCGGAAGTCAGATAGGCAGAAAAGGTGTCATGTGGCCGAGAAAACATCAGAAATGGGGAGGGAGAAAGGTTCAGAGCTTTAGCAGAAAGCTTGGGAATAAAGTAACCCTTTTTATTTGCCTGTTTGCTGGCAGAAGTTCCCACAAAGCTGTTATGCCACCAAATTTACTGGTATCCACCAAATTTACTGGTATCCACCCCTTTATCCCATGGCTGCAGCCAAGAGAGAAAAATAAAAAAATTAAAATAACAAACCGGGATCCTAGGCTGCTATCTCAAGCATCCCTGAGGTAGAGGAAGGATCTATGAATCAGCACAAGTTAGCCCTCTCCACTTCGTCAAGCGGGGTTAAGGGCTGGGAGCATTTGCAGCACATGGACCACCCGATGGTCCTACAGCACTGACCTCCTCGTCAGGAGAGAAAATATGTCGTTGCCAGTGCAGCTGCAGCGGCAGCGGCGGGACACAGCGGGACGCAGTTACAGCCATGGTTGTGGCTGCAGGGCTCACAGCGGTGGGCAGGATCACAGGCCCTTAGTGCAGGGGTTCCCCGCAACACTCAGTTGCAGACACTGAGTATGAAGGGAACTTCCTATCTAAGATCCGAGTCCATGGCACCAAAGAAAGGATGGACAGCACTGGTGAGTCAGCAGGTGTGGAAAAATTACAAGCCACGGTTATGACAACCAGAGTCAGAAAGAGCTTTATTAGAAAGAAACCAGGCCTGGAGAGGCAGAAAGATGTCGGGAGCAGAGCAGAGAGGAAACAGAAAAGAGAGAGGGTGGGGGTCAGTGTGCAGCTTTTTAAGGCAGAGATTGTGTGACCACAGGGCATCACGCAGTTGCCTGTGCCCCCCTGATGATGTAAGACGTTAGACCTGGAAGAGTGACAGCAGGATCCTAACAGCTGGAGGAAGTGTGTCACTATGGGGACAGGCTTTGAAGTCTCTTTTGCTCAAGTTTCCCTCAGTGTGACAGTCAGTTGACTTCCTGCTGCCTTCTGGTCAAAATATAGCACTCTCAGCTCCAGCACCATGTCTGCCTGCACACAGCCATGCTTCCCTTCAGGATAACAATGGACCGGACCTCTGAAAATGTAAGCAAGCCACCCTCAATTAAATGTTTTCTTTATAAGAGTTGCTATGGTCATGGTATCTTTTCACAGTAGTGAAAACTCTACCTAAGACAGAAGTTGGTCTTGGTTGGACTGGGATATTGCTGTGGTAGATCTGACCATGCTTTTGTTTGAAGTATTATGGACTTTGGTACTTTGGGTTTGGAAAGCAGTGGAATGCTTTAAGCACTGCTTAATGGGGCATGGAAGACATTGGTGCTGATAATGATTTGAAATACTGGGAACTGGCTTAAGAGATTTCAGAATGTTGTCTAGAAATCATTCTTGTGATATTTTGGTGAAGGAAGTGGCTGCCTTTTGTCCTTGTCTGAAGAGTCTGCCTGAGGCTAAAGTGAAGAGTTTTAGATTAATTCCTTTGGCAGAAGAAATATGAAAGCAGTCTGTCATGTGAATATTAGTGGTAACTCTATTGAAGATTTATAATGAAAAGAAGCAAGCTGAGCAAGGAAAAATATTTGAGGAGAAAAAGCACCAAGTGGTATGGAGCTAAGTCCTGTGTTCAAGGAGATAAACAGATTAAGAAATGGAATAAAGGGAGTGATGACCTCAGGGCACTATCTCACCCAGCTAAGTTCCCAACTTGTGGAAAGGAACTAAAGTTTAGAGCAGGGTGTGGTGGGGCACACTTTTAATCCAAGCACTGGGAAGGCAGAGGCTGGAAGATCTGAGTTTGAGGCCAGCCTGGTCTACAGAGTAAGTTTTAGGACAGCCAGGCTTGAGCAGTGAAGGACAGAAAGCTGGTGAAGATGTAATTGAACAAGGGGGCCATGTTCCAGCCCCGGTAAACAGCAGAACTTGACAGTTTCAGCCATGTGGTTCTGGCGTTAGAATTAAAGATAGAAGAAAGGAGTTATGGAATAAAGCCACTGAGGCCAGGCATTGTGTGAAGCTGTAAAGTTGAAGCCTGGATTGTCTTGGAGAACTTAAGATGTTAGAGATGCCAGAGTCATGTGATACCTGCCTAGGAAAGCTGCTAACAGGGAGTGGAACCAGCTCAAGAGAAAGAAGTGAAGTGTGTTGTAGTCAACAGAGCTGAAAGGAGTTGGAGATCTGAGTGGTTTAATGGGCTCCCCACAACACTTTTGGTCATAGATTTTTGTCACAGAAAATAGAAACCCCCAACCAAGACACCATTTCTTAAGATTTATTTTTTTAATAAAGAAAAAAAGGAAAAAATAAGGAAGTAGATAATTCACAATGAGATCACAAGTCTATTGAACACATTTAAAGTTTGTTAGATATTCATTTTCTGATATTTGCTCCCATTTAAATTGTAGTGTTGGGCATGGATAACCAACAAAGAAAGTATAAAGGGGACCCAGGAAAGGTGTTTGAATTTTTAATGATATTTTAGCATCATTCAGTATAATTTTCCAGATTTTGTCCTCAGACATCACAGAATATTTCTACAATTAGTTCAAACGATAACAATGTTGACACTATCCCCAAGGTAAAAGATTCCTGGCTTACTGAAATCTGAGATGCAGGGGTTTATTATCTACTGTGTTTTGGCAATTGGAGAGAGCGCAGGAGAAAGCAGAAGGGTGTGGGAAGAAAATCAACATTTGGGAACAGAATGTCACCTATTATTCTTCATTGGGTGGAGTACAGAGTGCTGGCCACTGAGGCTCTCCCTACTCTTACAGACTGGTGTTCCCTCTGGGTGTCAGGAAGCCTTTCTGCTTCTTCTCCTGGCTCTATGTTCTTGCTGAGGGAGGGATCAATACCAGCCAATGCTTTCTCCACCTGACACCATCTTTCCCAGTCAAGGTCTTGTAGCCTTGTGTGTGCCTACCTGTGTACCAGATGAGACATTGTAGTCCCTCCATAATGTTTTCTGGATATTTACTTGGAAAATAACATTCTGGCTAACACTCACCCAGTCCTTGAATATTTTGTGAAAGAGCCTACATTTAGTGGGAAAAACAGACATATGGAAATCTATTTTTGTACAATAAAGGGATGAGTCCAATGCAAGAAAGTTTAACATAGAACATGAGGGTCAGTGTTGAGCAAGGCATTATATGGACTAGGTGCTTTTTAGACACAGATAGGCAATTCGGATAGAGGGAATGACAAGAAAGCTTAGACAGATAGAAAAGGAGGTATATTCAACACAGCAGTAATGTTAGTGCTATTGAATTAGTAAGTTTAAGTATGTGTCTGTGTGTGTACAGGTTGTGAGACAAGCAGGAAAGAGGTGTGTGCCACATTCTGGAATCTACATTTCATCCCACAGCTAATGATGTGGGCTTTTAAGCAGGAAGTGAAGGTCAGTTCTGACATCTAAGGAGGTGGCATGACTTCAGTAAGAGGGGAGGGATGAGGCTGGACACCCAGGGACAGTGTGGAACAGCTGGAGTTGTCTCAGAAATCCCAAAGGATGTCAGTTTCCCAAGATGGACCATGGCTCAACTGTGGCAGTGCATGTGTGTGTGAAAAGGAAGTCTCCAGTGGTAATTGTTCAATTGATTGACAGTGATTGAAAGCCTGACTTTTCGGGTGGTTGTTGAACCTAGACCTGATAGGACAGGCATTCACCAGGGGAGATGTAAGGAAACATTATTAACAAGTCTGTAAAGGAGTCTCCTCATGCTTCAAAGGCATAATATGATGAAAAGGATGTGAGTTTATTTAGCAGACGTAACTTTTGATCATGAAAGGACCCCACAAGCAGTGTGGAGACAGAACCGGCCCTTTGTTCACTCCTACATGACTTCAGTTGAGGCTGTTTCTCCATTGCTTTTGAGCTCAGTTTTTTCCCCTGCTATTAATCTGCCACCTCGTGGCCTAATGAGAAATTTCAATCTTTAAGATGAGAGAGAGAACTTGGGAAATCAATATTCTTTTAGCAAACACAAACATTGTGTTTCACAGCATTGGCTGTGAAAAAGATTGTATCAGATCGGGAATGCCCCCTCTGCTACATAAGGCCAGCTTCCCCGCTTCCCTGATGTCGTGTGATAGGAATTCACAAAGTCAAAGGAAGAACAGCCGTAGGAACTTATAAATCTGTACGCTTTTGATCCTACAAAACAAAAGCTTGGATGGTATCTTCACATTTTAATATAAAGGTTAATTGCCCTTAAAGCTGAATAACCAGGTAAGATTAACATCCCTAAACACTGTCCAGAATCATAAGACAACTTTGCAAACAGATAGCAAATAGACACTGAATAAACACTCTGTCAAGTGAAATGAATGTATTCCACACATACACCCCTCAGCATCCATCCACATGGCAGCTCACAATCATCTGTAACTCCATTCCGGGGGATCAATGCTCTCTCCTGGCCTCCACTGACACCAGGCACACACGTGGTATACATACACACATTCAGACAAAACAATTATACACATAAAATAAAATAAATAAGTCATTTAAAAACTAAAGGGCAATTAAATCACTTAGGAACTAGTATATTTCTTAAGTTTCCATTTTGAGGTCTCTATTTTAATCTGATGCCATTAGTTTTTAATTTTCTTTTCTAGGCAATCTTTGTGTTTTCTCAGTCCAAGTCTGTTGTTCTTAAGTGCTGTTATTTTTATTTTATGTGTTCTCCTTCCAAACAGCCATATCTTGAACTTACTATGTATCTGAATTAGTGGTGTGTAGCCTCTCTCTCAGAGTGGGCAGCCATTTATTACAGCAGGACATACTTGGCTGCAGTTAGCAGCAAGCCTTGGCTGCTTTGTAATGTGTGGAGGAAATGAAAAGCCTTTCAAACCCTGCAGGCTTCTTACTCCTTTTCTTACTAATTTGGAAATCTGGCTCCCTTCTCAGTTCAGGTTTTACTATTGCTTGTGAGTCCACCTGGCTGGCATTGGCATTAACAGAATGTCTGTCTAAACACTGGGCTTGACTTTAATACATCCTGTCACCCACAAAAAGACGTCCAGTTGACCTGAGCAGAACCATGAGGAGAGGACCTGCAGGTGTCCTTCCATGTCCACAAGTCCATACTTGCACACTTGGACAAACACAGATGGGAAATACTTTAGAAAACAAGAATTGCTTTTATTGAACATGTAATAGATTTTCTTGATATTATTTCCTTTTGTATCAGGTATTATTAATAAACTACAGACCAGTTACAGTATATGGGAAGATGGGTCTAGGTGGTATGAAAATACTATTAACACACCATTTTGTATAAGGGGCTTGAATATCTGAAGATTTTCATATCTCTGCATGTGATGGGGGGGGCAGCTATACTCTAGGACTACCAAAGGCTGTCTGTATTACACAGTGATATGAAAGTTAGAGTGAGTATAACAGAGACAACCCAGGCCACCAACATGGCCTCTGGGATAACTGAGACAGCAGAAGTTGGAGCTGGGTCCTTTCATTAGTTACTTTCCTGTTGCTGTGGTAAAATACCCTGAGAGAAAGCAAGTTAGGGGGAAATGGGGCTTCATTTGGATTATGGTTCCAGAGGCTTACAGTCTACAATGATTGAGAAGGCATGGGAGCAGGAGCCGGGGGGGGGGGGGGGGGGGGGGGGGGCGGAGAGACACAGGAAGTAGGTGAGCCCACGGACCCCCAACAAATCTCCATGTCCTGACAGTTCCATAACCTCACAAACCCTGTCACCAACTGTTCAAATGCACGAGCCTAAGGGGGACATCTCTACACTGAGTCATGCAAGCAGTGTAGGTGACATGAAGAACCAGAAATGAAAGTGATCCAAGCTGTAAAATCAGGAAGGAGTTCAGAGTTAATGATTAAGCTTGGGAAGGGCACAGCACTTATATTATTTACCTTAGACCTCTATCCACTTTATCTACTGCTGAGAAATACTTATACTGGAAACACACTCCCCTTAGTGTCTGAGCACATGGAAAGGCTCCATTGCCTCCTAAGGGAAGATGAGGTGCAGCTGTTGGCTTGCCTTTTTCGCCCTGTGAAAGACCGCTCTCTAACCCACTGGCCCAGTATCATGTGATCTACTTCCCCCAGGCCCAGGCTGTATTAGGTGCTCAGTTCCCAGGAGCAAGGGGAAGTGGAACCAATTCTGCCACCCTCAAGGGACAAGTGAACACTAACTCCCTGCCTGTTCTCACAGTTCAACGTCTTCCTCTTTCAGACTTTGACTTTCTGGGCTTCATTTCTCCTTCTGATGGAAGTGGAGCCAAGCTAAGCACACCACCCCAACCTCACTGCCCCTTTCCTCTGGGGCAGGAGCGTGACCCCTGTTATCCTTGGCAGCTGAGGGCCGGCCTGGTGGCATCTCACCACAGCAGACTTGTCTGGTCAGTTTTATCATGGTGAGACTGCAGGTCACAGAATCGAAGAGAACAATGGGATTATCAGGTCCCTCCTTTTGGGGGCATTCTGGAACATTTTCCGAAGCCTGGACATCCTGGTTGCTCGGCTGCTCCTCTTCCCCCACCCCACCCCACCCCCCAGAAGCCTAGCATTACCTCAACTCTGACCCCCAACTCTGAGATCAGCCTGGCTCTGAGGCCCAGTCCAAATCATGTTGATAGCTGGAGGACAGTAAAACACTGGCACTCCTTAGGAGTTCAGATGTCTGTGCCTGAGGAGTCTGTGTGTTGTGTGATACTTTGTTCGTATTCTGACAAATACAGCTTGCCTAGAGATCAGAGGGCAGAGGTAGCCACTAGTTAACCATAGAGGCCAGGCAGTGGTGGCACACACCTTTAATCCTAGCTCTTGGGAGGAGGAAGCAGAAAGATCAGGAGTTCAAGGCCGCCCTGGGCTATATGAGATTGAACTAATCTAAATGAGAAACAGAGCCTGGCAGCGTGGTGGTGGTGGTGGTGGTGGTGGTGGTGGTGGTGGTGGTGGTAGTGCACGCCTTTAATCCCAGCACTTGGGATGCTCACACCTTTAATCCCAGCACTTGGAATGCTCACACTTTTAATCCCAGCATTAGGGAGGTGGAGACAGAAATATAAAGGAGATGAAGACAGGATCTCGCTGCTGCCCCAGTTCAGTCTGAGGACTCGTAGAGACAGGAGTTCCCCCATTCTGTCTGGAATTTAGTAAGAGGTAAGGAGTCTCTGGCGACTGCTGCTCTGTTTCCCTGATCTTTCAGCTTCCACCCTTGTACTCTGACTCTGGGTTTTTAATGTTAAGACTAAATAGATTGGTGCTTCATTTGTGTGAAGCTTATTGTAGAATACACACCATTTCTGAATGAATTAATCACCCAAGGCTACAAATTTTCAGGTTTAGGGCTCAAGGGTGGCACTAAGGTGGGTTATGTTTTGGGGGTTAGCAGTTTGTGGGAGAGAGAGTAATGTCCACACAAAAGAGTGAGGATCCCTCCTTGTACCGTTTTAGAGGCAGTGGGAGGTTCTATGTCACGTGACTGTTGCTTGCAGCCTAGCTGTCTGACTCCTGGGCAGTCGAGGAGAGGGTCTTTAGCCTAGGGCCTGTATCAGCTTCAAGGATAGGGAGAGAAGGAATCTAGGAAAACAAGCCAGTGGAGAGGTGTTATAAACAGGCATGGTCCTGGCTAATTAATAGAAGGCCTCCCCAAAAACCTTCCAGAAGAAAGAAAAGATGGAGCAAGCAAGTTATGCTCATGAAGGGTTAGGAAGAACCGGAAGTAGGAGGGTGTTGTCTTCAGAGGCCATCAGGAGCAGTAGAGACGCAGGACTGTAGTCACGCAGGGGTAGATTATCCCGGAGCCACAGAAGACCTCACTCTGCTTTCAGTAGTTATGCCCGCTGCACCAACCTGGGCGTTAAACTGCCTCTGTAGGGCTTTCCAGGCAGCGCTGCCCACTAGTTGGAACTGTCATGGAGGATGATCTACGTAAAGAAGGACCTTTTCCTTCGGTATCAATACAACATAAAATTCAAGTCAGAGCCACAGACCGGAGAGGCCACTCTTGGCTGAGGTCATGCGGCATCGGAGTCCAGGGCTCCTGTATCTGATCTGCCCTTCACACCATCCTTCCTTGGCTTCTCTGGTCCCTGTTAACTCTATTGCCATTCCTTTTCAGTCTCCCCACGACCCTCTGGATCCTTTCCTTTCTTTCTTCACAATTAGCTCGTGTGCTGTTTAACTGAAAACAAAAATGAGCATTGCTTCCTGGAAGCCCCTGGACCCCCCAGGCAGCCTGCCAAGCTGAAAATATGGACAAAAAGGCAACCAGGGAGCCATGGGATTCAAGACTGCCTCTCCATGCTGAGTGGGCATTTGTCCTTATTTGAAGCTAATTTGTGATCCTTTCCTAGCTCTTGCAAATGCTTTAGGTTCTGCAGGCACCAAATGTTCCCTGAGTACGTTAAACAAAAACACCAGGAAAGAACAGAAGGTTGACATTTTACCCAACCCTGTGAGCAGAAAGGAAAACATTGAAGCTGAAAAATTGCTCTCTGTGCCTACAGTTCTGGGAAGGTTAGATTAAGTTAAATGGCCTCACCAGCCCTTTAAAATAGGAAAGGACAGCCTTGCTTCCATCTTCGATTAAAGCTGGCTCATATTGCCAACAGTTGGCAACATGGACCCCGGGGAGGGCCTACTGCCACAAATGTGCGTCACCACTGTTCTGTCCAGCACTCACAGGCACCCTGATGCTCCTCCATTTCCTACACTGTTCTGTCCAGCACTCACAGGCACCCTGATGCTCCTCCATTTCCCACACTGTTCTGGCCAGCACTCACAGGCATCCTGATGCTCCTCCATTTCCCACACTGTTCTGGCCAGCACTCACAGGCACTGTGATGCTCCGTCATTTCCCATCTTTGGCACCTAATTGTTGACCCACACTCTTCTCAAAACATCTCTGTATCTACTCCGCCCCTCGCATTTCTCCATCATTCAAGCCTCCTGTCTGTCTTTATCTCTCCATCCCTGGAAGGATTACTGCAGCCAGTTCATCGGACTCATCCTGAAGCTTCAACTCCCTCTAAGGCCAGACCAATACTTCTCAAGCTCAAATTTCATTTTTTCAGTGAAACCTCCAATGGATCTTCATGCTAGAACACAAGGCTTAAAAATACAGGCCACTGTAAAGGTTCCCAATAACTGGCCACCATATTTCCCACTTACGTTGTTTCTATCCATTTCCTAACAGTTTCACTGTGGTCCCCCTCCCCATTATTTTAACCAGAATGGCCCATGTGAGGGAAAGTTCTTGAAAAGAAACACAAATTTGGCTGAGACCTCTGAAAGGCTGATTAGAACTTTAATGATGTGGAGAGGTTGGAATGTTGCAAATCACTGTCCAAGTTATCTTGGTAAATCTTTGGCTCCATTAATAGCCATTTATTACCCACCTCTGTATATGACCTAATATCTTCATGACTATCAGGTAAATCCTTTGGAATGTAAAAGCAGACCCCCAGTCTCCAGCCAACTGGATGGGTACGAATGCTGTGAGGCAGCATCTAAGGCCTAAGCTGAATTCTTCCTGCTTTGCTCGTAGCTCACCTACCTAACATTTCTGCCAGTGTATTTAAAAAGAGCCTTGATTTATGACTTCTGTTCTGCTACCATAGAAACCTCACCAAGCCATTACCACTTTGGAGCTTGGAATGTTGGGTAACCTAAATCTGTGTTTTTGGGCATTGTCACTCATATTTGATTCTAGAATAAACTATCTCTTATCCCCTCTGAGGTGAAGGTTTGTGCCAATAGGCACATGCTTGGTGACCCATTTGCTTATGCTTTTGAGTCCCTAGAAGAGGTCCAAATGAGACACCCAAAGCTCTGCATGTGTCTTGCAGGACCCCCCCCCCCCCACTCTTGGCTGACCTCACCTTTGTATCACCCTGTCACCTTGCTGAGTGGAAGAGATGGATGATTTCTTGGAGTCGACAGCATCCAGTGGAACACTGGGGAGCTAGTGTGAAGATAAAGGGGTGTGTCTGTAGAGAAACTGTCTTGAGTCTGGGACTGAGTTCTGATTTGTGAATTTATATGAGGAAACTGTCCAAAGTTTGTGAGGAAAGCCACAGGAAAAGAGGAGATGAAACCATCCTTAGGTCTCAGAGCTGAGAAAAAAAAAACAACAACCTGTATCAGCTGTTACAGAAAGACAGACCTCCTAATGTATAGAACATATAGTAGTGTATGCAGAACATGTTGCTGAATTAGCCCAGACTTAAGCCTAGAAGGAACCCAACTGATTCTAAGCCTCTCAATGTGTCCCAGAGATACTAGAAATAGATTAAATCTCCTACTCAAAAACATAAAATTTATAATCTGACACTCAACTTAAAAACAAATCAGTAATTCAAAGAAGCTATAAAGTATGACCAGTGACAGGGGAAGGGACCCTATCAATAGCAGCAGACTCCAAAAGCACAGACAATAAAATGAGTCCACAGTGAAAACAAGGCAGCCAATAGTAACACACTCTGTACCTGCAGGGACAAAAGCGGACTGAGTATGGAGAGGAGCGAAGAAAGCATATGAGGGCTGAGGTTGTGTCTTACTCTGCTCTCTGTTGCTGTGATATCACCAATACCAGAAGCAATTTGGGGAGGAAAGGGTTTATTTGGCTTCTACATCCCAGTCACATTCCATGGCCAAGGGGAAGCGAGGGCAGAAACTCAAGCCAGAACCCAGGGCTGGAACTAAAGCAGAGGTCACGGAGGAATGGTGCTCTCTGGCTCTGCTCTCCATGGTTCTTGCCTGCTTTCTTGTACAACTCAAGACCACCCACAGTGGGCTGGGCCCTCCCTCATCAGTCATTCATAAAAAAAATTACCCCGCAGACTTGCCTACATACCAATCTGATGGACACATTTTCTCAACTGAAGTTCCTTCTTCCCAGACCCTGGCTTCTGCCAAGTTGACAAAAATCTAACCAGCACAGGATATATCACTGCATGAGTTCAATATCTACCATTGATCAGCAGACATAAAGAACATTCACACCGACTTTCTAGAAATGCAAATAGTAGACTGAGTGGAAATACACCCAACAGAACTAGTGACACATTATCCGCTGCAGAAAAAGAGTGGGGTACAGCACTGTGGTTACTATTTATGTAGGCACACACTGTTAAAAGAAATGATGAGATTTTTCTGAGAATGTCTTTATTATGCTTTCAAAGGACACCCTTGCTTGATGCAGAAACCTCCGTTATGAACTGCTCATTAGGTCGGAAGTTGTTCATTGCTATCTGGGGTATGTGACTTGGAGTCACTTACAGCCCGGTTTTCCCTATACTGCTGCTGGAAGGTTTTTCTCTTTATTTATTTGACTGTCCACAGACCAACTATGACATGAGGGGATGGAGCGCTGAGTCTATTCTCCTGGAGTTTGTTGAGTTTCTTGGATGTCTCAATTTATATTTTCCCCTGGGGCTGAAGGGATAGCTGAGTGGTTAAGAGCACTTTCCGTTAGTGCAGAGGTCCTAGATTCAGTTCCCAGCATTCACATAATAGTTTGCAACTGTAACTCCAGTTTCAGGGGATCTGATTCCTTCTTCTGACCTTCAAGGTTATGTGGTACACATACATAAAAGAATTTTTTTAATTAATTTTTTCTTATCAATGTTGGTGAATTATTTTTTCAAGGTATTGCTTTATTTCATCCTCACTAAACCTATTCTTAAAAACCCATTTTACAGACAAGGAAAGTAGATATAGAAATTGTCATTTATACAAAATGGCAGAGATCAATTCAAAGCCTCGGTCAGTTTGTCTCTAAGCTTTACCCACTTTCTTTAAAAACTGATGCTTGACTGTATTCTTTGACAGTTCCACACATGTACAATGTGTTTGGATCATTATCCCATCCCCACCCCACCTCCTCCCACTCCCGGAATCCCCTTCTCATCAGATCCCTCCCCCACTTCCACACCCCTCTTGCTTGCCACCCTCCCTCTTCCTTAAAAGAGATTTAATTAGGGCTGGGCTCCTGTGCATGGGTGTTGAGCTGTTCTCTAACATGGACACCTTGCCAGCAGCTACACCTGAAAAAAAAGTGACCATTAATTGCCAATAGGTCTTCATCTCAAGGATGGGTCCCCATCCACGCTGGAAGTTCATCCATTTCTATTAGACTTTCCAATTTGGTGGAATATACAGTTGTGAGATATGTCCCAATATTTTCTGAATTTTCTTGGTTATCTGTTGTAATGTCTCCCTTTCATCTCCATTTTGCTAATTGGGGTCTTCTCTTGTTTATCTTTTTTATAAGCAACTGCTGTTTATTTCATTGGTTCTTGTTATTTAGTTTTCATTTCTGGTCTGTTAATTTCTGCCCTGACCTTTATTTTTCCGTGGACCCAGTGTGTTGGGGAGGGAGTATAACCTGTTGTCTGTCAGTTTCTGCTGCTCTCACTTGGACCATCACCTTGGTTCCAAGGTCTCCTGCTGCTGTTGCAACCTACAATCAGCATCTAGTCCTTGGTGGTCCAGCTCACTGCCCCTGCCGTGCCATGTGTACCAGAGACAGTGCTTCTCGGCAGTTTCTCCTGCGCTCAGGAGCCACTTGTGGGCACCGCTGCTCCTGTTTGCTTCCTCAGAAGGTCTCTCCCAGCTCCAGAGGTTCATTTACAGCTTGTGGGATTGACTTCATTGTGAACACAGATGGCCAGGCACACGTGTGTACATGTCTGTTCTCTTTTACTGAATCTCATGAAAGAGGTTTTTAATCAGTCATCTTATCTGGAAATCCTCTTCAATATTTTTTTTCTCTTATTCAGACTGGAAAATTTCTATTAATCTGTGTTCAAGTTTACAGTACATTCCTTTCATTAGTTCACTCAAACTTGCTGTTGAGACCATCTAGTGACAATTTCATTTAGCCTGTTCTAATTTCTGGCTCTAGAATTTCCAGTGGGGTTTCCCTTTTGTCATACTTGCTGTTTCTTTATTGAGGTTTCCTACTTGTGAGTCATTACTGCCATGTTTTCCCTTAATTCTTTAAACCTATTTATAGTCACGGCTTTGATGATTGTGCTGCCAAGTCCAACATCAGAGTCACTGTCTGGTGACCAGTTTCCCTGTGACTATGACGCCACATCGATCGTTTCTTTTCATGTTTTCAAGTGTGAGAATGTGCTGAAAAGTAGGCACAATTTAAACAACAATTATTGATTCTCTTTATTTTACCCATAAATCTTATTATCCTAGTAACTGACCTGGACTTAATCAGAAGAATCTCTCACCCAAGAATGTCCAACTATACTGAATTAAAGAAAGTTCACTCCCTAAGACTCCTACACTGTCACTAGAGCTGGATTATACACAGATCGGACATTTGGAAGACAACCTCATTTGAATTTCTTTAGATGAGTTTCCTATGAGCAGACACCACCCTCAGCCAGTCAAAGATGAAGTGTCTGTGTAACCCCTCCTGCTCCTCTGTTTTCAGGATCTCTACACGTTCTAGTCTGCTTACACTCACTGGAATAAGATTACACATTGTTTGGTGGCTTGTTTTTTAACACAGGGTCTCTCTATGTAGCCCTGACTGTCCTGGAACTTTCTATGTAGACCAGGCTTGTCTTATCCTCACAGAGACCGTCCTGCCTCTGCCTCAGATGCTGGGATTAAGGGTTTGTGCCACCATGCCCAGCAAGACCACCCCATTAGCTAGCAGAGCTGTGGTGTCTGTTTCTTCCAGATTGCTACTAATACAATTATGTTAGTTATGAGGTTTTGCTCAGGTTCGTTCCCTCTGACTATGAAGTTGTTGTTTTCCACAGATGGCTCTGCCAGGAAATCTTAAATTTTCTTATCAACTGAGGTAAGATAAGAGACAAGAGACTCCCAGCCCAGGAGGCTGCCAGTTCCCGCTATTCTTAGTAAATAGCCAACCGATTTTCATAAATGCTTAGGAAGTCTTTTTTAGTCACATTTTTTTTGTTAAACTAATGTCAGCTTACACAGTGTGTACATAAATAGTTTCAAATATAATATGAACAGTCATCATTTGTTCACCTTAGTTTCTTGAGCTGAACATTAATTCATGTTTTCTTTTGTTTGGCTGTTTCCCTACTAAACCAATCAAATAAACCATCACTTCTTTTTCGATTTTTTTCCATCTGAGCATTTCTCTGAGAGTCCCTTCTTTGACTCTTGCAATTTGGTTGTTTTCTTTTCTGCAGAATACTCATTATAAGAATGTCCTTTGTCTTTCTTCTGTGTTGGGGGTGCTGTTTCATGGTTAAATGCTATTGTTCTGAAGGTAGTAAGTACAGTGACCAGAAGCATTGGCTCCGCAGACAGAGTCCAGCTTGGGCTGGAGTCCAAGTCTAAATTAGTGTACCTGCCACCTCCAAAGACCAGCTTTCCCAGCAGTGGTGTGAAAGACAGCACTTACCCCATCCCGTGGTTCCAAAGACCCCAGGAGCTAAATATCAGCACTGCTATCTTAGGTTATGTCTTGGGTATAATCTTAGATATACTAGAATATATTTGCTGAAGCTCTGGAATGTTTTGAGATGTGTTTAGAAGTCCTCTGAATGTTAAAGGTGCCATGTCATTACCTGACACATTTCAGTGTCACTGTTGTGAGGTTGATTGTTTTCCTTTAGGATCAAAAAAAAAAAAAGAAAGAAAGAAAGAAAGAAAACAAAAACTAAAACAAACACAATTCTTGGGAATTTTCAGAATCTCTTGCTCCTATTTGAATATTCTCCAGAGGTCACCAACAGTGTCTAGCCTCTTTTAAGGCTGCCCATCCTTTCAGACTAGAGTTTCATCTTTCTCCTCTTTTTCATCTTTATTACATCCTGGAGCAGAAGAGATTGCTCAGCAGTTAAAAGCACTCACAGTTCCTGCAGAGGACCAGGATTTGGTTCCCAGCACCAACATGGCAGCTCACAACTGTAAGGCCCTCATCACAAGCGAGTGGCTAGCCCTTGCCCCCAGACTGCTCTAAGGACTTGAGGCTCCGGTGGCCAAGCTCCACCCTACAGAGAAAAAAGGCCCAAGATCAGGCCACAGAATCCCATGAATCCCAGGCTGCACTGGAAAGCTCTGCCCACTCCCAACCCCACCCAAGAAACATTATATAAAGCCTACCTGGTGCTCAATTCCCTGCTGCTTCTCACTGGCAGAGGCAGCCCCCCGCATCTGTGGACTACTCTGAAGGCTGACAGCTCTGTTCCACAGCCAATGGAGCATTCAATTTTTGTATCCCCCAACCACGGGGTGGTTTGTTGATGGTCTTGATCTAAAAGTGCTAAGACTATTATTCCCCAAGGGTAATTCCCTCCAGTGCAGAACTCAGTGTTTTGTTTCCCTTATTTCCCCACAATGTTGAGGGATACTTCTCAGCCTGGCCATTCACCACTTCTGCTGGAGCAAGTAGAAACCTGCCCAACTGACCTGCTACAAAGTTCATTGCAACCAGCATCCAGTTCCTGGTATGCAGAGAGAAGCTTATAGTGTGAATGCAGTCCTGGCTTCTCCCTGTCCAGCCAGACACCACTGCATACCACAGGAGCAACAAAGATGAACTATAATAGATCTGGGGCACGAGTTCAGGATCAGAGGACCTGGAAATTATTTTCCTCAATCTTCTTTGTTTGTTTCTTTGTTTGTTATTGTTGCAGGGTCTCACCTTGTAGCCTGGAACTTGCTATGTTCATCAGGCTGATCTCAAACTCACAGAGATCCACTTGCCTCTGCCTCCTGAGTGCTGGGATTAAAGGCGTGCGTCACCACTCCCTGCTTTCTTTACCAAGTTTTAAAGTGTAGTTTTTACATAAAATATTATGCTTTTATTTTTATTCCTCTCTGTACAATTAGCTTTATCTATGCATTTTTAAAAGTTTCTGACTATACATTGTCTCTTGCAGTTTTACTTCTTCTTACATTTTTTCTTTTGTCTTCTTTCACTGAGCCATATACCTTGCCCTGCTTTTCTTTTTTCCTTTTCCTGCATTTTTAATCTTCTTTTATTGTCACTTCTAATTTTTTAATTGCATAGTTTATTGTACATTGTTTTCTCCTTTCCTTTCCCTCTGTTAGTGGTGTAGTTGCTGTCTTTAATTGGTTTTCATTGTGTTCTAATATCTGGTTTTGATCTTGCTAGTGCTACTTAAGTTTGTTTTCTCCTCTCTGAGCAGTGTTGGGTACTGAGCCCTTAGAAGGCAGCTGCTCAGTAAGCTAGCTCCCATGTAAAACAAGAGAAGATATCCCTCCAAACACATGCGCAGATTACAAAATAGAAAATCAAGCAGCATGACAAAGCGAGGTAACAAGAGTTCTCTAAAAGTTCAACACATGTACTCAGAGACATTGAAATGGTTAGAATGCCAAAGAATCCAGAAGTCTACTTTTTAAAATAATTGATGGTCTTAAAGAAGATCGAGACAAACAGATAATGAAATAAAGTTAATGAGACTTGGTTGAGAAAGTCAATAGCTTTGACAAAAAATTCAACAAAGAAATATAGATTCTGGAAAACCAAACCAAAACAGATAAAAAGAAAGATAACTCTTGGGAAAGAGAATTCAGTAAGTCAAGTAAAAAGTTCAATGGAACAACTTAAAAATAGGTTAGACCTCGTGAAGAAAGGACAGTAGGAACTGAAGAGAATGACTAAAAAAGAAGACTAGACCCAGTGGAAGAAAGAACTGCAGTTCTGAAGACAGTTAAGGCATTAGTGAGATTGGAGAACAGCCATGAAGCAGAAAAACTCAGTCATGATATCCAACACCACAGGGTTCTGGAATACAACCCAAGAGACCAAACTTGAATATGTGGGGTGAAAGAGGGAGCCAAGATATAGACAGAAGGGTCAGAAAACCCATTCAATTCACCACAGCAGAAAGTTCCCCAACTCTAGGAAAGAAATGGACATCCATGTATAGGCAGCTTTTAGAATGCCAAGTAGATGTAACCAGAAAAGAACCTTTCCATGCCATATTACAGTTAAAATGCCCAGAGTGCAGAACAAAGAAAGAACACTGAAAGCCATAATAGAGAGGCACCAAGTTAAGTTACATGCTAAGGTAAAATAAAGAAATGGGATAAATAAAAGATGACAAAAGGAAAAGAATGTGGGGAAGAAGAAAGAGCCAAAACATAAAATCTAATTATAAAATAAGGGGAAAGTACGTTAAAAATTGAGCAAAGAAGGGCTGGAGTGATGGCTGAGTGGTTAAGAGCATTTGCTGCTGTTCCAGAGGACCCACTTGGGGTGGCTCACAATTACCTGCAACTCCAGTGCCAGAGGATCTTGTGCCCTCTTCTGGCCTGAGTAAGAACCTGCACTCCCTCATTCCCTGACACACACAATTCAAAATAGAAATGAACTTGGGGCTGGAGAAGGCTTTGTGGGTAAGAGCACGTACTGCTCTCGCAGAAGATCCATGTTCTGTTTCAAGCGCCTACTTTAGGTTGCTCACAACAACCTGTAACCCTCACTGCAGGAGATCTGATACCTCTGCTTTCCTAAAGCCCCTAAAGTTCACACACACACACACACACACACACACACACACACACACACACACCACATACACACACACTCACACATACACACACAGAAAATAAAATCTTCTCGATATTAAAAATACAACTTTTACAAAATTCAGGAAAGAAGAGGACTAGGGCTGGTGATGTGGGTTATAGGGTCAAAATGCTGGCTGTCAATCTAGACAATGATTCTATCTGAGGACCCCACATGACAGAAGAAGAAACTGTTGTTCTCTGACCTCTGCATGTATGCTATGGCATGTGAGTGTGCACACTCACACGACACAAAATAAATAAGTAAATGTTGAGAAATTTAATATTTAAACATTTAATATTAGAATTTAAATATAAGAATATTAATGTCAAAATAATAGCAGCAGTTTCAGCTGACAGAGTAAAGTGCAGAGACCCTCAGAGCCATCCAGGCCATAAGAATGAGCTGCAGGTGTCATACCAGAGTCACAGCAACAAAAACAGCATGTACTGACAGAAAGCAGACGTGTGCACCATGGACTGGAACCGAGCATACAAAGATAGTCTCACACAGCTACAACTGTCTGCTTCTTCACAAAGATGCCAAAAAAAAATGTATGTTGGAGAGCAGACAGCATCTTTAAGTAAAAGGTGTTGGGAAGACTGGTACCCACATATAGAATAGCTCCTGTCTCTCACCTTGTACAAGAATTGTCTCAAAATAGTTCAAAAAAATCCTCAAGACCTGCAACTTTGAGACTGCTGTACAAATACATAAGGGGAACACTTCAAGACATATGCACAGGTACCAGCTTTCTGAATAGGTCACCAGCATCTCAGGGAACAGCCACGGGCTTGATAAATGAAACTGCATCAAGTTAAAAAGTGTCTGTGCTGCAAAGGGAGCAACTGCCAGAGCAAAGAGAGAGTTTACAGAGTGGGAGGAAAACTTTGCCAGACACACATCTAATACTGGATTCACATCCAGAATATGTATGAAAGTACGTTGTTTATCAGAAACAGTTGGAACTGGAGATCATCATGATAAGTGAAATAAGCCGGACTCAGGCATCTAACACCATTTCACTCATATGAAAAAGCTATATTTATTTATTATTTTTGAAGATTTATTTTATTTTGATTTATGTGTCTCATGATGTGTGTGTGTGTGTGTGTGTGTGTGTGTGTGTGTGTGTGTGTGTGCACGAGAGTCCTGTGCAAAAGCAGCAAGGTCTTTAACCACTGAGTTATCTTTCAGCCCCCCCCCCAGATTCTAGATTTAAAAACAAGAATAGGAAGAAGACTCAAGAGTACAGAGAACTAGGCTATCACGCACAAAATCCTGGGTTCAATCCCCAGCACCAGGAGCAAACACATTTTTATATGGAAAAAGCAAACAAATGTGAAAATAGAAAGAAACTATTTAGGAAAAGAAAGGGACTAACAGGAGAGGAGACAAGGTGTATGTATGTGTCATGTGATCAAACTAAATTATACATACATGAAAATGCTATGGCAAACCCCATTATTTGTACCATTAACACTTACTAATAAAAAAGAAAAAGTACAAACAGAAATGAAAATGACAGAACTGTTATAGACTGGTGTCTGTTGTGTCCAGCTTC
Source organism: Peromyscus californicus insignis (assembly GCF_007827085.1). Lineage (NCBI taxonomy): Eukaryota > Metazoa > Chordata > Mammalia > Rodentia > Cricetidae > Peromyscus > Peromyscus californicus. The sequence goes on along the minus strand of NW_026294447.1, from coordinate 2,179,357 downwards.
CACATAACCAGTTTTATAGTGTATTATCAACTGTGTACAGCGGTGCAAGATGGAGGAACTCTGGCAGGGCCGATCTGCTAATAAAAAAGCATTTTAGGGTCCTCAGCCTTGAATGGGAGACAGCAGAAGTCAGAAGACAGTTAGTTCTTCAGCAGTAGAGAAGGGTTGAAAGACGATAGCACACTCTCTCAAAGTCTGCAATGTACTGGGGAGAGAACTGTTTAACCACGCTGGACACAGTGTGGCTACAAGCTGTAAGATGTCTCCACAAGTTCAGAAGCAGGCTTTCTGGCCAACCTGCTCCCCTGCCTTTGGTTTCAAAGACAGTATTTGCACATTGCTGGCACAACTCATTGTTCCTTTCCTCAATTTTATTTGATGTTAAACTAATAATTATAATAAATGACCGTATCTAATCACTGAGCAAATAAATCAATAAATTTAAAGATAGATTGGGTGGTGAGGAGTGCCTTAGCCTTGCCATTCCAAGGTCCCTGAGAAGCGATCTTGCACTCCTTCCCTCTTGCAAGTTCAAAGTGGGTAAGCTCTGAGCCCACTCCTGAGCCTCTAGAACAGCCTCTGGGACACACTCTCCTCCATAGCTCTGAACAACTCAGACCCACAGCTCTGTGTATTGGCACAGTGCAGACCACCTCAGTCACCTCTGGAATACCATGCAACGCAACCTTTTGTGTTTTCAAAACCCATATCATATGATGGCTCATTTGGTAATTCAGATCCCCACACCAGTAAGTCACTGGATGTGGGTCAAAGAAGGGGTGTGACCTTGACAGAGGAGGCTCTGTGCAGACAGGTTACTAAGTTTTCATTGAAGAGTGATCTGGACAGCACATCCCTGTGTCTACTACACCTTTCTTTAGGGGCATTTCTCCCTGCAGGCTGTCCAAATTTATACCAATTTTCCCAAAGATAACTTTATTCAGTATGTACACACCAATAACAATTGTTTCCAAACTCTCCATCTGTTCTAGCGACCTACCACGTAATGTCCCCACTTTATTTCTGATTTGTCACTGACTCATGCCCTCCCCGCACTTAGGAAGCTTAGACATTTATTGCCATTTGCTTAGTAACTATTTATTGTTTATAATAGTTCTTTGTCTATGTCAAGACTTAAGCTCCAAATCCACTCCACACATTTTAATTGTGAGAGTGGGAGACAGCAAAAGTAAATGGCCTTTCACCCCAGACTTCATGCTGGACTTGACTTTGCTCCCACAGAACTGTTACCTTTGTGTTCCTAACAAACAAAAGTCAATCTAATATACTGGACAAAGTGTGTTCCCATTAGTTCACTCAAGTCACTTGAGAAATCTACTAGCCTTTCTCCAGAAAAGGGGAAGCCATTTCCCCCAAATGACAAAGAAACAATACCAGCCAGGACTAGAAGCCCCCATTTCTACCTTCACCTCCTGGCTCCATGCTGAGGATGAGCGGATGAACACATCTGCTACCGCACAGGGCAGTGTCCGCCCATGAGTCTCTTTCCCACGGGCACATAAGCTCACTACTGATGTTCAAACTTAATCTTTTCAACACCATTTTCTCTAACTACAGTCCTTGGTACTTGGTGTACAATGGCACAAATTAGTCAGCACATTTTCTGGCATTTTGCATTCTATTGAGTACTTCCCCATAGTTAACCTATCATTTTCAGCTGTGTTGTCTAGCACTGGTAGTCTGTGCAAGACCTTTGAATTTTTCTTGGCATGGCTTCTTTGCCAGGCACACATATGTACCAGGCTCAAAGACTCATCCTCTCCTTAGCAGGGTATGAGACAAGAAGTTGGCCTTGATTTTCTCATCTTTGGACAAGTGTTTTGTTACCTCCAGTTCCTGGTTAAAACACACACACACACACACACACACACACACACACACACACACACACACTACTCTGTTCATAAGAATTTCAAAGTTCAATGAACAGAAAATGCCTGGAAAATCACCCACCAAAGGATTTCTCCAGCCATGCTTTGGGGAGAGATGGGTGCAGAGACTGGTGAAGAGTTACATGAAGTAGGAGGTGTATATGTTACCCAAAGTCTACAACATTGCTGTGATGTGGGAACACATGATGGACATTGGCACTTTCCATCCTTAAGAAGGTGTCGTCATCTACCATCAAAGAGGTATCCTTTTGGAATTCTATTCCATCTAGAGAGATTGATTGATATGATAACATATGTCCATTGTTGGTCTCTTGCAATCAGAGGCATACTTTATTAGGAAGGCTACCAAATAAAAGGCTTTGTTGTGAATTATTATTAAGCCATTATATATTACTGTATTACTCTCTAAGCAGGGTCTTAAAATTTATTGAGACTTAAAATTTCTTTGGAGAATGAAAATGCCATTCAAAATGTAAGGTAGTTAAGACATGTGCTCCTGTCCTTGAGAAATCCTGACTGCACTTGGAAATGTTTGATTTTGGAATAAAATGGCAATGATTTCAGAGGAAGAGAATGCAACACTGAGGACAAATGTGATTCATGATTTATGAGCTAATGAGGGGAAGAGCTGGAACTAGAACTTGGCTCTTCATATTCTGAGTTCAATGCACTTTTTATTGCCAAAATTGTCTTCCTGGTGTGCAAAGATTTAAAGTCAATTCTCCCTAAGACAAGTGTTTCATCAATTTCCACCTTATTAAGAAATGTAATTAAGACATACAAAAAGCACCAAGAATAAAATATTGACTCTCATGAAACCATCATTAGCTTAAGAAATAAACTATTATATTACCCACTGCTTAGCTTAAGAAGGAAGACATAGTGTGTTGGCATTCTGGCCCACCCCTTGGGGACCTGCCCAGCATCCTGATGTGAAGCCCCCTTCAAGAGGAAAAACCCCTTGCCCTCATCCTTCTTCCTCTTTCCCACTCTCTCTTCTCAAGTCTGTGCACACCTCCACTTTCCTTTCTCTTCTCTCTCTCTTTCTCTCTCTACTTTCCTCTTTCTCTCTATTCCCTCTCCCCTCCCCCTTTAATAACAAAACTTTCCATCCTTCAGATGCCCTTCAACTGAAGAATGAATAAACAAAATGTGGTACATATACAAAATGGAGTACTACTCAGCAGAGAAAAACAATGACATCATGAGGTTTGCGGGCAAATGGATGGAACTAGAAAAAATCATCCTGAGTGAGGTAACCCAGACCCAGAAAGACAAACATGGTATGTACTCACTCATAAGTCGATACTAGATGTAAAGCAAAGGATAACCAGACTGCAACTCACAACTCCAGGGAGGCTACCTGGTAAAGAGGACCCTAAGACACAGGGATCGCCCAATGACAGAGAAATGGATGATGAGATCTACATGAGCAAACTTGGGGTGGGGGTAATGGAGGGCAAGGGTCAGGGGAAGGAGACCTTAGGGGAGAGGGAGGTCCCAGCTGGATCAGGAGCAGAGTGGGAGAACAGAGAGGGAGATACCATGATGAATGAAGACCCCAGGGGAATAAGAAGCAGCAGAGTGCTAGAGAGATCCCCATAAATCCACAGATACCTCCACTGTAGATTACTGGCAATGGTCGAGAGAGTGCCTGAGCTGACCTGCTCTGGTGATCATATGGTTGAACACCCTGGCCGTCATGATAGAACTCTCATCCAGTATCTGACAGAAGCAGATGCAGAGATCCATGGCCAAGCCCCAGGTGGACCTCCAGGAGTCCAGTTGGCGAGAGAGAGGAGGGATTGTATAAGGGAGACATATTGAGACCATGATTGGAAAAAACACAGGGACAACTAGCCAAACTAGTGGAAACACATGAACTGTGAACCAATAGCTGAGGAGCCCCCATGGAACTGGACCGGGCCCTCTGGATAAGACAGACAGTTAATTAGCTTGAACTGTTTGGGAGACCCCCAGGCAGTGGAGCTGGGACCTGTCCTTGGTACATGGGCTGACTTTTTGGAGCCTGGGGCCTATGCTGAGACACTTTGCTCAGTCTTGGTGTAGGGAGGAGGGGACTGGACCTGCCTCAGCTGAATCTACCAGGCTGGGTTGACTCCCCAGAGAAGACCTTGCCTTGGAGGAGGTGGGAATGGGGGGTGAATTGGGGGAGAGGGCTGGGGGAGTGGGATGAGGGAGGACGGGGAATCCATGGCTGATATGTGAAATTAAGTTAATTATAAAATAAAAATACTATATAAAAAACAAAATATAAAAATTAATAAATAAACAATAAAACTTTCCATGTGGACAGCACGGTGTGAGTAACTTTCTGCCGTGCCCCCTTGGCCGCCATCACATGGCATGTCTCTTCAGCTTAAACCCGCCAAGGCCTCTCGCTCACCATTTCACAACATAGTTGGCTAGAGGGATGGCTCAGTGGTTAAAGATGCATACTGCTCTTGCAGAAGACCCAAATTTGAATCCCAATACCCATGGCAGGCAGCTAATAACTGCTTGTAATTCTAGGTCCAGGGCATTGTAGCTGGAGTTTTCCCTCCAGGTCCCGCCAAGCCCTGGCAGTCTGACAGCCCACTTATAAAACAAACACACAGACACTTATATTATTTACAAACTGTATGGCCATGGCAGGCTTCTTGCTAACTGTTCTTATATCTTAAATTAACCCATTTCTATTAATCTATAAGTTGCCAGTGGCTCGTGGCTTACCAGTATCTTAGCATCTGCTTCTCATTGTGGTGGCTGGCAACGTCTCTCTGCCTCAGCCTTCCACTTCCCACATTCTCTTCTCTGCTTGTCCTGCCTATACTTCCTGCCTGGCTACTGGCCAATCAGCATTTTATTTATACACAGCGATATCCACAGCATTCCCCCTTTCTTTTTTTTAAAGGAATGTTTTTAACTTTCACATAGTAAAATTATATATAACAAAACAGTTATCTAGCAAGAATTATAGTTACAATATCTAGTCTATTTGTATTTGACAAAATAAAAGAAGATATCCTATCTGTCCTATATTTGTGAGTCTAAGGTTTCATATCTAACTTATCTTTTATCATAACTGAGGAAATTATAACAATCTACTCTTCAACTACATCAAAAGCCCCAGAAGGATATACTATTATCCGAGAAACAGAAGAAGGACACAAGCAGCTTTCAGGAGTCTTGCAGGGTAGAGAGAGACAGCTGGCATCCTGGACAGTCACCTAATGTTTTTCTGTAAAGTTGGGGCACCTGTCTTCAGCCCACAGGTCTAGAGTCTCTCAGTCACTTCTCTCTGTGTCCTGTAGAATGTCTGGCAGTTTCCTCTTCGAAGCAGGAACCTGAAGGACCATTTTGTCAAGCAAAGTTCAGTGGTCACCTTCCTATGGGTCCTGCATGTCCAGTTGATCAAGTAGTCCAGGCAAGAATAGTTTCTTGCCCAAATGGCTATTTTTGCCAAGGTGAAGATAAACTCCATATAGAGTGTCTTTGATGCCCATCCTCCTCTCTGAAGTAAATCCGGTGCTGCCAGGAGCAGACATGTCTTTCTGTCCAGAAAGTCTAAATTTTTAAAACATTTTAAATGCCATATTCTGTAGGTCTTTGAAGTATTTGAAGATTACCTGTCTATCTGAAATATATCTATGTATACTCAAAAGACTTAACTAACATGGCTACAAGCATGATCATTAAAGATGACTAATAATCTATTTTTTACTTATCCATTACAATTTCAAATGAGCTATACAAACATAATACCTTAAACAAGAGTAGAAATATACACACAGTATAACAAAATTAACTTCAAATTTGTATCAATAAACTAAAATCTATACCAATGTAAAACATTTCAAACAAGTTGTTGCTCTTTAAAAGTAGGTTCATTAATCTACCTTTTCACCCTATCAAATCTATATCATATCCCCTTTTTTTTCTTTAGAAAGAGATTGCATTTATAATCAACCTATTTTAAATAAAAATATTGGTTTTTCTGTGTCCCACACCAGAGGGCTCTTCTGATGTGGGACACAAGAATCTCTTTACCTTTTCTTTTTTAGCAATATGCCCGGGTTTAGAGAAGGTGTGAGCCAATTCCATCTCCAAAGCTAGCTAGGTATATTTGGGAATTTGGGCATAGCTTCTCTTACTACTTCCTGCTGGAGGGGGGTGCTGTATCTTATGGGGACACAAAGAAAATTTTAGGATTATGGAGTAGTCCATGAGGGTGTATTGTCTGAGCCAGTTGCCTTGAAATCACTATGATTGTTGGATCATCTGGGCCATGGTGTCATCAGAGACCTTCCAGGAGGTCTTGGCTGGTCAAACCTGATGTATCTTAATCTGAAACAAATCCATAGCCCCTGGCTTTCTGTGGAAACAAAAGCAGAGCCTCCTTTCCAAATCAACATATCTTTACATCCAAAATTTGAAGTCAAGGTACCTTTAAAATGTACATATTGACTTAACTCAACAGCTTTTACAATCAAATGTCTTTCTGCAGTTAAGAATATCAAAGAGAACATAATCCAGATTCTCTGTGTGTTATCCATTTTTATGTGACTTATTTTTTATGTTAATTTTACTGACTCTTTAAAGACTTTATTTTTCAAAACTACCTATTTGTTTATATAACTGTATATATTCCTTTTTCTCTCTCTTTCAAGCCTACGTACATTTTTACACACATTTAAAGTCTTGTTTCATCTGAATCTGTCTTATTGTGAATCTATTGCTTTAAACTGTAGCATTTCTAAGTCTGAAACGGCTGCTGTGGCTGCTGGCTCTGCCCACCTCAGCTTCCCAACATGGCGGTGGTACAGTTTACCACCAGCTCTGGGTCTGGAGCCATGTGTACCATCAACTATCAGAAGCAGTTCTTATCAAAGCAGCATATAGCCCAGAAACCTTTTTTTTTTTTTTTGTACTAGCAAAGGCTAAATCCACCACACAGCAGTGTAATGTGCGGCTTGCAGAGGCCTCATTCCCGCCATACTGCAGGTCAAGTATGCACGCCACAAACCCACCATATAGTAGCTCAAGCCTGTAGGCTGCGGCTAACTTGAGAGAGACAACTAGGAAGCTGTTTTAGCTCCATTTTAGAATCATCTTTCTCAGGTTTATGTGGAAACTCAAGCCGTTGGGCACCATTTGTAGCTAGAGTTTTTCTGGTCCTGCCTGGCCCATAGGACAAATTTCTCTAACCCGCCAGTCTCACGGCAGCTCAGACCCAACCGAGTAAACACAGAGAGATTTATATTACTTATAAACTATATGGATGCAGGAGGCTTCTAGTTCTTATATATTAAATTAACCCATTTCTATTAATCTGTAAGTTGCCACTGGCTTGTGGCTTACCGGTACCTTACATCTCGCTTGTCATGGCAGCAGCTGGCCGTGTCTCTCTGCCTCAGCCTTCCACTTTCCAGCATTATCTTCTCTGCTTGTCCCACCTATACTTCCTGCCTGGTTACTGGTCAATCAGCATTTTATTTATACAGAGTGCTATCCACAGCAGGGCATCTGAATCCTTTGACCTCTGTGGGTACCTACACTTACAGATACACATACATGTAATTAAAAATAATAAAAATAAATCTTTGAAAATTTTAAGAAGTAAGGCATAGGCACTGTGGTGGCCTGCAAACTGCCGTGTCCCACCATGATGATAATGGACTGAACCTCTGAACTGTAAGTAAGCCACCCCAATTAAATATTTTCCTTTATAAGAGTTGCTGTGATCATGGTGTTTCTTCAAAACAATAGAAACCGTAACTAAGATGGCACATTTAAAGCTCTTTCTGTATGACATTTAAGACCCTCCTGAAAGAACAAGTATCTTTAATTTGTTATTATTAATTTGATGAATATTTTAACATTTGCTACACATATATATGTACATAAGTGACATATGGTATTCTTTACATTTTAAAGCTTTATAAATGGTGTTATACTATATCTTATTCTGTATCTTTTTCCATTTCACCTTTCTGAGATTTATGGTTACAGGGGAAGGCCAGTTCAGGTACCCTCTCCACTATTGCTAGGAGTCTTAGCTGAGGTCATCCTTGTGGATTCCTGGGTATTTCCCTAGCATCAGGTTTTTCCCTAACCCCATAATGGTCCCCTCTATCAAGATATCTCTTTCATTGCTCTCCCTCTTTATCCTTCCCCCAACTTAGCCATCCCAATTCCTTATGCTCCCCCCCCCACATCACTCCCCCTCTGCCCCCAATTTACCGAGAAGATCTCTTCTATTTCCCCTTCCCAGGGTGATCAATGTGTCCCTCTTAGGGTGCTCTTTGTTACCTAGCTTCTCTGGGGCTGTGGATTGTGGCTTGGTTAGCATTTGCTTTACATCTAATATCCACTAATGAGTGAATACATACCATGTTTGTCTTTCTGTGTCTGGGTTATCTCACTCAGAATGATTTTTCCTAGTTCTATCAATTTGCCTGCAAATTTCATGATGTCATTATTTTTTTTAGAGCTGAGTAATACTCCATTACATGTGTAAATGTACCACATTTTCTTTATCCATTCTTTGGTTGAATGACATTTAGGTTGTTTCCAGGTTCTGGCTATTATGAATAATGCTGCTATGAACATAGCTGAGCAAGTGTCTTTGTGGTATGATTGAGCATCCTTTGGGTATATGCCTAAGAATGGTATCACTGGGTCTTGAGCTTGATTCCCAATTTTCTGAGAAACTGCCATACTGATTTTCAGAGTGGCTGTACAAGTTTGCATTCCCACCAGCAGTGGAGGAGTGTTCCCCTTCAACACATCCTCTCTAACATAAGCTGTCATCAGTGTTTTTGATCTTAGCCATTCTGACAAATGTAAGATGGAAACTTAGTTGTTTTGATTTGTGTTTTCCTAATGACTAAGGATATTGAGCAATTCCTTAAATGTCTTTCAGCCATTTGAGATTCTTCTGTCAAAAATTCTCTGTTTAGATTAGTACCCCATTTTTAAATTGGATTATTTGGCATTTTGATGTCTAGTTTCTTGAGTTCTTTATATATTTTTTAGATCAGCCCTCTGTCAGATATGGGGTTGTTAAAGATCTTTTCCCATTCTGTGGACTGCCATTTTGTCTCATTGACTGTATCCTTTGCCTTACAGAAGCTTTTCAGTTTCAGGAGGTCCCATTTATTAATTGTCAATCTCAGTTTCTGTGCTACTGGTATAATATTCAGGAAGTGGTCTCCTGTGCCTATGTGTTCAAGGCTACTTCCCACTGTCCCTTCTATCAGGTTCAGTAGAGCTGGATTTACTTTGAGGCCTTTAATCCACTTGGACTTGAGTTTTGTGCATGGTGATAGATATGGATTTATTTGCATTGTTCTATAGGTTGACAAGCAATTATGCCAGCACCATTTGTTAAAGATGCTTTCTTTTTTTTTTTCATTGTACAATTTTAGCTTCTTTGTCAAAAATCAGGTGTTCATAGGTGTGTAGATTTATGTCAGGGTCTTCAATTTGATTCCAGTGATCCACCTGTCTGTTTTTATGCCAATACTTGTTTTTTTTTTTTTATTAACATAACTTTATAGTAGAGCTTGAAGTCAGGGATGGTGATGCCCCTGGAAGTTCTCTTATTGTACACGGTTGTTTTAGCTATCCTGGGTTTTTTTGATTTTCCATATGAAGTTGAGTATTGTTCTTTTAAAGTCTGTGAATAATTGTGTTGGGATTTTGACGGGGATTGCATTGAATCTGTAGATTGCTTTTGGTAAGATTGCCATTTTTACTATGTTAATCCTATCTATCCAAGAGCATGGGATATCTTTCCACTTTTCTGAGATCTTCTTAAATTTCTTTCTTCAAAGACTTAAAGTTCTTCTCATACAGGTCTTTCACTTGTTTGGTTAGAGTTACCCCAAAATATTTTATATTGTTTGTGACTATTGTAAAGAGCATAGTTTCTCCAATTTCTTTCTCGGCCCATTCATCATTTGTATATAGGAGGGCTACTGATTTCTCTCTTTTTAGTTACTCTTGTATCCTGTCACATCACTGAAGGTGTTTATTAGCTGTAGGAGTTCCCTGGTAGAATTTTGGGGGATATATATAATCATATTACCTACAAATAGCAAAAGTTTGACTCCTTCCTTTCCAGTCTGTATCCCCTTGATCTCCTTTTGTTGTCTTACTGCTCTAGCTAGAACTTTGAATAGATATGGAGAGAGTGGAAGCTCTGTCTTGTTCCTGATTTTAGTGCAATTGCTTTGAGTTTCTCCTCATTTAATTTGATGTTGACTGCCCACTTGCTGTATTTTGCTTTTATTATGTTGTGGTATGTTCCTTGTATCCTTGATCTCTCTAAGACTGTTATCACAAAGAGGTGTTGGATTTTGTTAAAGGTTTTTTTCAGCAGCTAATGAGATGATCATGTGGCTTTTTTTTCTTTCAGTTTGTTTATATGGTGGGTTACATTAACAGATTTTCATATGTTGAACCATCCTTGCATCTGTGGGATGAAGCCTACTTGATCATGGAGGATTTTTTTTGGATGTGGTCTTGGATTCAGTTTGCCAGTATTTTATTGAGTATTTTTTTTTTATCAATGTTTATGAAGGGGAGATTGGTCTGTAATTTTCTTTCTTTGTTGCATCTTTGTGTAGTTTGGGAATCGGGGTTACTGTGGACTCATAAAAAGAGTTTGACAATCTTCCTTCTGTTTCTATTATGTAGAACAATTTGTGGAGTATTGGTGTTAGCTCTTCTTTGAAATTCTGGTAGGAATTCTGTCCTGAAACCATATGGCCCTGGGCTTTTTGGTTGGGAGACTTTTAATGACTGCTTCTATTTCCATAGGAGATATAGGTCTATTTAAATTGTTTATCTGGTCTTGATTTAATTTTGGTATGTGGTACCTATTCAGAAATTTGTCCATTTCTTTCAGATTTTCCAATTTTGTGGAGTACAGGTTTTTGAAGTGTGACCTGATGATTCCCTGGATTTCCTCAGGGTGTGTTGTTATGTTCCCTTTTCATTTTCATTAATTTGGATATTTTCTCTCTGCTTTTTGGTTAGTTTGGATAAGGGTTTTTCTATCTTGTTGATTTTCTCAAAGAACCAAGTCTTTGTTTCATTGATTCTTTGTATTGTTCTCTTTGTTTTATTCATTGCAGCCTTCAGTTTGATTATTTCCTGTTATCTACACCTCCTTGATGAGTTTGTAAGGCTTTCTGTAATTTGTGTTGTTGTTGAATTCTAACTTTAAGCCATGGTGATCTGATAAGATTCAGGGGGTTATTCCAATTTTTTTGTATCTGTTGAGGTTTGTTTTCTGACCTAGTATGTAGTCAGTTTTAGAGAAGATTCCATGAGGTGTTGAGAAAAAGGTATATTCTTTTGTGTTTGGGTGAAATGTTCTGTAGATATCTTTAAGTCCATTGAATCATAACATCTCTTATTGCCCTGTTAAGTTCTATCTGGCAGACCTGTCCATTGGTGAGAGTGGGGTGCTGAAATCTCCTGCTATTAGTGTGTTGGGTTTGGTGTGAGATTTAAGCTTTAGTTTTTTTTTGTTTTTTTTTTACAAATGTGGGTGCCCTTGTATGTGGGACATAAACATTCAGAATTGAGACTTCATCTTGATGGATTTTTCCTGTGATGAATTTGAAATGCCCCTTTTCATTTTTTTTGATTAATTTTAGTTTGAAGCCTATTTTGTTAGATGTTAGGATAGATACACAAGCTTGCTTCTTAGGTCCATTTGATTGGAAAGTCTTTTCCCAATCCTTTACTCTGAGGTAGTGTCTGTCCTTGAAGTTGAGGTGTGTTTCTTGTATGCAGCAGAAAGATGGATCCTGTTTTCATATCCATTCTGTTATCCCATGTCTTTTTATAGGCAAATTGTGTCCATTGATATTAAGGGATATTAATAACCAGTGATTGCTAATTCCTGTTATTTTTTGGTTTGGGGAATGATGTGGTAGTGTGTGCATGTGTGTGTTTCCCTTCTTTGGGATTTGGTGTGAGATTTATCTATTGCCCGTGTTTTCATGTGTGCCACTAACTTCTTTGGGTTGGAGTTTTCCTTCTAGTACTTTCTGTAAGGCTGGATTTATGGATAGGTACTGTTTAAATCTGGTTTTGTCTCAGAATAGCTTGTTTTCTTCATCTATGGTGACTGAAAGTTTTGCTGGGTATAGTAGTCTGGGTTGGCATCCATGGTCTCTTTGTCTGTTCAGGACCTTCTGGCTTTTAGGTCTCCATTGAGAAGCCAGGTGTTATTCTGATGGCTCTGCCTTTATATGTTACTTGGCCTTTTTCCTTTGCAGCTCTTAATATTCTTTCTTTATTCTGTGTGTTTAGTGCTTTGACTATTATGTGGCAAGGGAACTTTTTTTTATTCTTTGATCCAGTCTATTTGGTGTTCTGTAAGCCTCTTGTATCTTCATAGCCATATCCTTCTTTAGGTTGGGAAAGTTTTCTTTTGTGATTTTGTTGAGTATATTTTCTGTGCTTTTGAGCTGGAATTCTTCTTCTTCTACCCCGGTTATTTTTAGGTTTCATCTTTTCATGGTGTCCCAGATTTCCTGGATGTTTCATGTTAGGCATTTTTTGGATTTAATATTTTCTTTGATCAATGAATCTATTTCCTTTATCATATCTTCAATGTCCAAGAGTCTGTCTTTCATCTCTTATATTCTGTTGGTTATGCTTGCATCTATAGTTCCTGTTCGTTTACCCAGATTTTCCATTTCTAGACTTCCCTCAGTTTGTGTTTTCTTTATTGCCTCTATTTCAATTTTCAAGTCTTGAACTGTTTCCTTTACCTATTTGATTGTTTTTTTTCTCAGCTTTCTTTAAGGGATTTATTGATTTCTTCCAATTTTTTGTTTGTCTTTTCCTCAATTTCTTTAAGGAAATTTTTCATTTCCTCTTTGAGAGCCTCTATCATCTTTATGAAGTTATTTTTAAGGTCGTTTTCTTCTGCTTCATCTGTGTTGGGATGTTCAGGTCTTGCTGTTGCCGAACCACTAGGTTCTGGTGCCATGTTACTCTTTATGTTGTTGACTGTATTCTTACACTGCTGTTTACCCATCTGGGTTTCGGATAATTATAGGTACAGGTGTTGATTCTTGTTTTGTCTTTGTTGGATGGGTCTTTTGTTCCTGTATTGTCTGTTTCCTTTATTGTCTTTTGGCCTGAATGGCCAAGGGTTCTGGTGATTGGCTGGTTTTCAGGTCAAGTAGGACTGTCTCAGCTGAGGTTTGTTGGGTTTGGGTGCCTAGATCCAACATACTGTCCAGTTCTTCTGGCTGATGTGGGCTTTATTTGTGCCTATGGGGTCTGTTTTTCCAACTGATGTTGTGCCTATGCGTACGGCATCTGTTCTTCAAACTGGTATAGGTTTTGCCTGTGCCTGTTCTTACAATTGGTGCAGCTGTTGTTTTGTGCCTTGAGGGACTGCTGATGTTGCAGGGGATACTTGGCAGAGGGTGGGGGTGGGAGGGGGTGATAGGTTCAGTGGGTTTGGGTAATAGAGTGAGTCTTGTAGATTACAGAGTCCAGTAGGTGGCAGCAGTGGTAGAGTGGCCTGCCTACTGGACTCTTCTGCTGGCAGGTTGCTGGGGCTAAGATGGGAGGGTGAGGGCACAGGATGTGCCCTAAGCCTTAGGACATAGAGATTTGGGCAGTTCAGCTAGAAGACCAGTCACTCACCTCTTCTTCCAATTGATGCAGGTGGTGCCTCTCGGGGATGCTGGTGGTGTGGGGGATGTTTGGCCAGGTGGAGGATGATGGGTTCAGTGGGTTTGGGTGGCAGAATGGGTCTTGTAGGTTACCCCATTGGCAGCTCTTGCATGTGGTTCTAGTGTTGCTAGGTGACCTACAAAAGAATCAGAAAGAATTCCATCCTATCGGATTTTAATTCATTTTTTTTTTCTCAGAATGTGTATGTTGGGGCTTCTTCACCAGAGAGGACAAAGATTCATCAGGTGCTCACTGCAGAAGTGACACAGAAACCAACCAGAGGACTCAGGGATATGTTGTTCCTCTAATCTTTAGGCCTTTCTCACACCACATCTGTGCTCCATAAAGACTCTCATGCTATTGACAAACACCCTGCAATCACATGTTGATTATACAGTCTTTTCTAAATAATTTGGAAATCTGTATTAATAAGCCTTGAATTTTTCACTCTACCAAGCTTAGTAAAGACAATTTTAGAATAAAAACAAAAGCTCAGATGTATATACAAGAACAGTTATAATGTTATTTATAACTGAATAAAATACAGAACTAGATGAATTAAAAGGTTTATGAATTAAGTATGATATGGTTATTAACAAATATTATTGAAAAATACTTAAATATATGATATTATGATCATTGACTATCAAGCTGGAGAGATGGCTGAATAGCTAAGAGAACATGCTGCTCTTCCTGAGGAACTGGATTTTAAACCCAGCACTATCAGGTGGTTCACAACACCTGTAAGCTCAGCTCCAGGGGATTCTGACCTCAGTGGGCACTTGTGTTAATGTGCATATACCCACACCCACACACATACACATAATTAAAATAATAAAAATAAATAACTTTTTAAAAAGTGATCATTGACCGTTTTATTAAATATAAAACCATATATAAAAGTCTATTCTAAAAGAGCATTATATATACATATATTTTTACATATGGAAGCCACTCAAGGAGATATGATAAAATTTCAGTTATTTATTACAGAGTAGTGGAATTGGGTGACATTTTTATTCTTGATAAATTTCTTATCTTCCAAGTTTCAGCAATGAAATCACACTGCATATAGAACCAGAGGCAAATGCTGAGAGTTATTGTAAAGCCTGGGTCGAATTGCTGCCAGATGTCTCCCACACTTCCAGTGCAGCTGGTCACATGTCACCAACTGCACATAAAGCAGTCTTTAGCAAGACGGTAATAGCTTTTAAATATAGATGGTGGATATCTGATATTGATTTACTGTGTTTTCAATTTTTCATTCTAACTGAAAATGTTTATAATAAGAAATTGTAAGACTGATTTATCATCTGAGAGCATCTTTTTTACTTTTTCTGTACCTAAGTCTTTTTAGCTTCCAATCATGTAATGTACCTTGTAGTTGACTAATGCTGGGTGACATTTAAAAATCCTGCTTAAGAGAACCAGAAGCTGCTGTCAATTCTAGAACAAAGAAGAGGTGTGCAGTCTCATCTTTGCAGATACTGGTCAAAGCCTGGCTTGGGCCAGCAGGCTGAGTGTCCGACTGCAGGGGCAGCATGTTGTCACATGGGCACAGAGAAGTGCAGAGACCTTGAGTAGACTTGAGGCTGAGAAACAAAACGGGAACCAGATGTGCAAATGTCCAGATAGGGAAAGGTAGAAAACAGAGGGCAACACAGAGGTGACTTCCCTCCCCGGCATTTCTAGAATTCTGTGGCTGTGTGGAGCACCAGGCCAAACAGCTAAGGAGCAAGGCTGAGTGATTTTTGCATCTTGGAGACACAGAAGGGGCTTGGTGTGCAGGCCCACCTGGACAAACGCCTTAGCAAGACAGCCTAACTCAGTCAAAAGACCCAGAACACTAAAGGCATAGAAGGGGGTCAGAGGTCAGTAGACTCATTCAGAAACTGCAACCAGCCCCCACCCTGCCTTTTCCCTTTTCCCTGCTGATTAGAAGAAAGTGTCAATCCTCCCAGAGGGAAGTGAGAATCATCTAGATCCTCCACAATGACTGACACAGATCTCAATGCCATAGGAGGAGGAGGAGGAGGGCAATGTCTAGAAGCCACCTTTGGTGAACAAGGGAAGATTTTCCATATGAAAGTCTCACAACTACCTTCTGCTTACATGGTTTACCTATGCCTAACCAGTCATTTTGATGAAGACAATGAGCTGACCTAGCCTGGATCAAACCAACTAAGGTTTGCAGTCCTCTTTTTGTCCACTGAGGCCGAAAGGGCCCATTGCTTCTGCATGACATGTCCACTTGGAAGAGGGTTAGATCAGTCATGGCTCTACTATTAGTGAGGAAAGAGGGGATGGCTACAGAGAAGCCATCAACAATGTTGCCAAGCCACTCACCAGCTACTAGCATGCCTCCCTGGGCAAGCTACTTCATCTCTTTGAGCCCCAATTTTCATATCTGTAAAATTTAAAATAACATTAGCGCCTCGGAAGGCTTTTACAGTCCAGCACATATACAGTTAAATACTATCTTTTCAAAAACCATTTGTGTAGCACTCTCATGTTCTAGTTGTCAGGTATGGTTTGAGTTCCCACTTTGGACAAGTTCTGTGGCTATGGTCCTTTTAAGCACAACATGCCAACCCTAATGAGTGTGTCAGGTGCCTGCTAAACAGCACCGAAATCTTAGCACTCGTCTCACTCCAGCCTCTCTGTGTTGCTCTGTAGAAATCCAGGGTTTCTCAAGAAAATGGTCCAGCGAGGAATGACCTGAGTCTCTAAGGGGAGATGCATTCCACTTACAGCCCACTCTCTCACACTAAAATTCTACCTTTCACTTAAAAAGTAATTTACCGCTTTTATGTGTCTTGTATGAAAGATTTGTAGAGGACCCAGTGAGGACAGGAATTTACAGGACAAATTCAGCACATGTTCTAAGAGTGCCTTAAAGATATAGAGTGGGTGGGGATATAAAATTAAATATTTCACATTCATGCTCTAATCAAATGCCAGGAAAGCGATTTAAAACAATGTTTTCTTTTAACCCCAGCATAAACATGACATGGAAAGAACACAACGTTCTCATGGATTCCATGAATAAAAGCACAAGTCTTGAGGGAGCTTCCTTTCAGGTGCCTGGTGAGACTTTTCCACTAGGTTACTACTGTAGGCAAGACTCAGAATCAATGTTTAAGAATGTCTATTCCAAACTCTTTTTTAAAGATGCGAATACTAGGAATCCCTCATGAGTTGAGCAGAAAATTTTTCTCTCGTGATTCCTACCTACAGAGCTGAGTGAGTGCCTGGGCTTGGAGGAAGAGTAGGCATAATTTTGTCTAGGTTCACTGTCATTTGGTGAGATGCCATATTATCAGGAAGTAAAGTGTTAGTTCATCACCCAGCCCCTTTAAGAGGTTGGTTCATGCTTTCAAATTCCACAGCCTAAAGAAATCAGGCCACGCCCCTAAGCAGTGTTATCTCTTTCTCTGGGACAGAGTTAAGAAGTCACGCTGTGCTGTGCTCATAATTTAGGGTCCTACTCAGTACCTGGCTTCTCCATGCTTCTTGTTACATGGGCTATCTCAGATTAAATCACGTGGTGTGGAACTTCCCACCACCTGAAAGGACATCAAAGTCAGATATTTTCCTTTGTTCTTAAGATTTCTCTGAAGTCTCTTTTCTGGGGCTTCCTTGCCAGTAGGGGGCCTCTCACTTACCTAAGGAGGTAAACAAAAGCTCTTGTGTCCGGGACAAAAGAAGCTTGTAGGAGTCTCAGGGCCTCTCCCTCTTAGTACAAAAAGGAGTAAACAACTGCCCAGAGTGGACACTGTGACCCTGTGACCCACACAACTGCGGAGAGGATGATACTCAACCTCCAGCTGCCAGCAAGCTGCAGAGCTCCAAGGTTTAGAGATATCTCCCATGCTGGGGCAGGTTTTTTAGAGATGCAGCTGCTTTTGAGTCATCCTGCTCCCTGAAAATAACCCCTACCCATACTCCTGTCAGTGACCCCCAATAAAACTCATTGTTTCACCAAGTTGGACACTGGTGTAATTATTACTTTGGTTACTTTGATTTGTCATGGGTTTCCTTTGGGGGCTGAAAAGTTCTCTCTCTCTCTCTCTCTCTCTCTCTCTCTGTCTCTCTCTCTCTCTCTCTGTCTCTCTCTCATCTGTGTGTGTGTGTGTGTGTGTGTGTGTGTGTGTGTGTGTGTGTGTTGCATCATCCTAGGGAAGGTCTGTCATACAACATACCTCTTGGTAAATGTAAGCTGAGTCTTGATTCTTTCTACTGTGTAATGAACAACACAGTTCCTCTTATGGACTTGATGAAACTCAAGTAAGGAATATAAAGTAGGCAGAGTATTTAGCACAGTTTCTGACATAAAGCTACATGTTTAGTAAAAGTAGGATTGTCTATAAAGCTTAGCTTGCCAACTAGAGACCTCAAAGCCTCTTTTCATAATTACTGAAATCAATGTCTATAAACAGTGATTCAGTGATCAATAGAATGGTAATTACTTCTCCCCTTCTATATATGGTTCATACAAGGGATTATCTTGAGAACTGGGCAGTTCAGTCTTATCCTTGGTCATCTCCATAGCCCACTAAATTCTAAACCCACCTAAATTCTTGTGGAAGCCTCCCCCCCCCCCCCCCCGCAACAATGGGGTCCCATGTGCTTTATTCTATCTAAAGTGTGAGTCTGAGAGTAGAGGATGAGGGGACCTGCTCGTTCAGTTGTTCGCTAAGAGCAATTGTGCATCCCATGATTTTATTATTCTGTTTCTGATGCTTATTTTCACATTTAGTAATAAACTATTAAACTACGTTAAGTGAAATAAATTGTAAATGTATTTGATTTCAAAGATTAAAAAACAAAGAGACTGCAAGGGCCCCTACTTCAAAGGCAGAATATTAACAAATGAAGGAGATTAAGATTCAGTGGAGGCCTATTTTAAACCAATCATTACAGTTGCTAAAATCCATGTAGAAATACGTGGTTACATGGCTCACTTCAAGTTAGACTTTTTTTTTTTCCTAAATTGTTAAGTTTGAGTAAGAAAACTTGCACTGGTTTTGCAGATTATGTAGCTGGTGTGAGAGCCTAAATTACATTTTAAGTTTTAATTACTATGCCTAAGAGATCCTTGGAACAAAAATGCCTCTGATCTGCAAGCTCCTTGCCTGAGGACAAATAGTTCCCGAAATGCTGGAAGCTATTGCTTATGGGAGATAACAAGCCACATGTTTTTCACTCCCCTAAGCATGTTTGTTTGACCCATCTGCACCAGATGTGCTTGATCACATGTGGGTGGGAGGTTCACAGGCTGGAGATATGTCAGGATGTATGCTTGCCCCTGATTGGATGTAGGGTGGAGGAATGTCAGGATGTATGTTTACCCCTGATTGGACCTGATGGGAAATGCAATGAATTGTGGGCTTTCCTTCTTAAGCCACTGCAAATTGTGATTCTGGGCTATTTCCTGGGAACCTGGGTATGGACCCAGCCAGAGCCCATCCACTTGGCCAGCATTTAATTAAAGCTTGCTTCAAATTTGGCTTTACACTGTGCTAGTGGTCTTATTCTCTCTCGATCAGTGGGATTAACACTTGTCTAAATGTGACCCACAGGATCAGGAAAGTATCTTCAGAAGAGCAGGGATCAGCGTGTGCCTGAAGCAGGGGATTTCTTGCATGATCTTGGTTCTTCCACGACAACCCACGGTTCTTGCTACCATCAGTTAATGACCTTGCCTTTCACCACATAGATCTCCTGGGCTTTGCTTAATTCTGCCTTTCGTTTGATGACAAATTCTTAAGGAGTTGCTGCCATGACCTAGTGTTTCATGGTCTCTTTGTTGCTGCTTGTGCTAATGGTGCAACAATTCCTTAGCTCATATTAATATTGTCTAACAGAGAATATGATTGGTAAAAAAAATACCAGTTGCCTATCAGGCAATGTGTTAGAAGTTCAATTTGTTTGGAAGCTCCTCTACCTTCTTCTCTCTTAGTCAGGGACTTCTATTGCTATGCTGAAACTCCATGACAAAAAGCAACCTGGGAAGGAAAAGATTTATTTCACTTACACTTCCAGGTAACAGTCCATCAGTGAAGGAAGTCAGGGCAGGAACTCAAACATGGCAGGAACCTGGAGGCAGAACTGAGGCAGGGACTACAGAAGATTGTTGCATACTGGCTTGCTCAGTCTTCTTTCTTATAATACCAGGAAACACCAGCCTAATGGGCTGGGCCCTCCACCATCAGTCACTAATTAAGAAAATGCCCCACAGGCTTGCCTGCCTACAGCTTGGTCCCTTGGAGGCATTTTCTCCACTGAGGCTTCCTTCTTTCAGATGACTCTATTGTGTCAAGTTGACATAAAAACTACCAGCACATTATCCTTTCAGATACTACAGTTAGACAAGGGTTCCCATAGCGTCAGGGTCTCCTCAGAGATGCCTTATCTAACTGGATCCCTGCTAACCAGGATCCTGGGAGCTCTCCAAATCCCTTGGAGTTCTGTTCACCCAACCACCTTCAAAACTCTTTGCTGAAGCAAGAAAACGACTTAAGTTCAGCACATGTGTGCTCTGTCAGGCAACTGCATAAGACGGTATAGGGAGGAAATCAAAAAGTTTCATCTACAGCAGCTGAATTGTGTGCTATCAGAGAGCAAGCTCAACACCAACAATGACCACCATGTGGTATAATACATAACCATGTGTTTGTCACTGGTCTCTTTCTACATAGATATAGCTCCTAATTGATCTGCTCCTTAAAGCAACCCTACCATCCATAGTTTATAAAATAGGACCACCAAATTCAGCCAGGTATGGTGTCACACCCCGAGGTCACTCAAAAGGCCAAGGCAGGAAGGTTGAGTTTGCATGGGGAGTTCCAGCTAACCTAGGTTAGATAGAGAAGCCTTATCTCCTAGCTTCAGGTGTTGTACTTGCTTGACTAGCATGCTCCCCGCCACAGATAGGCTCATGGGTTTGCGTATTTGGTCCCCAGTGGGTAGGTAGAACTGTTTAGAAAGAATGAGGACATGTGGCCTTGTTGGAGTGGTATGTCTCTGTGGGTGGATCTGGAGGCTTCAAAAGATTGGCACCATTCCCAGTTACTTGCAGGTTAAGATGTAAGCTCTCTTCTTGCTACTGTGCCCTTGCTCAGCCCATGAACTTGGATGCTCTGAAATCATAAGCCTAAAGTAATTTCTCTTATAAATTGCTTTGATCATGGTGTCTTATCACAGCAATGGAAAAGTAAGGGAAGGGTAATCTGACAGAGTTTAGGTTGAAGGATTGCTGTGATCAGATTGGTCTGTGAGCATGTCTGTGGGGCATTTAATTAGTGTAGGAGGACCCAGCCCATTATGGGTAGTAGTATTCCTAGGCTGGAGGTCCTATGCTATATGAGAAAGCTAGTTGAATCAGGCGATGGTAGTGCATGCCTTTAATCCCAGCACTCGAGAGGCAGAGGCAGGCAGATCTCTGTGAGTTCAAGGCCAGTCTGGTCTACCAAATGAGTTCTAAGACAGCCAGTATTACACAGAGAAACCCTGTCTTGAAAAATAAACAAAAAGCAAACAACAAAAAAGAAAGCTAACTGAACAGAAGCTAGGGGATTTAGCTTTTTAGGTACTCAGGTCTACATGCTTGTAAGACAAGTACTTCATCTACTGAGTCATTTCCCCAGGCCTTGAAAAAGTGGTTCTAAGAAAGAAAGAAAGACAGAAAGAAAGAAATAAGGAAATAAAGGCTGAAGGTGTAATAGTACTTTAATTTAAAACACAGTACCAAGCTATAGTGACTAAAACAGCCTGGTATATAGACCAATGGAACAGGAAAGAGAAACCACAATTTAATTGATGCTTACACAGACAATTGATTTTTATTGGCATATATTTATTGTACAAGTACTGGGTTTCATAATAAATTTTCATACAAGAATATAAATATAATTTGAGCACATTTCTCCACATCTTTCTGCCATGTCCGTGCTCATCCCCACCACCTCTTTTGTTGTCCTGTACAATTTCACTTCTACTTTTATGTCATGTAGAGATACATGACTGTGTATCTCTAGAAAATCTGGAATCCACAACTGAGAGAAAACACTTTCTAAGACTGACTTGATTCATTTAATAGGATAATCTCCAGTTGCATTCAAGAAATTGAATACTTTTGTTTTTCTCTGTGGCCCTACCCTCTGGTGTATGTGTATGTATGTGTGATATCATTACACACGCACACACACATACACACACACACACACACACACACACACACACACACACACATGTAAAAATGGTTTGTTTGGACTGAGAGGACAGGAGAAGAACAGGTGGGTGGTGAGGCCAAGAGGGAGGAAACAAGGCTATAAGGAGGATGAAATCAGAGCTTCATGGGAGATTGATGTGTGTCCAAGCTGGAGAGAAGTACAGGCAGAAGCTGTGACAGGTTTCTCACCTCACCCTTGCAGAGCCTTGCTGCCACCAGTGCCCTGTCTGTTTCCTCAAGAGAACCTGGAATAGGAAAGAAAAACATCCTAGCAATTAGGTGTTCTAGTCAGTGATGAGATCTTTGCACTGAGAAAAAAACATGAACTAGCATCTCATTTTATCTTGCTTCTCCAGTCTCAACTTAAAGCTCTCTTGATCACTACAAAATAATGTAAGGAGAGAAGAAAACTAGGTCATGTTCTCCCTTTTTATTTCTATTGAAATTATCTCAGATGGTCCACTCTTAAATGACAACATACCCACCCTGGCCCACTCTGCTTCCTCTAGGTCTGTAGAAATGGGATGTGAAATTCCCTTCCAGCTTTGGTTTTCATACCCAGACAGACTAGAGTGTGCTAAGCACAAAGTCAGCCAGTCTCACTTGGGAGGAGCAGGGACACTGTGTTCTATAAACATCTGTCATCATTAAAACCAAAATATCCCAAGTCAGGGCTGGCCAGTTTCTAAAAGCTATAGTTGCTTCATAGTTTCAATTTAGAATCACTGACAAAATGCTTATTTTTTAAAGTTTCCCTGTTTAAAACTTTGGAAAAATAAATATATATAGAAAAATAAAATA
Organism: Peromyscus californicus insignis; assembly: GCF_007827085.1. Taxonomy (NCBI): domain Eukaryota; kingdom Metazoa; phylum Chordata; class Mammalia; order Rodentia; family Cricetidae; genus Peromyscus; species Peromyscus californicus. The sequence continues at coordinate 2,156,695 of NW_026294447.1, read as the reverse complement.
TATCATATATGTGTATAATGTATCAGGAAATACCTAAATGCATGAAGAAGAAATGAAGTCATCCATAATTTCAATCATTCACCAAAAGCCACTAATGTGCAACAGCCATCCATCTCTTTATTTTTTGCTTTTGTTTTGAATCATATACTGTCCTATTTTGAGACTACTTCGTCATTTTGTGTGTGATAATAAGACATCAAATGAGTGTGCCCTTGCACCATTATATAACACTTTTCCAAATAAATGTTAAACTGATTTCTTTAATCTGATTATGTGTTCAGACTTCTTCCATCTCAGATACTATTTTCATTTTCTTATTCTCTTGAGTTCTTTATTTTCACTTTATTTCCAGCCTCACACTGACCCAGCCTATGATGTTGACTTTCAGACCCTTATCACTTTGCTCTCTCAGCTTCTGCTCACAGAACAGATTCAGCTACCTAGCTTTTATGAGAAGGGCAGGTTGTTATGTATCCAGAGCCTAACACAAAAGCCAGTCTTCCCTTTTCAGCCATGCCTCCTGGTCTAATCTTCCCAACTGATTTTCCTGGTAGATCCTAAAGTGTGCTCAGCAAATATCTGTTGAGTGTATGAACATAGAGAACTTTCTTTATTGACAGAATCATGGTTTTATCATTTTGAAGTCTCAGGGATAAAGAGCAGTTTGCTTATTAAGCAACTCTTTTGTATGAGAATAATAAAGCCCTCAGTGGTCAACACCACACAACAATAGAGTTGAGAGGAATATCAGAGTATGCAATGGTTAAATTTTCAACTCAATTGGATTGAGAGATGTCTAGATTAGCGTGCCCCAGAGGACATTTACAGAGGCCATTGGACCTTGAGGGCTCTAATATAGTGAGTAATTTAATCCACTACTGGAGTTAAAATCTGAGCAGGCTATGTTTTGGGAGATGGTGAACTGTGGAAGGTAGGACCCACTGGTCCCATGGTGACATCTTACCCTGGCTCTTCCCCATCACTCCCATGATTTTCTTCCTGCCTGTCATTAGGTGAGCTGATCCTCCATACTTCCTAACACAGTGGTTCTCAGCTGTTGAGTGACACCTTTGGGAGTGTCAATTATCCTGCATATCAGATGTTTACATTATGATTTATAACAGTAGCAAAATTACATTATGAAGTAGCAATGAAATAATGTTATGTCATCACAACATGAGGACCTGCATTAAAGGGTTGCAGCACCAGGAAGGTTGAGAACCACTGTCCTACCATGATGGGCAGGAACTTCTTCAACTTAGAGCAAAAGAAATCATTTCTCTCTAGTTTCTCTCAGGTGTTTGATCACCACAATGAGAAAGTCTAGGATCCAGTAACTGTGTATAGTAAACTATTCTCTACCCCCATGAAAACTTGAGTGTCTGGAGTTAATGTCCAGGTACTTTTTCAAAAATCGTTACTCTTCCTCCTTTAACATACACTAAGTCAAAGTTCTTAAAGCAGCTTCTACCCTAACCTTAGCAAGAAGGTTCTATAATAGAGATCCAACTATTTTGAAATAACTTTGATATGACTACAACTTTAATGTGATTCAGAATCTGCAGGACTAGTGAGATGCCTGCATTTTTCACTGGTACTGGAAAGAAATGTTGCTATTTTCAGCCCATTTTGGTTTACCAGGAAATGATTGGCAATCTAGGCTTGCATGTCCAGATGAACTCAAATTGTTATTTCCCATAGCCAGTAACTGAACTATCATTTCTAAATCTAGACAGTTGTTACCATTAATAGGACTAGTCTAGTAGAGACAAAGATACAAAGATGCTGGCTAGTCACAAAAGGTAAGAGATTTGAGTAGAGGATAAACCATGTTCACTCTGGAGAACTTAAAACCATGTCTTCATCTATGTCCTACTATTTTAGTCTATCCTGAAAAAAAGATTGAATTCCATGATTTTCACCTCTTCCCAATTCCATTTTTCCCATCTCTTTTTTTTCCTACTGACAAATGAGTCTAAGGCAAGTGTTGTACCACTGAGTCACACCCCCAGCCCTAGCCTACAGAATTCCTAAAAATAACTGTAGAGTATTGAATTTGATAATTACATACTAACATGTGATTGTACATTTGCTAGAAGTTATGGCCATCATGGGTATGCCTGTACAAATTAAAATTGACAATGCTCCAGCATATGTCTCTGGTAAAATAAAAGGTTTTTTTTGCTTATTACAATATCAAGCATATTACAGGTATACCACATAATCCCACAGGCCAAGCAGTCATACAAAGATCAGATCAAGCTCTAAAGGATATGTTAAATAAACAGAAATGGGTAACAAAACCTCCAGAAATAGATTACATAATGCTTTATTAACTTTGAATTTTCTCAGTGCTAATGAGAAAGGAACAACAGCTACAGAGAGACATTGGATAATAGAAAAAAACTACAGAATTAAATCAGCCTGTATATTTTAAAGATGTGCTGACCTCAAAATGGAAACCAGAGTATGTATTAGATTGGGGACAAGGTTTTGCTTTTGTTTCTACAGGAGAAAAAAAGTTATTGATATAATCAAAATTGATAAAGGTTTGATTTGAACAAGAGAGACCTCTTTATTAGAAGAGATGATAGTTCATCAACCAGCATGACCATTCAATTTAAATTAACTTATACAACTAACAAACGGTCAGATATAACTTGCCAAAAGGAAACCTCCCCAGAGTTAGGATTGGGGAAGGGTTTTGTTTTTGTCTTTCAGGAGAGTGAAGGGTAAGGAATCTGAAGAACACTGGGCAAATGAGACAGCTGAAGAAAAAGGACAAATCATCCAGAAAAAAAATGTCCCAAGAAAAAAAGTCAATTGGCATATTGGTACATCACATATCTAACTGGGTAAAATTTCATAAGTTTTCCTAAATGTTTGTTTCTGCTCTTTTCTACAGACACATAATGCAAATGGTCTTTATGTAGTCCCAGTCAATTAAAAATTAAAGCTGACTTTGGAGTTGGAGTGTGGCTCTCTCCTTCTCTGAACCCAAGCATGATTGTTAAAAGAAAATGAAAAATCTCTGTATCATGTCAGAAGAGCCACCTGATATGGGACAGAAAAAAAATCAAAATTAAGGGACTATTCTTTTTTTTTTGTTGTTTTTTGTTTTGGTTTTTCAAGACAGGGTTTCTCTGTGTAGCTTTGCGCCTTTTCTGGATCTTGCTCTGTAGACCAGGCTGGCCTCAAACTCACAAAGATCCACCTGCCTCTGTCTCCCGAGTGCTGGGATTAAAGGTGTGCGCCACCACGGCCCGGCTTAAGGGACTATTCTATTGCCACTAATCTCTTAATTCTTTGGTTTTATTTTGACTCTTTAAAACTTTTCTTAAGGTATGAATTTTATATCACAATTTATAAGATATATATATATATATATTTAAAAATTTGTCATGATATTAATGGTCATATAGTGTACTAACTAATCCTAGAAAAAGGCTTCATCTAGCTTCCTGTGCATGACTTTAGGTTTGACTCTCTATCAGTTTTCTGTAGTGAACCATGATCACACCAAATAGCAACTTTGAAGTCCCAAAAAGATAATGGGGCCCCACAATGATGATTCTATCAGGACAATGATAATACCACTAAGTTGACAAACACCACCCAAAAATCGGGTTTGGACTACAAACTGCTCAGGACAATTTCAAGATGGCTAGCTGAGATGATCCAGCCTCACAGACTACTTGAGCAAGGACTTGAGACAAGCCCTGCACTTTCACATTATGCAGAGACTGAACAAATGATGCAGCTAATTCCCAGGACTTGACAATTAACCCAAAAATTTTCCTTTCAGGATTCTCTAGAGATACCATCACCCCCAGACAGCAGGAAGTAATTTTAAGAAAATTATGCCCACATTCCCAAGAGGTGGGTGAGTGGTTTTTGGTAGTTCAGTGGGTTATGGATAATTGTCATTGTTTAGGATGGTTGGTTACAAATTGTTAATTGTCAGGGAAAAGACAAAGGAGATTAGATTTAGGATTCTTGTTTTTAAAAAAGGAAAAGAAAAAATGAGGATATAGATATAAGATAAAAAGTAGGTTATTGAATCTACTCTGAAAAGAAAAAAGAGAACATATGGATATAAGAAGATAAAAAGGGAGATTATTGAATCTACTTTTAGAAAATACTGTACATATATTTCTAATCTTATTCAAGGTATTGTAACTATACAGTTCATTTAACAATATAATGCCAATTGCTAGTCCTTGAAAGCTATTATTACCAACTAAGTAGGCTATAAAGAAATGCAAGTTAGTATTTAGTCAACTATTACAATGAAACTTGTCATACACTTCAGAGATCTAGATTCTTTTTTTAATGACAATGAGACATATCTGCTCCTGGCAGCACCAATATACTTCAGAGAAGATGATGGGCATAGAGGAAACTCCATATGGAGTTTACTTTCTTTGTGACAAAAATTAGGGCACTGGGCAAGAAAGTGCCCTTGCCTCAACTGCTGACAGTGTGCTGTCCAAAATGGGCAAGCAGGACACAAAATAAAGGACTGCCAAATCTTGCCAAGACAAAGTAGGAAGGCCCTTTACAAAATCCTGCTTCACAGATGAGTCTGTCAGATATGCTATGCCTGTAGGCTGAAGATGGATACACCAATGTTGCAGAGAAATCTTGAATGACTGTCCAAGCAGCCTGCTGTTTCTGTCAGTTCCCGTATTTTTTGTAAGTTACTCGTTTGCACTTCTTGCTTACTTAGGTAATATTATTTCCTTCTCAGTTCTCTGAAGGAGTTGAAGGTTAGATAGTTATAGTTTTCCTTATTAACAAAACAGAAAAGAAACTCACTAAAGATGTGTAAAGTGTATAAGTTTGAAAGACATCAAAGAAAGTTTTCAGTTGGTAATACAAGTTAGTGAATTAGGTACAACACTTTGGACTCACAAAAACAGGATAGATAATGGAGTATTTTCTCTGAATTTGTCAAATGTTTATGAACTGGACATTGTTAATGTAACTCTTGATTGCATATATTATTATATACTTATTGTATTTGTTGTATATAGTTTTTCTTATATTAGTTACAACCTTCTTCTATTATTTTAGACAAAAAAGGGGAAATGTGATGAGATATTATGTATCCTAATAAAGCTTGCTTGAGGATCAGAGGACAAAGCCAGGTACTAGAGGCCAGACAGTAGTGGCATATACCCTTAATCCTCTCGGGAGGCAGATATCTCTCTGGATCTCTGTGAGTTCAAGGCCATACTGTAAACAGAGCCAGGCAGTGGTGGCACACACCTTTAATTACAATACTAGAAATCACACCTGCCTTTAATCCCAGGAAGTGATGGCAGGGTAGAGAAAGGTATATAAGGCGTGAGGAAACAGGAAGTAAGGCAGTTCAGCTGAGCCCTATTTTGGGTGAAGACTCAGAGGATTTCAGTCAGAGGATTCATGGAGTTGATGAGGTAACAGGTGGTGGCTGTGGCTTGCTCTGCTTCTCTGATCTTTCAGCTTTCATCCCAATATCTGGTACCAGGTTTTTTATTATAAGACCATCTAAGATTCGAAAAACAATGTACAATATTTATCAAATCATTGAGGACAATGAAAGCTGCTGAAGTTGCTAGCAAGAGACTAGGAGCATGATAAAGAGGGTTGAATTCAAGAAGCACAGCAGCTGTGTGCATCCTAGTCATGCTCAAGAACTAACAACAAAAGAGGATAAGACTACAAAATTTAAAATCACCTTTGTTGTTTTTTTTTTTCCTCAAATGAAGCTTCATTATAAAATATATATATATAGTTGCACTTGTGGGGGTGAGAGATTGACAAAGAGGATCTTCTATCATGCTCCACTTTTAAAATTTTTAGATTTTATTTGTATCTAATATGTGTTGTAGCTAGATTTTTCCTGCCTGGCCCACAGTCAGGACAAATCTCTCTCACCTGCCAGTCCCACAGCCACTCAGACCCGACCAAGTAAACACAGAGACTTATATTGGTTACAAACTGTATGGCCATGGCAGGCTTCTTGCTAACTGTTCTTACAGCTTAAATTAATCCATTTCTATTAATCTATACCTTGCCACGTGGCTTGTGGCTTACCGGTACTTTACATCTTCCTTGTCCTGATGGCGGCTGGCAGTGTCTCTCTCACCCAGCTTCCTGTTCTCTCAATTCTCCTCTCTGTTAGTCCCGCCTATACTTCCTGCCTGGCCACTGACTAATCAGTGATTTATTCATTGGCCAATCAGCAACACATTTGACATACAGACCATCCCATAGCACTTCCCCTTTTCTTTTCTTAAAAAGGAAGGTTTTAACCTATACACATCTCCAAAGTCAGCTTGGTATATTTGGGAATTTGGGTGTAGCTTCTCTTACTACTTCCTGCTGGAGGGGGCGCTGTATCTTATGGGGACACAAAGAATATTTTAGGGTTATGGAATAGTCCACGAGGGTGTATTGTCTGAGCCAGTTGCCTTGAAACGGTTCTGGATGTTGGATCATCTGGGCCATGGTGTCATCGGAGACCTTTCAGGTGGTCTTGGCTGGTCAAACCTGATGTGTCTTAATCTGGAACAAATCCATAACCTCTGGCTTTCTGTGGAAACAAAAGCAGAGCCTCCTTTCCAAAGCAACATATCCTTACATCCAAATTTTGAAGTCAAGGTACCTTTAAAATATACATTTTGGCATAACTCAACAGCTTTTGTAATCAAATGTTTTTCTTTAGTTACGAATATCAAAGAGAACATAAACCAGATTCTTTGTGTGGTAGCCATCTTTACGTGGCTTATTTTTTTTATATTAGCTTGAGCCTATTGCTTTGAACTGCAGCCTTCTAAGCCTGAAAGGGCACTGGCACTGCTGGCTCCTCCCACTTCAGCTTCCCAACATGGCAGTGATACGTTTTCCGCCAGCTCTGGGAGCCATCAACTCTCAGAAATAGTGGGTCTATGCTTCTATCAAAGCAGCGTGTAGCCCAGAAACCTCTTTTTTTTTTGTTTTGTACTAGCAAAGGCTAAATCCACCACACAGCTTAATGTGCCACTTGCAGAGGCCTTATTCCCGTCATACTGCAGGTCTGCAGGTCGAGCATGCACACCAGGAACCTGCCATAGTAGCTCAAACACGCAGGCTGCCGCTAGCTTAAAAGAGACAACTAGGAGCTGTTTTTAGCTCTGTTTTAGAATCTTTTTACTCAGGTTTTAGGTGGAAACTCTTGCCAACACGTTGAACGCCATTTATAGCTAGAGTTTTCCTGCTTGGCCCACGGTCAGGATAAATCTCTGCCACCTGCCAGTCCCACAACCGCTCAGACCCGACCAAGTAAACACAGAGACTTATATTGGTTTCAAACTGTATGGTGTTAGTTTTTCGGCTGCGTTGTGTTCTTACCCTACAAGAAATGCCACAAAACACGACAGAATCCGCTAACAGGAGTTTTATTAAAGGTAAAGGGACAGAGAGTGAACAGGCCTGCAGGAAACACGTGTGTGGAGAAGAAGGAGGAAGAAGAAGAAGAAGGAACTGGGAACATGGCGCCGGATTTTAAAGGCTGGGCGTGGACAGATCAGCGTCACTACTACACGCAAGCATGTAGATCACATGGCCAAGTTGCGCGCCTACGTAGCCAATGGAACATCACGGATCTTGGTCACGTGAGATGCCCTGACCCAGAAATGGCTATCCTGACCTGGAACTGGCTAGGTGGAAGTGTCTGTTGGGCATATGCGAACACGCTCGACCGTGGGGGCGTGTTGTAAACCTTTCATCCCTGACTCTTCCTTTTTTAAAAAAGAAAAAAATTGTGGTTGCCTGGGTATGGGGGTGACGTTTCTCTCAAAGACTGCTTCCAGCTGAATAGTGGGCATTGGTTGGCTCTTGGGGGGCAGGGGGATGAGAGGGTATCTTGTGAAGTCCTGGGATGTTGGTGGGCAGGTCCTGGAATGAAGTTCTGCCGTCCCCTTGTTCTGCAGCTGTCCATCCATGCTGTGGCTGGGAACCTTCCGTGCTGTGGCTAGGAACCTTCTGTTTGACAAGATACTGTTGACATAGAAAAGGCTTAGAGAGAAAGAATCATTATTATTTTATTTTGGAGTTGGCATTTGTCTGAGGTAGATCTGGCCTGTCCAGATAGAGACATGTGATATTTACCTGAGGTAGATCTGGCCTTAGTACTCTGCTTAATTTTTATCTGAGACAAGCCTTATTAGAGGTAGTTTTATTAAGGCACCAGTTTCCCTTATTAGGTTAGCATTTAGGAAACGCAGGTGATCAGTTGCTGAGTATCGAACAATGATAGATTATTGTATTACATTATTCCTTACCGCCTGGATATTTTTGATGGTCCTTTTTGCCTCCGGCTCTGTGTGGCCCTGGTTGGGAAATGAAGGGGTGATACCTTATTCCTCTGGAATTGGTGACAAGGCAGTGGATCCTGGTGTCCTCTGGAGTTTGAGAGTGAGAGGTTCCCGAAGGGATAGTGGATAGGAGAGTATAAGGGTTAGGCACTACAGGATGGAGAGGGACCACTGCAGAGTTAATGAGCTGGAGGTCTTGAACCAGGCAGTAGGTTCCATTAGACTTTTTAACTGCAAGTATGGGGGTGTTAAAAGGTGAAGAGGTTAGGCGGAGCAGCTTTTCCCTGAGAAGGTCAGAAATGATAGGCTTAAGTCCTCAGGCTCTGGAGTGAGAGAGGATACTGAGCTTGGGTGATATACCTTGCAGGATCTTGTAGCTGGATAATAACAGGCTGATGGTGTCTAGCAATAGAAGGGTTCTGGGTATCCCAGACTTTTGGGTCTACCTGAGAGACTGGTAAGGGAAAAGAATTGTTAGAGTCAGAAGAGTGAGTGGCTAGGAGGAGAAGTAAAGGAGCTGTTGGCACATCTGGTATGAGGCGAATGTGTGGAGCAAAAGAAATGGACGCTCCTACCTTAGCTAGAAGATCCCTCCCCATTAAAGGCACAGGGCAGCTTGGCATCACTAAGAATGTGTGTGTGAGAGGGATGCCTCTGAAAATGCAACTGAATGGTGGTGTCTGATGAGGTAGATAAGGCTGTCCCCAACCCCGACAATAGGGAGACGAGCAGGAGAGGTGGACCCCCAAAACTCTCTCAGGACAGAGTAGGTAGCTCTGGTGTCCAAAAGGAACGAGATGGGGCACCCATTGACCTTTATAATTACCCTAGGTTCCCTGTGTGAGATGGGAGTGGCCGGGGCGGAAACCGGGCAGCATCAGTCCTCGCTGTAAGCCAAGCCTACAAAGTCAGCTGTAGGGTGGTTTTCATCTGGCGTTCCTATGTCACTTGGGACATTAGGACAGTCAGCTGACCAGTGACCCTTTTGGTAACAGTTTGGACAAGGCTTTGTCGGTGCCCTTCATGGGCCGGCGGTGCAAGCCCGGGCCCAATGGCCTTCTTTCCCGCACTTGAAACAGGGACCAGACGGCTTTTGGGGAGCTGGTCGGGCAGTGCTTGCCAGCATCTGGCAGCTCCTTTTATGGGCTTTTTCATCTCTACCATGGTACACCTTAAATGCTATCACCAGCATATCTGCCTGTGGAGTTAGAGGGCCATTCTCTAAATATTTAAGTTTATCCCTAATGTTAGGGAAGCTCTGTGAGACAAAGTGGGTCATTAGCAGCTGCCTGCCCTCAGGGCTCTCTGGGTCTAAGCTAGTGAACTGAAGTAGAGCTTTGGTGAGCCGCTCTAAGAAATGAGACGGATTTTCATCTTTATCTTGAATAACCATTTTTAGTTTTTCATAGTTTACTGGTTTTAGGGCAGCCTTACGGAGACCTGTCAGGAGACAGGTAATAAACCTATCTCTGGCTAGACAGCCACACTGGGTGTTATAATCCCAGTGTGGCTCTCGGTCAGGAACCACCTCAGCTCCTGGAGGGTGTGAGAGGTTAGTTTGATGAATTTTGTCTGCGTGCTCCCAAACCCACCTGCGCTCCTCAGGAAGTAAGTTATTAGAAAGTATCATGAATATATCATGAAAGATGAGACTATAAGATTGAGTTATATATTGAAACTGTTTAATAAAGGCAGCAGAATTAGAAGTATAAGAACCCAGCTTACTTTCTATCTGAGAGAGTTCTGCTAGAGAGAATGGAACATGAACTTTAATCAGTCCATCCACACCAGTCACCTCTCGCAAAGGGAGAACAGTGGAAGGTTTTGGATGGCTGGAATCCGGCAATTTAGCAGTCCGAGAGCAGGTGATAGGAAGAGTGAAGTTTGGAGCTAGGGCAGGGCCTTTGGAACTGGCCGCTGCCGAGGAAGGAGCAGCTTTAGAAGAAGAAGAATCCAGAAGGGGAGCGGAAGGAACAGTTGTTCTAGGAGTTGGAGCTGGAGGTCGAATAGGTGGAGGTTTGTTGGCAGGATCTAGAGTCAGAGATTCCGGAGTCAGAGAATCCTCTGGTTCAGGCATAGCCAGGAGCATATGAGCAGGAGAGAAGGAATCCAGAAGAGACGGCTTAGCACTGAGAAAGAAAAACGCTATGACATAGGGCAACTCTTTCCATTTGCCTGAACGCTGACAATAATTAGATAACTCCCATAAAATATCGGGATCTAAGGAGCCGCTCGGCGGCCATTTTTGTTGTTTTCTAAAGCATACTTTGGCCATTTTTTAGAACATAGACGAGTTAGCTTAGGAATCTTTATGTAAGGCATTAAACTGAGAGGTTTTAAAGCTTCAACAAGACAGCCTAACGGAGAGGAAGGACTAATAGGGTTGGAAGCCTTGTTTCCCATGTCTGCAGCGGAGAGGCAGAAAAATAAAAAAGATAAACAAAACAAACGTGATCCGGAGCCAAGGCCTCAGGCGTCCCCAAGGCCAAGGACGGATCCCGGGCACAAGCTGCTCCTTGGCTCGTCAGCCACAGAAGTGGGGGCCCCTGCCACGTGAGGAAAGGATTCCCCGGGAATCCAGACAGCGTCTGCTGCTTCGTCAAGTCAGATGAACGTGTCGGCCCCATGTGGCCCCCAGGACACACCCAATGGCGGTGGTCCCAATGCGAGAAATATCTCAGGCTGCAGACGTGGGAGAGGGCTAGAAATCTCAGGCCTGCGACAGGGGCCGACCATAGCCAATGATGACTGTGGCCGGGGGTTCCCCTGGTCTCAAGAATACTTGTGAGGTACCGGTTGTTCTTACAGATTCAGGAAACCATTTACACTGGCCGAAAAATGGGGGGGACTCACCAATCGGAGAAAGCGGTGTTGCATGGAATTTTTGCAGTCAGGCAAAATGGAGAGCAGTCTGTCACGTACGGAGCAGAGTGTTGCAGTCCCCGGTTTATGGGTTTCCAGGCGCAGGGCGCCCGGAAGCACCCGCTCGGTTTCAGCACCAAAATGTTAGTTTTTTGGCTGCGTTGTGTTCTTACCCTGCAAGGAAATGACACAAAACATGACAGAATCCTCTAACAAGAGTTTTATTAAAGGTAAAGGGACAGAGAGTGAACAGGCCTGCAGGAAACACGTGTGTGGAGAAGAAGGAGGAAAAAGAAGAAGGAACTGGGAACATGGCGCCAGATTTTAAAGGCTGGGCGTGGACAGATCAGCGTCACTACTACACACAAGCATGTAGATCACATGGCCACGTTGCGCGCCTACGTAGCCAATGGAACGTCACGGATCTTGGTCACGTGAGATGCCCTGACCCAGAAATGGCTATCCTGACCTGGAACTGGCTAGGTGGAAGTGTCTGTTGGGCATATGCGAACACGCTCGACCGTGGGGGCGTGTTGTAAACCTTTCATATGGCCGCGGCAGGCTTCTTGCTAACTGTTCTTACAGCTTAAATTAATCCATTTCTATTAATCTATACCTTGCCACATGGCTCGTGGCTTACCGGCATCTTCACATGCTGTTTGTCATGGTGGCGGCTGGCAGTGTCTCTCTGACTCAGCCTTCCACTTCCCAGCTCTATTCTCCTCCTTGTCCCGCCTATACTTCCTGCCTGGCCATGGGCCAATCAGTGATTTATTTATTGACCAATCAGCAACACATTTGACATACAGACCATCCCACAGCAAGACCATCTAAGATTCAAACAACAATGTACAATATTTATCAAATCATTGAGGACAATGAAAGCTGCTGAAGTTGCTAGCAAGAGACTAGGGGCATGATAAAGAGGGTTGAATTCAAGAAGCACAGAAGCTGTGTGCATCCTAGTCATGCTCAAGAACTAACAACAAAAGAGGATAAGACTACAAAATTTAAAATCACCTTTGTTGGTTTTTTTTTCCTCAAATGAAGCTTCATTATAAAATATATATATATTTATGTACATATATATATGTATATAGTTGCACTTGTGGGGGTGAGAGATTGACAAAGAGGATCTTCTATCATGCTCCACTTTTAAAATTTTTAGATTTTATTTGTATCTAATATGTGTACATGTATAGATGCATGTATGCCAAGGTATGAAGAGGTCAAAGGACAACTGAGGTTCCAGGGATAGACCTCAGGTTTGCATTGCAAACACTTCTATCAGGTGAACCAGTTCCCTGGCCCTCCACTTTTGATTTTAAGCCAGGATCTCTCGGAACCCGGAACTCTGATGGGCTAGATAGGCTGTCCTGGGAGCTCTGCCATCCTTCTGTCTCCACCCTCTACAGTTAGAAGCACAAGAGTGCACTTCCATACCTAGTTTTTTATGTAGGTGCTGGGGATCTGAACTCAGGTGCTCAAGTCTTCAGAGAAAGCACTTTATCCAGCAAGGTGTTCTCTAAACCCCCATCACTTAACTCAAAATATTGCAAAAAAGAAAAGCCAAATACTAGTATGTGTGTACACATTGTAGCCAACTCCCTGAAAATATAAGCTGTAAGCAGACCACTTGGTTAAATCAGAACGTTTGCTGTGGAGTTGAACTATCCCCAAGGCTTGTTTTATCACATGAGGTTTATGTCTCTTTCAGGCATGAAAACACATTTGGCAGTGCTGGAGTTCTGTTACCATGACAATTTAATGTTAATGAGAATCAATGGGGGGAAGGAAATGTACCATCAAGATGGTGAGAGTTGACCTACTAGCTCTTTTATCAAAACGTGCCTTTACTATGGCTGTGCTGGCACATTTTGACATTTGTAGAAATTATTTACCCATAGCCATCACACTTCTATCAACAAGTTTTGTAAAACTACTTTTAATCAACACCACAATTTATGAATCCTTTGGAGCCCTGGAACAGTGGAGAAGGGAGCTAGAGAGAAAGGTGAGTGACAGACACATTTAGCTGACATCAGGTACACACTTACACCTCTTACCTCCTCACTGAAAAGAGTAGAGGGGAAAATCTCTCCAAAGCCAACTTCAAGGTTATTGGATTTAATGTTCTTGAATATGAATGACAGTTTGTCTGACAGGATGTGTACTCTGCTGCCCCAAGTGACTGTTTACTTGTGTCCCTGTCTTCTGTCCTTTAATAATATTTTTTTTCTTGGGGCTGGAGAGATGGCTCAATAGTCAAAAGCATTGGCCACTCTTCCAGAGGACCTGGGTTTGATTCCCAACATTCCCATGGAGGCTTACAACCATCTGCAACTCCAATTCCAGGAAACACAATGCCCTCTTCTGGCCTCCACAGGCACCTGGCACACATGGTACATGGACACATTCAGGTAAAACACTCCTATACATAAAAAATAACTAGTGATAATAATGATTTTGCTTTGAGATGAAGACGTACTTTATTGCTATTCTTATACTAAGTGTGCCACCAACAGGCCTGGGCAATTTAAGCTGAAATGGCAGCCAGTCATTTCAGAATCGTCTCCTATGTCATCCTCACAGCTCATACTCCTCTGACAGCCATGCCGTCTGTGCTGGCCAGTGTTCCAAAGCTACAGCAAAACACCCAAGACAAGTGACTTAGGCTGAGAAATGGTTTATTTTGGTACACAATTTGGAGCTGTAGTCCAAGATCAGGGAGAACCACCACTTTGGACCTTTGATGGGAGACTGACAGTAGATGGCAGACAAAACTTCTCACCTTGTGGCCAGGAAGCAAGAAACTGAGGAAGCAACCAGGGCTCCACAGTCCCTGAAGAGTACTCTCTGAATGACCTCAGGACCTCCCATTATGACTCAGTTTCTAAAAGTCCCACCATCTCATAACAACACCCCAGAAATCAGCTTGTGGAATGTATTCAGTGTCCAGCAATAGTGCCTACCTACCTCATTCCCAGGGCCCTTACTCTGGCTTGCCCCCTTGGCCAATACCCCATTGGAACTGTTTGCCAGTCTAGTAGTATATGGGCCCACAGAATTTCATGGCAGAAGCAACTGAAATATTAAAAACTGAATAACACCAAATATTTCATGATAAATGACTTTCCACTAGAAAAATGCCTTGAAATTTCTATGTATAGCTTTAATACACAGCTGAATCTCTATAATATATTCTTGGAGCCCACAAGAGGAATCCAAAATCATTCACATCCAATCAATTTCACTGAGACATAACTCCAGTTTCCAAGAATTGGAGAATTACAAGGAACTCCTTGGATGTTGTTCCAGCTTCATTTATCATTCATCTATTTAGTAGATGGATTTTGAGTGTTCATTTTATCAGATATCTCCTTAATCTCCTTATGCTTAAATGAATCTGTAACTTATGAATCTATGCTTTACCCAAAATGCATCTATCAAACATGTTCTGCTCCCCAATAATAGGTTTCTCCTCCAAGACAGTAAGCTGGATCAAGCCAAACTGAAAGAGTATAACAATAGGTTTATTTGAGCAAAGCAACTTTTGGGCAGGCTCCCCAGTCCCAGAGATCAAGGCAGGTGAACCCACACCCACAAACAAAAGCAGGGAGACTTTATAGGTTGTATGCAAGGCATGATGATGTGTCTGCCATAAGCTGGGTTTGTGCCCAAGTATGGTCAAAAACTGAGCACTTTAAGTGGGGCTGGCAACTTCAGGGTAGGAGGTTGCAGTTGCCACCAAGAATTTGGAACTGGGTTGTTTTTTTTCTGCAACAAGGTGGTTAATTGCCATCCTTAAGATCTCATGAATCTGTTCCTGAAGAAGCAGAGAAAGCACATTTCTACTATAAAAAATAGATTATTATCACCAGCCCTATGAACAAGGCTAGCAATGGGAAGAGTGAATGTTGCCAGAAAGAATGGAACAGAGATGTGACCTGGTTGTATTAGCAAAGTTCTTTAATTTGTGGAGTGATTCTAGTTTCTACCAGGCCAGATTCATTGATACAATAGCTGTACTCTTTCCCCAGGAGCATGCAGGTGTCTGCAGAACAGATGGAACAGATTTACACCTTGGTGTCATAGCAAAGGCTATGGCTTTGGGTTAAAAGTTGTGAACATTTTTTCTATGTCTAGAGAGCCTGGTTTTAACCCAGTGAAACACACCTTTAAGTCTAAACTTAGAAAACAACCAAAGGAAATTTAAAATCTGAGCTTGTCAAAGGATAACCAGACTACAGCCTACAGCTCCAGAGAAGCTAGCTATGAGGGAGGACCCCAAGAGGGACACATGGATAGCGTAGCAAATGAGAAATAGATGAGATCTACATGAGCAAACTGGGAGTGAGGGGGGTAATGGAGGGCAATAATGGGGGATAAGAACATAAGGAAACCGGAAGTTCGAGCTGGAACAGAGACAGAGTGGGAGAGTAAGGAAAGAAACACTATGATAAATGAAGACATCATGGGAATAGGGAGAAACAGGATGCTAGGAAAGTTCCTAGGAAGCCACAAGGATGACCCCACCTTAGACTACTAGCAATGGTCGAGAGGGTACCTGAACTGGTCTACTCTGGTAACCAGATTAGTGAGTACCCTAACTGTCATCATAGAGCCTTCATCCAGTTACTGATGGAAGCAGATGCAGAGATCAAGGACCAGGCACCACTTCTATAAGCAAGGGACATCGAGATCACAATGGGAAAACATACAGAGATGACCAGCCAAACTAGTGGAGACCCATGAACTGTGGACCAATAGCTGTGAAGCCCCAGGGGACTGGACTAGGACCTCTGGATAGATGAGTCAGTTGTTTAGCTTGAACTGTTTAGGGGGCCTCCAGGAAGGGGGATCAGGATCCGTCCCTGGTGCATGAGCAGGCTTTTTGGAGCCCAGTGCGTAAGGTGTGACACCTTACACAGCCTTGGTGCAGGGGGTAGGGGCTTGGACCTGCCTCAACTGAATATGCCAGGCTCTGCTGACTCCCCATGGAGGAGAAGGGAATAGGGGGTGGGAAGGGCGGAGGGATGGGAATCAGGGGGAGGAAGGGGAGAAATCTGTGGTTGGTATGTAAGATGAATAGAAAATTTCTTAATAATAATAATAAGAAAAAAAATCTTGAGCTTGTGACTGAATAGTAAGTACTCAGTGCTCTATCAGAACTCCATTCATCCATGCTGAAACTCTGAACCTCAAAATTCCCAGTGTAATAATAGCATAGGAAGGGGACAGAAGTTCAAAACATCTTTATACACCTTAAATCATAATCATTCACTCATTATACCTTTATAACTTGGATTTATACATTTTACTCATTTTCTGTATTCCTTTAGTGGAAAGTTATATCTGAAACCTGTTTATCCTTCACTATGAAACCTGTGAACAAGGCAAATCTGTCAGTATTTTTTAACAAGAAACTTAAGTAATGAACTAACTAATGAATTACTAAAGTTGTTGTAGCCTTGGGGTAGGGGAGAGCTGTTAAAGTGGAGAAGCTATTTAATCAAGATGGTGGTGAAGTCACATGACCTCCCTCTTCCCTAACCCTAGTCAAAATGGCAACTGCCCATATGGCTGCGCTTAGTTTAGTTCAGATGGTAGGAAATCATGTGCTGTTTCTCATAACAGCTCCAATTTAGAGTTACAAGTTTTAAGTTAACTTTTCATTATAGGTTTTTAACCATAAAAGTTGGGATTCCCTTATATATATTTTTAATAAAGTAGAACAGCATAAAACAACTTTAATATTATTTATACCCAAATGACATATGAATCTCTGTCATTACATCAGATTCAGTGGCCAGAAAGTCCAGAGGCAAATTATGAGCCCAGGCATCTAGTTGTAACAGTAGCAGCTGAACTATCAACAGAACACGTGGAACAAAGTAAAGTCACACACTCAAGACCAGTCAGAAACAAACATGCAGTAGCCACATATGTTTATACATTTAATTGAGCCTGACACAATTTTGTGTGGATCCATGTCCACAAGAAGATGTACAGGCACAGACCCCATCTATACATACAAAACTTTTCTAACAGCAAGACAAAACTTTGCACGGGGAAACAAACTTTGTTACAAATTATATAGATTTTTAAACCACACCAGATAGCAACTTTCAAATCCTGAGATAAGAGTTTACAGTATAATCTTAAGATATAGAGCAGCATGTAAAGAAACCATGGGAATAAAAGATTTTTAGGAGTGAGAGGGTAGAGCCTTAGAGATCAGGGACTTTGGAAGTGTAGCAGAGCAACTCTAGGTATAAGGTGTTTGGAGATCATTTGTTTGCAGCAGTAGTAGTTAACAATTTGTGAGAATTTGGAAACCAAGTTCATCAGTTTGGGCCACTGATTTGTATTTGGGCCAAGCTGATAAGATAAAATGTGAGTCCATGGAGGAGAGAGAGGGTATCAAAGCGGAACACTGTGGGGGTGGTCCGGCTGGCTGCAAGGCAAGAGAAAAGCAGAAGGGAGAAGAAAAGGGAGGTGTCCATGTGGGTCAGTAGGCCAAAGAGCCAGAGCCAGAGCCATGTGGAATACAGTGACCTAGAGCTTAAGCTGTGGATCTCCCAGCTGCTGGGGGAGTGGAGAGAGCAGGAAAGGAGATGTCCATGTGGGTGCAGAAGGCTGCAGGAGCCAGACAAGCACACATGTGTCCATGTGCACGGTAATGCAGGGCAGCGGGAGCAGCAGTTGAAGAACTGGACTCTAGAACTGGGAATAAAATCTACAGACAAATGATCCACACATACTTTATCGAGGGTTAGAGCAGTGGATGGTATAAAGGAGAACAGGCATGTGCTGGGCATGAAGCAGCCTCTCTGGCTCTGACTCCCACATTGTAACAAATGTATGAACAGGATTTTACACAGTTTATGGTAGGAGAGCATGTTAGTATTCTGACCCATCCCTTGGGGACCCGCCCAGCATCCTGATGCCATCCTATGTTCCCTTTAAGAAAAATTCCTCCTCCTATCTATCTGTCTGTCTGTCTATCCCCCCTCTCACCAGAGGGAGCATGCATCTCTCTCTCCCCCTCTCTCTCTCCTCCTTCCATTCCTGCTGCCCATCTCAAACCTCAAAATAAACTTGCCATGTGGATATCGGCTCTACCATGGAGTAACTGTCCACTGTCTGCTGTGCCTGTATGGCATGTCTTACCTGCTGTGGGGCACCTTGGTCCAAAATCCACCAAGGCCTCCCACACGCTGTATCATTACAGAGCAGACAGAAATAAACAAAGAGAGCGCATCTGTTGTGAGTGGAGCAGGTGGGCAGGATCCCAGCATGACCAGACCAAACAGCAGAAGAGCCTAGTGAGTCTTTGGCACCAATAACAAGATAAAAAAAGGTGAAATGGGGTTGGAGAGATGGCTCAGCGGTTAAGAGCACTGGCTGCTCTTCCAGAGGTCCTGAGTTCAATTCCCAGCAACCACATGGTGGCCCACAACCATCTCTAATGAGATCTGACATGCGGTATACAATAATAAATAAATTAAAAAAAAAAAAAAAAAGGTGAAATGGGCGCCTTTTCAGTGGGCCCTGGTAAGATACACCACTAAGAGAACACACCACGTGCAACGGAGTTAGGACAAGAGGTTTACTGGGGCACGAGGAGAGTGAGAGTGTGTGCTGGAGGAGGGACCTGAGAGAGCCAGGTAGACAGACAGACAGACAGAACAGGGAAGAGAGAAGAGAACGATGACAGGTAGGGGTTCCATTGACTCCTGATCCTGGTGGCTCAGTTGGGGTGGCGGGCTCAGGGTCAGTCCCTGGATGAAAAGGCCCCCGGAGCCACCACAACCCTGGGCAACAACACCTGGGTCACTGAGCACTGGCTACAGAGGGAGAGGGGCGGGAGTGCAGAGCTAAGAAACCCTGGACACAGGAGAGCTCAAAACATTTATTTTAGGCATATGGTGGGAGACAGCCCCCATTTGAGAAAATTTCACACCAGATACCCCAGGGGTGACTGGGGATCAGGTTTAGACCTGGGGTTGCCCATTTCCAAGCCTGTGCTTGAGATCAAAGACTAGGTTGAGGCATCCCACATGATAGCCCGGAGTCAAACAGTGGGGGCGGGGTAACCTCTTGAGAAGAATGCCTCCAAACCTAGGGGCATCCCAGAACAGAGACTGTCCCTCCAGAACAGACTGGACTTACCCTGGTGTGGCCGCCGCTTGGCAAAGGATCCTGAGAGTCCTGAACTTGGAAGAGGTAACTGACACTTCCTCAGGTGGTGGCTAGGAAACAAGTGACCAAGTGACTTACCCCAAGATGAAAGTTGATCACTTCTGGTGGAGAGAAAGATAAAGGGAAAGGAGTGCCCCCCGGGGGTGGGAGGACCCAGTCCACCTCCCAGGAAGGCTCAACTCCTCCCAGGTCTCAGCATCAAGATAATAGATTTTCTGCCCCCTGCTCTCCATAGGTTTCTTCACTGATGCAGTAAGCCAGATCAAACCAAACTGAAAAAGCAACTTCTGGGCAGGTTCTCCAGTCCCAGAGACTGAGGCAGGAGAAGTGGCTCCCACACATGTAAGCAGAGAGATTTTATAGGCTGTTGGCCAGATGTGATGACATGTACACCACCATCTGGGTTTGTGCCCAAGTATTGTCAAAAGCTGAGAACTTAGGTGGGGACTTGGAGGCCAGCAACTCAGGGGAGGGGCTGCAGTAGCTGCCAGGATGAGGAACTGGGCTTTTTGGAGTCTTCCCTTTGCAAAGCAGGGTTTGGAGAGAGACAGGAATGGGGCTTTCTGGATCCTGCAGGAGTGAGCTGCCCAACCACACAGTGTGCTCACTTAGCTTGGACATCTCTGCTACGTCCTAAATACCCCCTTGTGAGGTTATTAAGGGGTAAACTGCTTAAGAAGTGCTTACTTCTTAAAGCCCTGATGAATGGAATGATGCTGTTCAGGGTGAGCTTGTTTTCCCAGAAAGGGTTCCTAATAAAAGACCTATCTGTCTCATAGGTTTGCTTGTCCTGCCTGCTACCCTGGGATGCTGCAGCATGAAGGTCTTACCAGACACTGGTGCTTCAGAGTTAGACTCCTGAGCCCTCAGAAATTAAAGAATGCATTTCTTTTCTGTATAGTGGCGTGGGCCACATGGCAATGATTACTGCTTGGCAAAGTTCCAGCATTTTGACATTGAGGACCACTCTTCTCCAGTATCTTTTAACTTCATTTTTAATGATTCTCACTATTAATGCCATTCCCTTTGGGAAATTTTGTGCAGGCTTTGGTAAAGGATGAAACTGTATACAATGGTAGCCTCTTTAAACAAAGTAATTCTTTGGAAAAAATCCCCGCCACCATGGAACCAGGAATTCCATTGTGCTCTCCTAATTATATCAGGAACAGGAATATTAGAGATTTACTAGACACACCTGATCCCAAGGATGAAACGCCTGGAATTCAGATACAGAGCCTGAGGCTATTAAGGGCGAGAGTTCAGTTAATAAATACAGAGAAGTCAGAATGGTGCAGTATAATGTGAAAAGAATAAAACATTGAGACCTTCCCTTTTAGGAGCATTATGAGGGGAACAGGCCCATAGTAAGACTAAGACACTGTAGTGTAGTTGTTATGAATTATTGTGCTGGGAGACCCCCTAGGGTATCCTGCATGTGCAGGAAAACATGCTGGGCAGATGCAGACCAGCAGGCATGGCAGCAACAGTCAGTAATTCACAACCCAGATGCTGTATCCACATGGAGAGTTTATTATAATAGAGAGATGAAGAGAAAAATAGGAAAGAGAGAGAAGAGAGAGGTCAAGGGTGCTCACCTCATGGGAGGAGAAGTGACGGGAAGGGGAGCAGCTTTTCCTTAGAAGGAGGCTCTTATGTCAGGACACAGGAGGCACCAAGTGGGTGGGATTTCAAGGGGTGGGTCAGAATATTAGCATTCCTCCGTTTTGATTATTATAAAAAGAGGTGAGTTATGGGAGCAAGTGAGGGAACAAGGGCGCTGAATTCTCGAGGCTACTTCAAGCTGACAAGGGCAAAGTGGGGAGGGGGGAACTGGGGGGAGTCATGCACAGCAGATCTCAGGACCGTTCCTTGAGGGAGCCGAGGAGGCAGGTTGCAGCAGTGGTGTTCCAGGAGCTTGGGGGGAAATGGCATGCCAAATCAGGAGTATAGAAGCCATGGCATCTGTTGTTTCTCTGGAGGTCAGGCAATAACAATGAATCTGCAAAATATGCTTGAAAAATAGGTAGGGTCAGAAATGGGCTCTGGAGATTGATAATTTTTATCAGATCCATTTTTTGATGCAGTAGCAAAACTTTTCCCAGGAGCCTGTAGGTATCTGTAAGACAGCTGGAATGGATTTACATCATGGCAAAAGGGCTAAAAATCCATTTAAGGACTCTTAAGAACTCTTTGTAGTCAATGTTCTATCAGTTTATCAAAGTTTAATCAGCTTATCAGTATTAAAACTTTGAACCTCTGGAGTTATGTCTGAAACTGGTCTATCCTGTTCCATGAAGTCTATGAATGAGACTTCCAATTCTGTAATTGGAATATATATATAAAATCTTGGAATTGGGGCTGTTAAAGTGATACCCTAGTCATCAAACATCATCAGATATGAGAAGGATAAATTTAAGAAGTGAGTCAGATTTCCTATCTTCATGTAAACAAACCAGGATATACGGAGAGCAGTCAATAGTAAAAAGTTACATTAAAATGTGTTCTGTGAGTTTATCTGATCTGGTAACAAGGTAAATTATGTCTAGACCTAGTAGTAGCCCTAGGAGAAGGGGACCTGTGAATTTTATATAGAGAACCAAGAAAGCAGTTGAAGCAAACCCTGGTCATCAAATGGAATCAGAGATCTGAGAAGGAAAAATCATATTTGAGTGCAGACCAAGCAGCTTTCAAATTTGTTAAAAAGGACAGGGACCAGTCCATACCCAGTTAGCCATACGCAGGTCTCTAGGGAAGTATCAGAACAGCACCAATCTTTGACCCATCAGGACTATGAGGTGGGAGTTTTTCCTGGGGAAGAGGGACACACGGGAGACTGAGCTTATTTTATCTAGGCAAAAGGGGTGCAATCAATTCCCGATGTCCTGCTGTTTGTCCACAGTCTGGGTTGGGTCCTGGTGGCAGGTGTCACATTTGGGAAACTTGCCCAGAGGTCAATGTTGCCATCATCCACATGGAGACATCTTCTTCAGAGACCTTGGGTTACTGTTATATCTGGGAGTCTCTGTCTGATATAATAAGCTTTTTTTGATTAACATTTTAAATGCAGATCTCTCAGCATTTGAGGACTGCCTGTCTATTAGGCTGACTGTTGACTGCTATTCCCTAAGTCTCCCATATCTTAGCAGCTTCCATGAGGCTAGGGTTTCTGTCTCCTGAGAAGGCAAAGAAGAGTGACAGGGGAAAAGATCCCAAGGCTGAATGAGAACAGGAGAAAAGGGGCTTGTGAGTCAGGGTGCAGCCCAACTCTGAGAAAAGGACCCTCTGAGAAGAGAAAAAGGACCCTCTTGGTGGACCAGAAACTTCATCCTGATTGATTTATATACAAATAATAATTTCTTAATGTTATTTAATACCTCCCTGGTTCTGCATAAAGGTCAAGTGTTTAACTTAGGGCAGAACCATTTTAATTAACAAACATCAATGGGCATTAGATAGCTAATTGGTCCTCTATGCCAGGAGGTTTCCTTTTGACCCAGCATTTCAGCCTATTCTGGACAGGGGACATGGGACGATGTATTTTCTTCTGGAACTGCTTTGAGCTAGCATTGGATATGGTTGTCAGGGCCCCCCAGAATGCTGAAAGGCCAGTCAAAGGCTGGGCAATGGGGCATTTATCAGAAGCATTTGGTTGTCTGACCTGCCTGTAGAAGCAGGGAACAATTACGTTTGGCTGGGCTGACATCCGTAGCAGGGAAAACGTTGCAGGTTGTGGTCCACAACTGCTGCTTTGATGTTTCTGCCAGCCTGCTGAAATACAGACTAGAGATGAGAGTTAAAATGTATGAATTTATTTGGAACCCTTTGGCCCTTGGTCTTAGTGATTGGGAAAGGAAGATCAGGAGGGACAGAAATACTATCCTCAGGAATAGACAAGTGAGGAAAAAATAAAAGTTTTAGATAGATTAGTATTATCAATCAGTACTGAAATCCAAATTGTAAAAAAAGAGGTAATGAGTAACCAAGGAAAATTTAAAATCCTGAGCTTGTGACTCAGAATGTATCAGCATTGTATTAATATTAAAATCTGAAATTTAAAATCTTAACATAATGATACCACCTGCATGTGGTTTCATTGATGCCCCAGAGGGGAGCGCATATGTCTCTGGGCCCTGCCTACATGAGCGGCTGCATAGGAATAAAGGCCAGATCATGACTGGACCTCTGCCCTGCCCAGACAGCTGGAGCCTAAGAGAGGCAGCTGGGGAATGCCAGGCCAAGGCCAGAGGACTTTTCCTTGGCTGGTGAAACAATGCGCAGCAGGAGGCGATTCCCTAACCTCTCTCCATACCAACATCCTGAGTGCCGGGTGCCCCACCCATGCTGCCCTTAGTAAAGATGGTGGTGAGGTCATCTGACCTGCCTGTTTTGATCTTAGCAGCTAGACCATGTGGTTGCCCTTATTTAAGATGTCACTGCCTGATTACGTGATTGCCCCTATCAAATATGGTGACTGACCATGTGTTCATGTGGTTTTTTTTTTTTTAATAAACTGAGCAGACAAGGAACAGATAAATTGAAACATTTAAAGGTCAGTCAGAAAGAAATATAGATGGCCACATCAATCATACCTTTCCATTCATACATAGGAAATAGACTTTGTGAAAGAAAGATGGAGAAGTAGCAGAGCAGCTGGTCAGGACAGAAGGAACTCCTGGGCTACAGCATGGTACGAGCAGCTGCAGGGGAATGAGCCCAAGCCATGGGTTGGCAGCAGTGGTGGGGGCGGGGTCATAGGTGCATTTTTCCATAATGAGGTATAAGGCCCAAAGGACTGACCTCTAGCATCCCAAAGGGTCAGCTAGGGCTAATGATAATAGTGCAAGATGACCAATGGACCACTGTTACAAAGGCTTGAATCGAGAGGGCACCGGCTGTCTCCATATGCTGCTGCATGGGGACAGGGGTCCGAAGGGCCACGAGCCCCAAAGACATGTGGTCCCAGCAAGCGAAACAAGACAAATCTGACCTTTAGCATCCCATAGTCAGCAAGGACTAATGAATGGCACAAGATAGCCAGTGGAGCATCATAACAAAGACTATGGGCCCTGGAATTGAGTGAGCACAAGTTGTTTCCATATGCCATCACATAGAGATGGGGGCTAAGGAGCCTAGAGCCTAAAAGACATGTGGTACCAGTAAGTGCAACGAGATGAGTCCTCACTTATGGGAAAATGGCCAGAAGGGAAAGGAGGAATCTTACCAATCAGATAGAGTGAAGAGTCCCTGGCAGTACTCTAGCCTGAAAAATGGTAGGTAGTAAAAGATCCCAGAACTCCTCAGATTGCTGGCGGGCAGGAGAAAGCAGTGGGATTGCCTGGTGACATTGGGCACCAATGTTATGAATTATTGCTAAGGTGTACCCCGAGAGTATCCTGCATACATGCAGGGAAACATGCTGGGCAAATGCAGTTGCGGGCTGCGCAAATGCACACCATGTGGGCATGGTGGCGGCAGTGGCAGCCAGTAATTCACAACCCAGATGCTGCATCCACATGGCAATGTTGTACATTAAAAATGTTAGGAAGGAGTCACACCATACAGCAGGGCCCATATTGGAGGTTTATCGAGGGAAGGGGAGAGAGAAGGGGCAGAGAAGGGGGCAGGGACCAGTCCCTGGGGATGAGGAAGGGAAAGAGAAAGGAGAGAGAGATGGGAGGTGTACAAGGCCCACCTTTTATAAGGAAACATAGCAAATGTGCACAGAGGGTGCTCTTAGTGACTGCAGCTGAGGTATATCCTGTCAGAACCCTAAGGGCAGGCCAGTACAGATGCCTAAATACTCACATTCCTCCCTTTTGTTTGTTATAAAAAGGTGAGGAGTTAGAAAAGGGTAGCAGGTGAGGCAGGAATGAGGGCGCTGTGTTCTTTCTGCTGGCCTGGGGGGCATCGATCATCTTTGTGGGACCTGAGAAAACTAGGGTGCTGGCCATGTCCTGGGGTAGCTGGCTGTTTGACTTCACTGTCCAGGCTCTGTGGAACCATCTGGCTTCGCTTGGACCTAGCAAGATGCTATTCAGATAGATCCAAGTCGACTCCCTGGAGTTCACAAGAAATCATGATGAGGCCACCAGCCAAGATGGAGGAGAGCCACGTGGCTGCTGTTAATAGTTACATGCACATACACACAGAATTAAACAGGAGTTGAGTAAATAGAAAGGGAGAACCAGTGTGTGCAAGACAAGGCCAACTTCTCCATCTCTGATTCACACACTGCAGCAAACAGAACATTTACAGAGAGAGCAGACAGACACAAGCAGGTCTTGGAGCAAAGAAAAGGGAAGAAAGTAGAGAATTCTTTTTCAGTTCCCCAACTGCCTGGTCCAAAGAATGGTCAATGGGTCTCCAAAAGAGAGCAAGGAGCAAGGAGGCGTATGACACAGTGCCCAAGGATGAGGCAGAGGGAACAGCACAAGTTGTTCAGTGTTCCACCGAGCAAAGTGCGAGAGCTGGGCCAGTAGCTTGAGGAAGTGGGCAAAAGCTGTTCAGTGCATGGTCACGCAAAAACAGGAGCTGAGGGATAAGAGCCCAAGAGAGACACAGTCACCTGGTACCACGACTTTAAGAAAGCCAGAAGGCGAGGAGAGGACTGTGCTTGAGAAATGAAGCCTTACATCTAGGGGAATGGTCAGAGGCAGGTGGACTCACCAGAGACCCAATTCTAGGTATTGAATGGAGGGCAAAGCTCTTGGTGAATGAGAAAGCAGATTTATTACAAGTGGAAGAGAGTGGATCAGAAATCAGATCTGTTGCGGGTTAAAGAGCAGATCTGCTGCGGGTGGAGCAGGCGGGTAGGATCCTAGCATGAAGTGGGTACCTTTGGTGGGCCCGCCACGGTACGCCACTAAAAAAACACACCACATACAACAGAGTTAGTGCTAAAGGTCTGAGAGAGTGGGAGAGCAGAGTGAAAAAATGAAAGGCTACATTGGAGTAGGGACTTGAGAAGAGAAAGCTTGAAAGCCAGGCATCCCTTTCTATCTATGGAATCGCTGGCAGAAGTTACGAAGTTCCTATGAATATAGGGTGCTGGACAGCGGCCATTTTATGGGGCCAAGTCTGACCGCAAGGGTGGAGAAGTTAAGCCCTTAAATCAGATGCTAGATATAGAGGTAGGTGCATTTTCCATCATTGAGTTACAGGATATCCAAGGGCTGGAATCTCTAGATTCAGTGAGGACCAACGAGAAGACACAAGCTGCTTCAGTGGACTGTCATCCAAAAAAGCAGGGGCTGATGGGCTAGGAGCCCGAGTGAGACACTGTCGCCTGCTACCAGGACTTCGAGAAAAGCCAGAAGATGAGGACTGTGCTTAAGAAACAAAGCCTCATTAGTGGGAAATGGCCAGAAGTGGGGGGCTTACCATTTGTCAGTGTTGAATGGAAAGTCCCAGCAATCCGATCCATTAGGTGGAAAAGTATGGCTGGTCCTGGGGGACTAGGTTCCAGCGTCCCAGCACATTTCAGACTGCCAAGAAAGCCTTCTCAGTCAGGGAACCAACGTCGTATTTTAAAAACGATGGGAAGGACTCACACCATATGAAGGAAAGAGATGATAGGAAAGAGAGAGAAGAGAGAGAGAGAGAGAGAGAGAGAGAGAGAGAGAGAGAGAGAGAGAGAGAGAGAGAGGTCTAGGGTGCACACCTCGTGAGAGGAAAAGTGGAGGAGAGGGAGAGGAAGTTTTTCCTTAGAATGAAGCTTTAACATCAGGATGGAGGGTGGTGCCAAGGGGTGGGATTTCAAGGGGCGGATCAGAATATTAACAAGTGTCTGGTCTCCAGAAAGAATCCTTTCTCCAAGGTCCGGCATTTGGATAAGGGCCTCCATTCCCTCCAGGGCTTGAAGAAAGTTGCTGCTTGTTAAAGCAGTCATCTTCTTATCTCTGGCAAGAGGATCTTGTGGCCCTTTCGTTAACATATGACTAGTGCCTGTTGTCAAGGTCAATGGTAGATTCCTCAACCTCTGATCTCAAGTCACACCTCAGCTCACATGCCTCTTTTCTCCTCTTTAATTCTATGTGTAATAAAAAATGTATTATTGTTTTTTCAATAAATGATGCTGGCAGACATAATGATTCACCTCCTTACACCCATCCCCTGTCTCTACACACCCCTCTTTGGGACCCCACTGAAGCAGGTCTGCCTGCCTCCACCTCACAAATGGTAAGTGGTACTGGGGATTGAACCCAGGCTTTGTGCTTGCTGGGCAAACACTCTACCAACCTCAGCCACTTAAAACTACCAGCATTCTGTTAGAGAAGCAGAGAATGGACTGAGACAAGCTCCAAAGCTGCAGAGCTTACTGATTCCTCAAGGCAGCCTATTTGGAACTTCAGAAATCTTTGTAAGGATTTGTTTGGTTGGAACCTCCAGCTCCCTCCAGCACGATCTGAGAAGCCCTATATCTCTCTCCAAACCCCACGCTCTCAGAGAATCTCCAACAAAGAAAAGGCATCAAAAAGTCCAGTTCTGCATTCTTGATGGCTATGGTGGCTCCTGCTCTGAAGTTGTCAGCAGCCCAAGTCCCTTCCTAAAGCATTCAGTTTTTGACCATACTTGGGCACAAACCCAGCTTGTGGTGAATACGTCATCACCCCTTGCCTACAGGCTATATAAACCCTTGCTTTAGTTCAGGCATGTGACTTCTCCTACCTATCTCTGGGACTGGAAAACTTACCTGGGAGTTGCTTTGCTTGAATAAACCTGTTCTTTTACTTTTTCAATTCAGCTTGACCTGGTTTACTCCATTGGCGAGAAACCTATTATTGTGTTACAGAAAACCTATTAGAATTTGCTTACTCATGAGGCGATGTGCATCTTCTCAGAGTTTCTGCCCACTAGTCTTTCTTTCTTTCCCATGGAGTAAAGCATTTGAAGATGACTATGATATTTCTTTCAAGTCATCTCTTACCAAGTAAGATATCTCATCATCAATACCAATTTTAACATGAAGAAACTGAATTCTATTACTTTTATTTGAGTATAATCTAATTCCTAACATGGAATGCCAGAAAAAAAAAGAATAATTCTTCAAATCATGTCAAAGTTGAGCATGACATAAAAACATAAATTTCTCCCCATTCTTATATTTCCTTTCACTATAATGAATTAACAGGGTCTGAGTCTTCCATAAGGAATAGAGCCTTATTTACCTCACAGTTTTGGATTTAATGTCCTCCATCAGGACACAGTGCCTGCCAGAGTTCACTTGGCTGTGTGACATCGAGAAGACATTGGTCACAGGAAGCAGAATGTGGTGAGTCTTGCCATCTGCCAGTCCTTCTTAGCATTGCTATACCAAGAACCAAACTTTTAAGTCATGAGCACTTGGAGGATTAACTCAAACCATATCCAAAGCAAGGTCTTGGCTAGGGTTATTGTGGTTGTGATTGAAAATCATGATCAAAGTAACTTAGGGAGGAAAGTGATTATTTCACCTACAGTTCATTATAAAAAATGGTGAGGGCAAGAACTCAAACAGAGCAGGAACCCAGAAGCAGAAGCTGATGCAGAGGCCGTGGAGGGGTGGTGCTTACTGGCCTGTTTAACCTGCTTTCTTATAGAACCCAGGACCACCATCCCAGGGGTGGCCCCACCCACAATGTGCTAGGCCTCCCACATCAATCACTAATTAAGAAAATGCCCTAGAAGCTTGTCTACAGTCCAGTGTTACAGAGGCATCTTCTCAACTGAGGCTCCTTCATCTCTGATAGCTCTAGCTTGTGTCAAACTGACATAAAACTAGCCAGCACAGCAAGCAATCTCCTATCTCAGTCAATTCATCCTCAGAATAGTCTGTTCCACCTGTGAAGTCATATAATGAACATTATAATAATTACTTTATTAGGCATTGTCCAATAACAGAAAAATTCTTCAGTGACAATGTATCAAATGATCCCCCCTGTCTCCATCACCCTACAACCAACACCTCAAGGATGGAGTTAAACTATATGGTGTATTTTCTCCCTCTTTTATGTTCCAGAAATAACTTGGTGTTG
Organism: Peromyscus californicus insignis; assembly: GCF_007827085.1. Taxonomy (NCBI): domain Eukaryota; kingdom Metazoa; phylum Chordata; class Mammalia; order Rodentia; family Cricetidae; genus Peromyscus; species Peromyscus californicus. The sequence continues at coordinate 2,127,273 of NW_026294447.1, read as the reverse complement.
TGATAGTATTAAAGGGTAGAACTTTAAAGAATCATTTACAAGGAAACTCCTCTCAATCTGTTTTACTCAGAGATGCCAATTCTGAACCTCCCTCCAAGCTCTCCCTTCCGTCCCATGAACAGTCCAAACACAGTTGGTTCTCAGAGAGTCAGTGAACATTTCCACTTTCTCCTGAAGGATTCCATGGGGATGGGTCTCTAAACAGGTCAATAACAAAGGAAGGCAGTAGCTACAGAAAGGACTGGGTAGACCCACTTCCACCTGGATATCTGCTCATCTTCCCTCTCATTATCAAAATTCATTGTCACAATACAATAATACATTGTCATAATACATGTCAAAATAATACATTGTCATAATACATGTCATAAGTGACACTTAATACATGTCATGTCACTTATTATTTCTGATTTCCATTATCCTGAACACAGTTGCCCTTGTAAAGCACATCCCTCTTTAGTGATGAAGACAAGACTAGATTCGAGCTGTCTGAGTATACAATTTAGCACCATCACCATTTACCTAGATGATGTCAACATGTTTCCCAACTTCTTCCTCGTGAGCCCATTTCCTACCCTGGAAGGATGGGAATAATAGCAGCCACATCATATTAATATGAGCTGACTTCATCTCATACTAGTAAGGATGTCCTCATTTTTTTAAAATATCTTGCCTCATTGTTATTTTTATCATTATTAATTACGTAAGTCCCACTGCACATATTTTCATTCTTTCTCTTTTCATATTACTCCTACATAGTCCCTAAGGGAAGCTGACTTTCAGAGTTCAAGGCTTTTAACATTCTTTACTATTTTTACCTCCTTTTAATTATGTTCATTGCAAGTTAATAAGAAAGACTATTAGTGGCTGACAAGAAAAGAAAGAATTCCACAGAGGCATCAAGAGAGAGGGAAATAATATTACAGAATGTCTTAAGACTTTAATGCTGTAAATAGATGCCATGACCAGAGTAACTCTTACAAAGGAAACATTTAACTGGAGCTGGCTTACAGGTTCAGAGTTTCAGTCCATAATTGTCACAGCAAGAAGCATGTGGTGTGCAGGCAGACATGGTGCTGGAGAGGAAGTTGAGAGTTCTACATCTGGATCTGCAGGCAGCAAAGAGATGAGACACACTAGATCTGCTTGAACTTCTAAGATCTCAAAGCCCACCCCCGATGACACACTTCCTCCAACGAGGCCACACCTCCAATAATGCCACTCCCTGAGAGTATATTGGAGTCATTTTCTTTCAAAGCACCACACAGAGAAATGAGATAATAAAACTAGCAGCCTCACCTTCCAGAGAGACCAGGAATAAGCTATGGAATCACTCCATTTTCTCATCTTCACTCACTTTCAATCAGGCACCCAGCTACCAGCACCACCAAAAACTTCCATGGGGCTCATCAAGTGGCATGTACTTTCATAAGTCAGATGACATCTTCTGCTCATCATCTTGCTTGAGCTCCTCAGTGGTACCCACAAGTGATGACAACTTCCTGAAACTTCCTCCTTCCCATGACTTCCATGTCTTGCAACCTCCTATGTTAGTTACACATCTTTGATTTTTCACTCTCTGCCTTCTTCTTAGATATCTCTGACTCAGCATCTTTCGGAGACATCAAATTTCCCTGAAGATTTGTCCCAGAACGTCTAGTCTCCGTTTCCCCCTGTCCTCACTTGAAACTCTCATACCACAATTATCATTCATACTGAAGCTTCAAAAACCATCTAGACACGAGGCCCTAGCTCGTGTCTTCAGTGTGAACTCTCCTAGTGAGTTCTGGATGCATTTTACCGCTGCCCAGCTGTGTGAGGCACTCTCTCTGCTGCTGTGACAAAGCTGCACAACCAGAGCAGTCACAGTCTATCTGAGCTTACGGTTCCAGGGAGGTAAGAGTCCATTACGGTGGAGGCATAGCAGCAAGCAGCAGGCAGGGAGGCAGGAGCAGGAAGCTGAGGGTTCACACTCTCAACGGCAAGTACTAAGCACAGAGAGCAAACTGGAAATAGGGTGAGCCTTTAAGCTCTCAAAGGCCACCCCCAGTGACTAACTTTCTCCATCAAGGCCATGTCTCCTATTGCCCCGCCCCCGCCCCCCCCCCCCCCCCCCCCCCCCCCCCCCCCCCCCCCCCCCCCCCCCCCCCCGCCAACACGATGGCACCATCAGCATCAACTGCGGACCAAGTGTTCAGGTACCTGAGCCCAGCAAGCAGATTCTCTTTCAAATCACCACACCAACATTCCTTGTTGAAGCCCCAAACCAGACATCTCTAAGAACAACCTCAGGATCTTCCTCAGTGTCTGGCCTTTTACAACACTGAAATCCTTTCTAATGAGGATGCTAACATACCAATGAGCCTGGCATAAGGCTGATTGTATATGACCTTGGGCAGGGCCTCCTCTTCCAGATACTTTCTGAGAACCTCACAAACAAGATGATTGACTTTGTTACCAGTGAAAGCTTCCTTCCTTCCTACCTGCATTGCTGTGACTTAGACTATAATGAGTGACGGCTTTCTGCCTGCCTGTATCCCTGTGGCTTAGACTTGTATGTTATGAACTGTAATCCTGTCAGGTGCCCCTCAGGAACCAAATTGTGGTTTCTAATAGGTTTTCTGTACCTCCATAGTAGTTTTCTCTGCTGATGCAGTAAGCTAGATCAAGCAGAATTGAAAAAGTAAAAAACAGATTTATTTTGAGCAAAGCAACTCCCAGGTGAGTTCTCTAACTCCCAGAGATTGAGACTCGAGAAGAGGCAGAAGTCATATGCCCAAACTAAAGCAGTACCCTGTAGGCAAGGGGTGATAATGTATCATCCATAAGCTGTGTTTGTGCCCAAGTATGGTATGCTTTAGGTGGGGACTTGGGCTGCTGGCAGCTTCAGGGGAGGAGATGCTGCAGCCTCCAAGGAAATGGGCTTTTTGGCACCTTTCCTTGATTGGAGATTTTCTGAGAGAGCGGGGTTTGGAGAGAGAGCAATGGGGCTTTCCATATCAAGCAGGAATGAGCTGGAGGTTCGAACCAAACATCCTAACCTTTTTGGGTATATGGGCACTGGTTCAAATTTGGCTACTTTCTGATGGCATTGTAGGATGTGGAGAGGGGGAGTAGAGAGTTTGTGGGCTTGTGCTCAGTGGGAGGTATGGGTGAAGAAGCATCCAGTTAACTGCCACCCTGGAGACCTCAGGATTCCATTCCAGAAAGAAGTAGAGAAGGCAAGTTGCTAGGAGAAAAAAAATAGAGTATTACCACTGGCCCTGTGAATAGGGCTAGCCATGGGGAAAGTGAAGACTGCCAGAAAGAATGGAACGGAGATGTGCCCTGATTGTATTGATGAAGTTTTTCAGACGGTTTGTGGAGTGACTCCATATGAGTTTCTACCAGGCCAGATTTGTTGATATAGTAGCAGCACGCTTTCCCCAGGAACATGCAGGTTTCTGTAGAACAGCTGGAGCAGAGTTACTCATTGTAACTATGGCTTTGGGTTAAAAGGCATGAACATTTTCCCTATGTGTAGAGAGCCTGGTTTTAGCTCAATGAAACACACCTTTAAGTCTATACTTAGAAGACAACCAGAGGAAATTTAAAATCTTGAGCTTGTGACTGAATAGGAAATAGTGCTCTGTCAGTTCCTCAGAACTCTATTTATCAATGATGAAACTCTGAATCTACAAAATTCCAGTGTAATAATACCATACAAAGAAGACAGAAGTCTGAAACATCTTTACATACCTTAAATCATTTACTTATACCTTTACAACTTGCATTTATATCTCTTAAACCATTTTCTGTGTTCCCTTAGTCGAATGTTACATCTGAAACACGTTTATCCTTTACCATGAAGCCTGTGAACAAGGCAAATCTGTCTGTATTTTTTTTTAACAAGAAATTCAACTAATGAACTACCAAGGTGGTTGTGGCCTTGGAGTGTGGGAAGCTGTTAAGCTGGCAAAGCTACCAGTAGCCTAGTCATTAAACACTATCAGCTCTTAGAAGGACAGAGTTTACCTGAGTAAGCAAAAGTACAGCCCAAGTAGCTTCCAAATCTATCAAATACAACAGGGACTTACTGGCTACCTAGACAGTTACCCCAAATTTCTCTGTGGTTGTTAGGGACAGAGGTCCCAGGGCAGCATCAATCTTTAGCTGTCAGGCCCAGAAAATTTGACAGACTTTCCTGTGGAGTAGGAACTTGGGGAAACTGGCCTATCTTGTCTAGACAAATCAGAGCAATCAATTCCCCAGTGTCCTACTTGTTCATAGTGTGGACAGGGCCTTGGCAGCAGTTGAGGTGAAAGGCAGTGTTTGTTTGTTGTTGCTGTTTTTCTGCTCTGTCACTGGCTTTGCTACATTTAAAGCAAGCTCCAGGTTGAGGTTCTTCTGTGCCCATCATCTTCTTTGGAGGAGACAGGGGTGCTGCTAGGAGCTGGCATGTCTCTATCGTGAATATCTTTTTATTAAACATTTTAAATGCCATATTCTCAAATCTCTGAAGCATTTGAGAATCATTATTTGTTAAGTGTATCTAAACTAGACAGACGTTCCTGTTTCTAGTTACTTGTTTTAGGCTTAACTTTGAAAGCATATCTGAGAAGCTAAATCTGAACATACCAAAGAACTTGATCCTTCATGAGGTGACTGTCTATTAACTTGTATGTCTTATAAGATTGGGATTTTATACCTTTATCCCTGTTAAGTCTCACCTTAAGAAATAACAATTTCTGAATTGAAGTTCTTTTAATATCAAGATGAGACTTTGAACTCATAAACACAGTCCACAACAGTTTTCTGTATGACTTAATTTACCAAACTAGCTACAGTTTAACAATGTTAGTAAAAGCAAGGAGGTTAGACATATATTCCTAAATCAGTCTTTGTTAGCCTGAATAGACCTTAGGCAGAGAGACCCTTAGCCAGGTGCTTAGGTCACTGTCTTGCTGTGTCATAAGATAGAAATACTTCAGTCTCTGGTGCTCAGCTGTGGTCCTAACTTTTTTATTTGAAGAATGAAGACATAGAGCACAACCATAGTTTGTAGAAGGCAAAATCCAAGTTTCAACCGTGTAAACAATTCAGTGTCTCTAAAATCAATACCAAGTGGATTACTCTTACCTTACAAAATCTGGCCACCAGAAAGGTAAGAGCATGGAGGTGCAGCTTTAAGACCTCATTAAACCAACATTGTTTTAAATCCTATCTTTCATAAACCTCGTTTTCAGGACAGGACAGGAATTATCACACAGAAATCCATCCTAATCCAAAATATCTTGGAGACCTGTTGTCTCCTTGGTAGGCCCACTCCATGTGGTCACTTTTAATCAAGATGGTGGTAAAGTCACATGACATCCCTCTTCTCCAACCCAGTCAAAATGGCGACTGCCCATGTGGCTGAACTTAAGATGATGGCAAACCACGTGTTGTTTCCAAGAACAATTTGAAGTTACAAGTACAAATTTTTAACCATACTCAATTTCCTTAGCTGTTTTTTAAATAAGGTAGAACAGCATAAAATAACTTTTAATTTTATTTATACCCAAATGACATATGAATTTCTATCACTACATCAGAGTCAGTGGCCAGAAACACCAGAAGCAAATTCTGAGCCCAGGCAGCTAGTTATAATAGTAACAGCTGAGCTATTGCCAGGACACATGGAAAATGTAAACTCAGGCACCCAAGACCAGTCAGAAACAAACACGCAGTGGCACACACATTTACACACCCAACTGAGCCTGAAGTAATTCTGTGTGGCTCCCATGTCCACAAGAAAACATACAGGCACACATCCATCCATACATACAAAATAGACAAAACTTTTCTAACAGCAAGACAAACAAAACTTTCTGTGGGAAACAGACTTTGTTACAAATTATATAGATTTTAAACCATGCCAGATAGCAACTTTCAAATCCTAAAATAAAAGTTTACAGTATGATCTTAAGATATAGAGCAGCATACAAAGAAACCATAGGAATGAAAAATTTTTAGGAGTAAGGAAGTAGAGCCTTAGCAGGTAAGGGACTTTGGAAGTGTAGCAGAGCAATTTTAGGTATAAGGTGTCTGGAGATCATTTGTTTGTGGCAGTAGCAGTTAATAATCTGTGAGAATTTAGAAACCAAGTTTGCCAATTTTGGCCATTGATTTGCATTGAGACCACACTGTTAAAACAAAATGTGAGTCCATGGAGGAGAGAGAGGGTATCAAAGTGGAACACTGTGGGGGTGGTCCGGCTGGCTGCAAGGCAAGAGAAAACCAGGAGGGAGAAGAAAAGGGAGGTGTCCATGTGGGTCAGTAGGCCAAAAGAGCCAGAGCCAGAGCCATGTGGAATACAGTGGCCTAGAGCTTAAGCTGTGGATCTCCCAGCTGCTGGGGGAGTGGAGAGAGCAGGAGAGGAGATGTCCACGTGGGTGCAGAAGGCTGCAGGAGCCAGGCAAGCACACATGTGTCCACGTGCACGATAATGCAGGGCAGCGGGAGCAGCAGTTGAAGAACTGGACTCTAGAACTGGGAATAAAATCTACAGACAAATGATCCACACATGCCTTATCGAGGGTTAGAGCAGTGGATGGTATAAAGGAGAACAGGCATGTGCTGGGCATGAAACAGCCTCTCTGGCTCTGACTCCCACGTTGTAACAAATGGATGGGCAGGACATTTACACAGTTTAGTGTGGGAGGGCAGACAGAAACAAGCAAAGAGAGCAGATCTGTTGCAGGTAGAGCAGGCCGACAGGATCCCAGCATGATCAGATAAAACACCAGGAAAGTCTAAGGGGTAAAAAAGGCAAAGTGGGTACTTTTTGGCAGGCCCTGCCAAGGTATGCCACTAAGAGAACATACCAGGAACAACGGAGTTAATACAAGAGGTTTATTAGGGAACGGGGAGAGTGAAAGAGCAAAAGGCCATATCGGAGTGGAGACACGGGAGAGGCAGGTAGACAGACAAACAGAACAGGGAAGAGACAAGAGGAAGAAGAGAGGTGGGGGTTCCCGTGACTACGGCAGCCCAGGTGGAGTGCAGGGCTCAGGGCTCAGGGCTCAGGGGCAGTCCCTGGGTGAAAAGGCACCTGGAGCCACCACAACCCTGGCCAACAAAACCTGGGCCACTGAGCACTGGCTACAGAGAGAGGGGTGGGAGTGCAAAGCTAAGAAACCCTGGACAAGGGAGCTCAAACCATTTGTCATATGGTGTCAGGCCCAATTTAGATAGATTTCACAGCAGACAGCCCAGGGGTGACCAAGGATTGGGTTTAGACCTGGGGTTGGTTGTCCATTGTCAAGCCTTTGCTGGAGATCGAAGGCTTGCTCAGAGGGCAAGGTGGCCTCTGAGATAGCTTGGGGTTGAGCAGTGGGGATGGAAGTAGCCTTTGGGTAGGATATCTCCTCTACAGAGGTCCCCCGGAACAAAGGTTGTCTTTCCATATCAAGCAGGAGTGAGCTGGAGGTTCCAGCCAAGCAGTTTCATTTGAATTCCTTAGTAGCCATCGACAATAATAACTAGAAATAATCAAAATCCTACATATGTCTGTTGTAAAGACAATGAAATGTGACTCTCCCTTGAGAAGCCCATACCCACACTTGGGTATGTCTTATTCTTTCTTTGAACCCTTGTGCTTAAGATCTATGTTAAAAATGTCTTCTAATAAACTTCAACTCTGCTTCATATTGGCTGATCCTGAAATTGTTTTCTGTAGCAAAGCCAAGGATCTGGCTTTACCTAAGTGGAGGTCTATGAAAAGAACTCACCAGGCTGCTGGCAACAGGCAGGTCAGTATCCTGCCCTGACGTCATTGATGGGATGATTTTTTCCCTCCTTCTGCTATCTGCTCCTTCGAACTCATTGTGCTAGCCACAGTGGCCTTTCTCCCAATTCTCAGCTAGGGAAGCACCTCCCCACTTTGGACCTTTGCACATGAATTCCCCATTCTCTGCTTCATGAACACCCCTTATTATCATTTCCAGCATCCTCCAGCCACTCCTGGGGTCCCACAGCTGAATGTGCCATCAGCATTCAGGCAAAATGCTTAGCCACCCCAGGGACTTATGTCCTATGTAATCTATGTGTATGCACAGTGTGGCCACATAATCTATTCACATGTGAGGTGTGGCTGTACACCTGCATTATGGAGGCCCACAGAGGTTTCATAGTGAGATCTGAGCTTGCTTTACCCAGTAGAACTGCATTAGAGGACTGCTTGACCATGTGCGTGATTACCAGCTGTTAGGAAGGGTCTGCACTTGACTATGCTGGGGAGAGGTCTTTTGCTTTACCTCTTGGCATTCCTATAAAAAGCCCTTTAGAAGAGACAGAAGGGGCCAGTGGATTAGGATCCAGGTTCTCCCAAGGCTATCCTGTGTTTCTATCTGTCTCTCTCCCTTCTATATTTCTGTCTAAATCTTTTATCCCTCACTCCTCAAGAGTACCCTGGAGGAAGAGGTGGGGGCAGGTCTCCCACAATGTGCTGAGCTACCTTTAAAAGCAGACTTACCCATCCCATGCTCTCTTCCACCACATTTCTTCCAGACCTGCACACCTCCTTTTCTTTCCCCCACTCTCTACCAATAAAACTCTTAAAGTGGGTTTTGTTATGCATTTGTGGTCCACTCTGGAACACCCAAAACCTTTCTATTACCAGATACCATTCCTCCATTGTCATCCAATTATAGGACACTTCCCTATACACTACCCAATTTCAGTACTCACTCTCACTCCAGAGCTTTACGGGACTTAAACCTGTCATCTCTGACCTAAGGAGAAAGCTACTTCACCCCACCTCCTCTCCTTTTAACACCCCTATACTTGTAGTTAAGAAACCTAACAGAACCTACCTCCTGGTTCAAGACTTCTGGCTCATTAATTCTGCAGTGGTCCCCCCTATCCTGTGGTACCTAATCCTTACACACTCCTTTCCACTATCCCTTCAGGAACCTCCCATTTCTCATTTCTGAATCTCAAGGATGCTCTTCTCTATTCCTCTCAGCACTCAGTCTCAAAGTATCTTTGTTTTCACTTGGACTGACCCTGACACTCACCCCTCCACACAGCTCACCTGGACTGTCCTACCTATTTGGCCCAGCCCTAGCTTCTGACCTCTCTCTTTGTCTTTCCCCAACTCTAAACTTAAAAAGTATATAGATGACATTCTACTTTATAGCCCATTATTACAAATTAGCCTAACTAACACCTCTGCTCTCCTAAACTTCTTGTCCAGCCTGGGCTATAAAGTCTCACCTTCCAAGATCCAACTGTGCACTCTCAGGTCACCTACTTGGGTCTAACCATTACCCCAACCCACAAAACCATTAATTTAGATAGAAAGTACCTAATCTAGTCTCTTGCAGTCCCCTCTACTAAAGAGGAGATTTTATCATTTCTAGGAATAGCTGGCTTCTTATGGTCTTGGATCCCCTCTTTTTCTCTCCTTGCCCACCCTTATATGAAGTAGCTCTTGACTCTCCACAAGAACCTCTCCTCCATCCCATCACTGAGCCCTTTCAGAAGCTCCAACAGGCTCTTCTCCAGGCTCCAGGCCTTCATCTCCCAGACCTAACTCATCCCTTCTCTATGTAACAGAAAAAGAAGGATATGCCCTTGAGGTCCTAGGCCACCAACTGGGACCTTCCTTTCCACCTGTAGCACACATGTCAAAAAAACTAGACCTTTTCACCCAGGGATGGGGATCCTATATACGTGCTTTAGCAACTGCTGAGCTCCTCATTTGTGAATCAAAGAAACTAACCATTAGGTCACCCACCACTGTCGTCTCCCCCTACAACCTGTCCCATCTCTTAACTTATAAAGGCTTACAAACTCTACCTCCTTCCCGAGTTCTTTCTCTCTAGGTGGCACTAGTAGAAGATGCCACACTTACTTTCCAATCATGCACACCCTCAATATCTCAAATCTTCTCCCTCAACCCAATACTGACCACTCCCCATCTCATTTTTGCACTGAAGCCCTAGTGGAACTATTGCCCTATCCTTCACACACACAGGAGGGCACATTGCCTCAGGCCACCTACATCTGGTACACAGATGGCAGCTCCTTTTTACACAAGGGGACCCCAAAAGCAGGCTATACTATAGTGTCAGATACTGGGGTAGCTGAAGTATAGGCACTCCTTGCCCACACTACTAACCAACAGGCTGAACTAATAGCCCTCACCCGTGCCAACTAGCACAAAGACAATCCCTAAATGTTTACATAGACTCCAAATATGCTTCTCATATCCTCCTGTCCCACACTGCTATTTGGGAAGAGCACAGGCTACTTACAACAAAAGGAGGGAGCCATAACTAACTCAGGTCAAATTATGGCCATGCTAAAGCCTCCCACCTCCCCCAAAGCTATAGGAATTATTCACTTCTGGTCTCATCAGACTGACAGCTCCATCATCTCTAAGAGAAATAACCGAGCTAACCAGGCAGCTAGGACAGCAGACTTCCAAGGCCCAGACTCACCTCACCCACTGCAGGGAATCCATCCATACAACCCACATCCTTACAGTCACCCCCTGACTGTGATTCTGTCCTATCTATACCAGCTCCCTCATCCTAATAGCCAGGCTCTGTCTCATTTTGTCAAGGCTCACCTCTAGCCCACCCCTGAGGACTTATGTTTTTAAAAACTGTCACTGCATTATATAAAATTTATTAAAAGTCAGACCCCAATTCCAAATACCATAGCCTCTTTTTTTCCTACCCATCAGGCTAGGGGATCCCTCCCAGGGACTGACTGGCAATTTGATTTTACTCATATGCCCACAATCAGACAGGTTAAGTATCCCCTGGTTCTAGTAGACACATTCTCAGGTTGAAGCTTTTCCAGTAACTAACAAAAGAGCTCAGACAGTCTCTGACCTCCTACTCTGGGAGATTATCCCTCAATTTGGGATTCCTGCCTCTCTCCAGTCAGACAATGATCCTGAATTCACCTCCCAGATTTCCCAAACTGTTTTTAAAGCTCTCAACATCCCTTAGCATTGCCATATTCCATACCATCCCCAATCCTCAGGAAAGACAGAATGAACTAACTGCTCCTTAAAAATTTTTTCTTGTTAAATTGTCACAGAAACTTCATCTTGACTGGATAAAGCTCTTGCCTCTGGCTCTTTTCAGGCTTCAGGCTCTCCCCAAGTGACCCCTTTCAATCATGCCATTTGAACTCCTGTATGGGAGGCCAGTTCTAAGCCCTGGCCTGCCATCCAAACCTTCAACCCTCCCTGATCACCTGCTTACCTCTGTTCTCTCCTATGAAATTTTACTAACTATTCCCTACCCCAGCCATGTGACAACCCCTGCCTACCTCTAATCAACATGGGAATCAGGTCCTTCTCCTCTAGACCAATGCCTCTTACTCCTTTTCCCTAAATGGTAGGGCCCCTTCAAGGTAATTCTCGTAGCGCCCACAGCTGCTAGGCTTGAGGGTCTTCCTCACTGATTCACCTATCTCACCTCAAACCGTTTGCTCCCCCACCTCAGGATAATCTTTCCTCACACAGCAGCTCAAACAAGGCCTGTTCCCTTAAGTTCCAGAAGACACTGCCATCAACCGCTTTGTCTCCAATTCCAGAAGAATGAAGTTTCACCCCACAGCTGTGCTACTGGATTGGGAACCCCATATGTTTTCCTTCCTGACCCTCCCTCTGTGATCCCCTGTCTCTACTGATCACACCCTGCTTCATCAATTTCTCTGTATGTATCTCCAATGGCATATTCAAAATTTCTAATCAACTACTCAGCCGTTGTTACAGGACCACCATGAGCCACAGAGCTGGAGGTGCAAAGACTATCAAACATGCCCAGGTGGTAAGGAACAGCAACAGCCAAGCGATACCCACACCCCCAAACTCAATGGGGACTCATAGAACAGATTTTAGTGTAATGGTTTATTGTTGACGGGCCCTCAGCAAACAATTACCTGTGTCTCCTGAATGTTAAGGTAACACCATGATAACGGAGAAAGAACAGGCACCTTAAGGTTTTTCTCAGGTAGAGATTAGGAAGTTTAATTGGTAATAAGAAAAATAAATCATGTTTCAGATCCCCCCTCACTATGTGATGGTCCACAACTTTAACACTAACCAGTAAAATACTGATAAGCTATTAACCCTACTCTAGCAGAGTACTAAACACTACACTCTAGCACTATAATAACATAGCCACAAGCTCAGGATTTTAAATTCCCCTTAGTTGATTCTTAATGTGTCTAAAACTTCTCTTCTGTCAACTTAAAAATTCTTGTAAGCTCCAGAGAATCAACTTAGACCCACCCGAACAGGTCAGATTCCCTCCAGGTAAGTATCGTTCAACCTTTCCCTGGTCTCAAGACCCCTTTCCCTCATCTTGGGACCCCTAGAGCCCCACCCCCCACCTTAGGACCCTTCTTTCTCAATTACCAGGATCTAAGGAAAATTTTTCTAAACTTCAACTTTTGCCTCACCAGCATCTTGTCGGGTCCAAACTGTCAGGTCCAAGTGGCACTGATGATCCACAGAGCTCAAACAACAAGGAAGACAACCAGCCACCTCAGGGCATGCCCCAGACATGACTGATGCCCACCAAGTCATCTGGAAGCAGTTGTGAGAAACCCAGCACCCCTATCCCCACCTACCTGCTACCCTTAACCCCTTACTTTTTATAATAAACAAAAGGGTAGAATGTTATCATTTCTGGCATTCTCCAGCCACTCCTGGGGTCCCAGAGCCTCACATGTGCCATCAGCATTCAGGAAAAATGTTTAGTCACCCCAGGGCTTTATGTCCTATGTAATCAACTCACATGAGCAGCCTGGCCAAGTAATCTATGTGCATGTGTGGTGTGGCCACATAAGCCCCTGTGTGCATGCACTGAACTACCTGTAAAAGTGGACCTGCCTGTTCCTCGCTCTCTTTTGCCACATTTCTTCCAGACAGGCCTGCACACCCCACCCCACCCTTTTCCCTTTTCCATACTCTCTACCAATAAAACTTTTAAAGTGGGTTTCATTGTATATTTGTGGCCCATTTCGCCGCAGTAAATACAATACCCCTCATCCAGCAATGGTTCATCGCCAGGGAGCTCATGTTAGAACTCTGTCCAGGGGTCTCCTCCCAGGATATTTTACCACAGTGACTACCCTGACTGCTGTCTCCCAAGCTTTCTTTACCACATATACTTTCAGAAAATGTTATACTTTTCCTTCTGAGAACTTCAACTTGTGACTTTTATCTTTGTAAAATGACTGTGTTGTTAATAAACGTCTCCCTCACTGCTTATGACTTTGAATGATTCTAACATTGTTTCCTCCTGGGTCTGGGTCAGTGTCTGTCTCATGGTGAAGCAGTGAGAATACTGTGGGAAGAGTAAACGATCAGTCCTTCTTCGATTCCCTTCTAACAATCCCTGCTTTTTGCTAGACACCAACATTCTAAACACACCCTGTAAATCTGTTTTAAATATTATTTTCTCTCCACTCAGAACTTTTCTTTGAGTGAAATTTCATCTAAAACACGTGGTGCATCGTTTGGCTCGGGCTGAACTGCTTTCATAACATGTTTTTTCAAAGCATCTACGTTGCCTGGGGTGGGGGCTTCATCAGAAATGCAGCTTCCTGAATCCTTTCCTGAGCTAAAGAATCTCCACACCTCTGGGTGAGGCCAAGAAATGTTTCTTTTTACCAACTACCATTACATCATTTCTGTAGACACTGGAGGTTGAGACCAGTACTTCAGTAGTTCAGACTAGACCTCAAGAAGATGTATTCTGGGCCTTAAACAGTATAGAAGATGTCTAAAATAAAAGCTGTTTGTAAGTGAGAAGATAGCTATGATCTATAAAAAGGTCACTTCTTTTCGCTATAAATAAATAGGAACACACGTGACACAGCCCAGCATATTTATGGATATTATAGGCTTGACCCCAGTGATATAGGAAACAATAAACAACAGGAATTCCAACATCACTCACCGAAGCCAAGAGCCAAGGATTTAGCCAGACTTACCTCCAATATACATTTGCATCTGAAAAGTTAAGTTCATTCTTCTCTTTTCTTCATTTGCAAGCTGCAGCTGAAAACTTTTTAAAAACACAAATCAATTCATTTTCCTGCAGTCAGGAACAGTGTGTGGGGGTGGGGGGTGGGGGGAGGATCTCCTTGCCCACAGACTCTTAGTTTGATTTTTGTTTTCTTCCAGGTCCTTTGTTGAAAAATGACTCACACTTTGGAACATTGTCCTTGGCGGAGGAGAGTACTGTTTCACACCTTATCATGAAGTACAAGTAGCAGATACTTCCTGGTTGTAAAAACAAAGAGAGAAATGAAAACAAATATTTGTTCCCTGCTGTCAGGTGTTGAGTTCTGTGTAGTTGGTCATGTGATTAAGGAACAAACTTCTGGTAGTAGAAAAGAGAAAAAGACCCAAACCCTTGACAGGTTTGAGAGGATCTGAAGTGGATCTCCTCCTCCACGGTGGCAGCCAGAATGGTTAGGGGAGTAGTGGCCAACTTGGCATTGCACATCTTTTATTTTCTAAGGCTATGCCACTTACTTATGTATTGGCATGTTTACCTCTGAATCAAAAGCAGAAAGCAAGGCACTGCTGTATGGATAAGTACCAAGTGATGAGGCAATGGCCAGGCAAGTGTGGAGGTTCCTTATTAAGTGTCACCTTGTGACTTATATCAGCTCATGGCATCTGGTTACAACAACAGCATCTTAACACATATGCTGTGCTATGATTTCAGGGTAAATTGAAAACATTTCACACACACACACACACACACACATACACACACACACACACACACACACTACATGCACATGTACATACACATCCATGTAAATACACACATAGGCATATACATGCATGTGCACACATGTGCACACACACATTCATGTACACACACTTCTAGAACTGGAAATAGTTTATCTCTGAGTTGTGGGTACTTTCCATACTTGTTGTTATTTCTTCATTTTTCTCTATATTTCCCAAGTTTTCTGAAAAATTGTCCAAGTTTCTTATATTCTAAATTTCTGATTAATTTTATTAAGAATTAATTGCTGAGGAAGGAAGGATTGTAGGAGCCAGAGGGGCATCAGAAGAAAACCCACAGAATCAACTAACCTGGGCTCATAGGGGTGGCTCACAGAGACTGAACTGACAACCACAGCCTGCATGAGACTGACCTAGGTCCTCTGCATATATGTAACAGTTATGTAGCTTGGTCCTGTCCTCTTGTGGGACTGCTAACAGTGGGAGCAGGGCTGTCTCTGACTCATTTACTGGCTTTTGGGACCCTGCTCCTCATCCTGTGTCGCCTTGCCCATCCTTAATACATGGGGAGGTGCTTAGTCTTACTGCAACTTGATATGCCATGTTTTGTGGATAACCATGGGAGATTTGCCCTTTCCTGAACAGAAACAGAGAAGGAGTGGATGGGGAGGGGGCAGGAGAGAAGTAGGGGGAGGGACTGAGAGGATAGAAGGGACAGGAAACTGCAGTTGGAATGTAAAATAATTTTTAAAAAAGAAAAAAGAATAATTAATTGCTTATGGGATACCATTCTATTGTTTCTAAGATGAGTAATGATGACCAGATAATTCAATACAGAAACTTCCGGACTGTGTACTTCCTCTTCATGTTCTGTCTATGTTCTCAGTGGATACCCACAATGTATCCAAGGTCTCTGAATCTCTATCACTCCTACTTCTCACCCCTGAATTGCCCTCAGGACACTGTTTACTTGCATAAAGTTGAGTATTTCATCTATAAACAGAGAATAACATGAGTATTTTGCTTTTCTCAAACCAAATAAAACATATCTAAAATTGTCAGGATGAAATAAAAAGCACTGAACATTGGGTGCTAGTTGTGCTAGTAACAGCACACTGGAAGGCCAGGAAGCCATGACTGCTACCTGGCCTGATGTAGGAGGAAAAGACAATGGAGGCCCCTATACTGCGTGGGACACACTACTACAGCAGTAAGCAATGCCTCAAACAGTCCAAAGCTGTGCAGATGAGAAGCCCAGGAGTCTCCTCCAATGGCTAATATTCATGGTGTCTACTTTCCTACTTGGTTAGATTTGATACTAAGATTTAAAAATACTTTCGTACTGGCTTTAAAAGATTGGGACATTTCTCTTCTTGGGAATCTCATTCCCCAAAGTTTAGACTCTCTGAACTAGGTTCCATGCTTAATCCAAAAAACTTTCCAATCATTGGTTTTCTAGTCCCAATATTTTCTTCGACAAGAGCTTTGTGGTACTGGTACTAAATATAGTAAAACATTCATGATAGTATATTTTATCACAAATAATGTCCTCTTGCCAAGTTTTACGCTGTGTCCTCACATCCCAGTCTCTAGAAGTATTACATGAGAGGACGTTGTCGTGGCCCATGGCACAATGCCCAGGTTCTTTGTGTCTTGAACAATGAATCACAAGAGAAATGGAGCAGCAGTAAGAAAAATACTGATTTATTAAGTGAGAGTAAAAGCATAGAGTATTCTCCACAGACTAGGCTGGGCATGGGCACAAGTAAGCATGTTATTTAGTGCTCTGAATTCTTTTTGAAGGTCCTTTTTATGAGTTTAGTTGAAGAGAGGAATGGATTGTTGTTCAAATCTAAATGGTCTTTTAATAAAAAACCCAGAACCAGATATCAGGGTAATAGCTGAAAGATCAGAGAAGCAGAACAGCCAGCCACTAGTTCTTACCTCTATGAAATCCTCATCCTCAAAAGAGTGAGTTCTTGTTTCCTCACACCTTATATACCTTTCTCTGCCCAGCCATATTACTTCCTGGGATTAAAGGCATGTGTGCTTCCCAAACAAAGGCATGAGATCTCAAGTGCTGGGATTAAAGATGTGTGCCATCACTGCCTGACCTCTATGTGTAATCTAGTGGCTGTCTCTATCCTCTGATTCTTAGGCAAGTTTATCAGGGTATACAATACATCGCCACAGTGGATGGGTCACCAGGGTCATCAATGGGGTGTATCTTTACACTGACATATGGGTTGTTATGCAAATTTTAGATAATGTGCATGTACACAGGCTATACATCCTGTAATCTTAAGCATATATGCTACACCCCATCATATACACACAGGATATGGTAAATAGAGGTTTTTTTTTTGATAGCTTGCTTCAAGGACACATTTGCCATCACTGAAATTGTGCCCAATATAGATTTAAGTTGGCTACTGTTTTAGGGTTTCTATTGCTGTGAAGAATCACCATGACCATGGCAACTCTTACAAGGGAAAACATTTAATTGGGGTAACTTACAGTTTCAGAGGTTTAGTTCATTATCATCATGGCAAGATATGGTGGCATGCAGGCAGAAATGGTGCTGGAGAAGAAGCTGAGAGTTTTACATCTTGAACTGTGTACCACACTGAGCATAGCTTAAGCAAAGAAGACCTCAAAGCCCACCAGCATAGTGACACACTTCCTCCAATAAGGCCATATATACTCCAACAAAGCTACACCTCCTAATAGTGCCACTGTCTATGATCTTATGGGGGCCAATTACATTCAAACTACTACATTCCACTCCCTGGCCCCCATAGGCTTGCAACAATATCATAATACAAAATGCATCTAGTCCAACTTCAAAAATCCCCATAGTCCATCACAGTCTCAACAGTGTTTTAAAGTCCAAAGTTTAAAGCCTCTTCTGAGATTCATGCAATCTCTTAATGGTAATCTCCTATAAAATAAAAATCAAAAGACAGATCACGTACTTCCAACATATAATAGCACATGGTGTATATATACATTACCATTCCAGCACATAGAGAAGGAGCACAGCAAGGAAACACTGGATCAAAGCAAGACTGAAAACCAGCTGGGCAAACTCCAAATTCTGCATTTCCATGTCTGATGTCAAAACACTTTTCATTCTCCAACTCCTTTCAGCTTTGTTGACAGCAACACACTTCTTTCTCTTGGGCCTGTTGCATGCCCTGTTAGCAGCTCACTTAAGCAGGTATCCCACAACTCTGGCAACTCTAACATCCTAGAGTCTCCAAGGCAATCCAGGCTTCACTTTCACAGCTTCACACAATGGCCTTTCTAGGCCTCTATTCAGGGACACCCCTGACACATACCTGGCCTCAGTGGCTTTTTTAGTCTTGGATGAAGATTCCATAACTTCTTTCTTCTATCCTTGACTCTAAAGCCAGAAGCACATGGCCAAAGCTGCCAAATTCTGCTGCTTGCTAGGGCTGGAAAACAGCCCTCTTGTTCAATTACATCATCACCAGCTTTTCTGTTTTCCATGGTTTCCTTCACTGCCTAAGCTTAGCTGTCCTGAAACTCACTCTGTAGACCAGGCTGGCCTCATATTCAAAGATCTGCCAGCCTCTGCCTTTTGTGTGCTGGGATTAAAGGTATGCACCACCCACCACACCTGGCTCTAAGTTTGTCTTTAATTACTTTTCACAAATTGGGAACTTAGCAGGATGGGATTGTGTCCTGAAGTCACCACTTCCTTTATTCTATTTCTTAATTTGTTTATCTCCTTGAATAGATGAGTTAGCTCCATTCCACTCCCTGGTGCCCCTTTTCTCCTCAAACTGTACATTTTGTATTTTCACTTGCTCATCTTGCTCCTTTTCATTATAAATCTTCATAAGAGTGACTGCTAATAATCATATGACAGAGTCAATACTAGGCTGTTTTGAGATTTCCTCTGCCAATGGAATTAATCAAAAACTCTTCACTTTAGTCTCAGGTAGACTTTTCAGAAAGGGCAAAAAGCAGCCACATTCTTCACCAAAATATCAGAAGAACAATCTCTAGGCAACATACTTGTCGTGGTATTGTGTTTCCCAAAAATATTGTGCACCCTAATAAACTTACCTGGGGTCAGAGAACAGAACAGCCACTAGATACAGAGGCTAGAAAATGGTGGCACTCACACCTTTAATCCTAGCCTTCTGGAGGCATGGATCTCTGTGAGTTCAAGGCCATACTGGAAATAGCCAGGCATGGTGACTCATACCTTTAATCCCAGAAAGTGAGCCTTTAATCCTAGGGAGTGATGGCAGAAAGCAGAAAGATATATAAGGCGTGAGGACCAGAAACTAGAAACTTTTAGCTGGTTAAGCTTCAGGCTTTCAAGCAGCAGTTCAGCTGAGAGCCGTTGGGATGAGGACGAGGAAACAGGATCAGCTGAAGAACTGTGGAGGTGAGGAAGCTGTGGCTTGTTCTGCTTCTCTGATCTTCCAGCATTTACCCCAATAACTGGCCTCAGGTTTGATTTTTATTAATAAAAAGTTTTAAGATTCATGCTACACATACTAAAATTCTCCTCCTCTGAAACATTTTGAGCCAGGCCCCCACAGTTCAAATCTCCCAGTTCCTACTAGTACAGCCTATTAAGCAATGCTTAAAGCATTCAACTGCTTTTCTAAGCCACAGTCACATGGTCCATATTCCTTAGAACAAAGGCATGGTCAGGCCTTTTACAGCTATACCCCAGTCCTTGGTACCAACTTCTATTAGATACCATTACCATGGCAACTCTTGTGAAGAAAAAACATTTAACTGGGGTCCTAACAGTATCAAAGGTTTATTCCATTATCATCATGGGACATGGTGGCATGCAGGCAGACACGATGCTAGAGAAGCAGTTGACAGTCCTACAGCTTGATCCACAGGCAGGAGGAAGTGAACTGTGTCTGCACTGAGCACAGATTAAGCAAAAGAGACCTCCAAGTCCACTTTCACAGTGACCACACTTCCTCCAATAAGGCCACTTACTCCAGCAAAGCTATACCTCCCAGCAGTGCCACTTCCTATGAGTTTATGGGGGCCAATTATATTCAAAGTACTACAGCTTGCTTTTTCTATCCTTCTACCAGGGAATGTTGGACCTTAAATTACTTTTAAGAAGGGAGATACTAGGTGTGGTCTTGCCTGGATGAGGCAGACACATTTTTCTAAGGGGAGCTACCTTGAGTCTCTAGATTATTTCTACACATACTCTACCTTAGGTGGGACTCAGGAAATGCAAATTGATAGCACAATAAGAGGCATATCCCTTAGAAAAGTCTCCAGTTTTCCCCCTTAACCATGTAGATACACTAAAAATTCCCCAGTGAATGCCTAAAACTTTGGACAATAATGATTCCTGCATAATTTTTTCTATGTGCCCCGTAATGTCACAACATGGTCACAAAGCTCATTTGTCTTTCCAATATTTATGCCCTAGTATATTCTCAGCATGTGGGGGGGTTACTGTTAAGTAAAATAAGGGGTACTTGAATACTACAATATTGTGACCAATTGATCTGATAACAGGTAGCTGTAAGTATCTAACAGTGGGTAATATACACAGCATGGAAGTGCTGGACAAAAAGATGACTGGTGTCTTGGCCTGGGCAAGGCAGAACAGCTTACAGTATCATCACCCTGAGAAAAGTGTGCAATTTAAAACTCATGGGTTGTTTATTTCTGAGATTTCCCATTCAATAATTAGACCATGGATAACTCAGACCATGGATAAGAGAGACTCTTGTGCTCTCCTCTTTTCTGTGCCTTCACATGTAAAGATCACACATCCTCTGGAGATGGAGAGATAGATGACTTAGCTGTTAGGAGCATGTACTGCTCTCATAGAGAACCTGAGCTAGGTTCCTATCACTCACATCAGGTGGCTCCTAACAACCCGAGTTAAAGCTCCTGAGAATCTGATGCCCTCTTCTGGCTTCTGTATGCATGTGCACATACCCTTATTCAGGTATGCACACAAACCTATAATTTAAAAACATTAAAATAATAAATTAACATCCTTCAATTTTTTTTTGAAACAGGGTCTCACCATCTGTAGCCCAGGCTAGCCTTGAACTCACAGTATTCTTCACTCTTTTAAGTGCTAGGATTCAAGACATGAGCTGCCATGTCTGGATAATATCTTTCAATCTTAATAAATTGTGGAAACTAAAATAGTAATGATATGTAAAAAAACCAAACCTAGCTGAAGTTGAGGTTCATTAAGGACATTAATGGTGCAAAGATATGACTCTCTGTACAGCACCAGTCTCGTTGCACATCATCTTGCAGCCAGAGTTCCTCATATTTCTTGTGTTTGTCTAATTCAGTTTCATCTGTTCTGAGGCCTCACTAGGCCACAGTCATTGTTGTGATTTCTTTCCTTTTTCCATGTTCAGTAACGTTTCCCAGATCAAAACGCTTGTGGAAATGCTAGGGGAACTTGATGCTTATTGCTTCTACTTAAAGACCAGTCCATGTGCAACACAGACTACAGTTCCCTGATCTCTTATAACTCCCAAGCTTCCCTAATTTTCTTCCTCTAGAACACATTAGCACAACATAGAGCCTCTTCCTTCTTGGAGATAATTCCTTATAAACAGAAGCCCTCAAAAGCTCCAGCTCTTCCTTTGGTGGCTGCGCAGGGGAAAGATAAGCTGGAAGTGAGGAAAGGACATCTTACTGCTTTCTTGGTCCCATGGAAACCAGAATACAACAGAATCAGTTTCTTAGCCAAACATCTTCCACTCTTCAAGTGAGCAAAGAATAAAGGCCCAGTGGCTGAAGGCAGGCAAGAAGCTCAGTCCTGAGACACTCAGCCTCCAGGTCAAAGGCATTGAGCTGATGCCATTTCTGCCAAGACTGGTGCCAACTTTTGTCCTCCATTCATTCCCAGTGAGGGTAAATGGGGCACCAAGGAACTGCTGGCCCTGTAATGACTAGAACCCCGACTTCCTGCAGATTTCCATTGCCCAGGCTAGCCAGAGAGCATGATCTTGCTTTCATTTGTTTATTTTGTTCAAAGGTATTGCTTCATGATGTGACGTGAAGAACAAAGGAAGGTGGAAGTCCTCAGGACGCCCGTGTAACAGTCTACAGTCCCAGAACCCAGAGGCTAGGCATGAAGGCCTTCAAATTAACCAGGCATGGGGCCTCCTGATCTGGGCAGGGTAACATTGTGGTGGTGCTGTCACATGCAGGACAGATTACAAGTCATGTGAGTCCAAACATCATTCAATCAAGGAATGAAAGGGAGCAGGAGGCCTTTCCAGCATCCAAGCAGATGAAATCCATGTGGCCCTTCCTTGGCAAAAGCATACGGCCTGCCAGGCTTCTTCTAGGACAGTTGTCCTTGTTCACTCTTCCACTGTCTCTCTGCATATCTAAGGTTTTTAAGGGTGTTTTGATTATTTCAATTTTTGTTTTGTTCTTGTTTGCTTCCAAAATGAACATAACTGAATCTGAATGCACTAGTTACTTGTTTGCTGCTGTGACGGAATCAAGGCAACTTATAGGAGAAGTAGCTCATTTTGGCTTGCTCTCAGATCTTAGTCCGTGATGATAGAAACAGCATGACAGCAGGCAGCCAGAGCAGGAAGACAAGAGATTGTCTTCTGAAGAGATTGTCTTCTGAGCTACAAGCATGAAAAAGTCAACTACAAGTATGGTGGAGCTATATACCTTCAAAGCCCACCCCCAGTGACACACTTCCCCTAGCAAGACTGTACATCTTAAACCTCTCCAAACAGCACCTTTGGGGGACATTTCTCATTGGAACCCACAGAGACTTGTTTTTATTTCCTACAACAGAGTCTGCAGCACACAGAGGGTACATGTGGTAGAGGAAACCTGTCATGGCTTCAGCCAAGGCAGAGCAGGACAGGCAGGCCATGGTCAGGCTCACAAGTGTGCCCCTCTCTGTGACATTTGCATACTTGTTAGTGACAGGGTAGCTTGGAGACAAGTGTTTATTGTGTTCTTGATTTTATTCCCAAGGATATTATCTCACATATGGAGAGAACACCAAACACATTTGTCCTTCATGACTTTGTGAAGGACTGGATTAATAGTCACTATGTTCCTGGCTGATTAGCATGATCTTCCTAGTGTCTCTGTTACAATCCTTCCTATAGATAGGGCCTAGGTCACAGAAGACTTCTATTTTGAAAACTGTGCTGTAAATTCTTTCAGAATTTTGTTCTACATGAATATAAATAATACACAAAAGAAACATACAAACAAACATAGTGTTGCATATGCCAGTCTGATTTTTCTTCTCCCCAAATCTACTTTCTAATTAAAAGATATTTGTTTGTTTTGTTTCACATGTATGAGTGTTTTGCCTGCGTGGGTGTATGTGTACCACATATGTGCCTGGTGCTCACAGAGTTCAGAAGGAAGTTCCAGTGTCCTGAATGTCGGTGCTGAGAACTGAACATGGGAACTCTGCAAGAGCAACATGTGCTCTTAATCACTGAGCCATCTCTTCAGCCCTAGATCTAGTTTATAAGAAAAAGTAATACTGACGTAATTAGGCCTAAGGCTGTGATATTGATGTAACCAAAGTCAAAGATCATACACATAAGTGTGATTCTCTGGACCTATTTTGTGCTTTTCCCCTTTGTGTGGTAAGGTGACCCTCAGGCTTGGCATGAGTCGAAGGTCTTGGTTTCTCTTGTTTATTCCAATGTGTTTGATATTTGAGTGGCAGGAGGTAAGACTTGTGATTCTAGAGACTCAACCTTGAGTCCAGTCCTCATAATGTATCCACTGAATCAGGAGCTCCTCATCAAGGGGAACAGGCACAAGCAGATGACAAGAAAGCCATATGTGATGTGATACTACATTTGTCCATTTAGAGTCTCTCCTTCATAAATGCCAGGAGAGGTTGTGTGGCAGTCCTGAGATGGGAGTCCCATGGTAGACACCCCATTTGCTTTTGGAAACTTTCTAACATTCTTTCCTGTTTTACTCCATGCTGCTTGTGAACCATCTCCCTTAGCATTTTAAACCGTGGTTGTAGTGAGCACTATGACATGCTGTCTTAGTCTCTGCTCTATTGCTGTGAAGAGACACCACTCCCAAGGCAACTCTTATAAAAGAAAGCATTTAATTGGGGGCTTGCTTACAATTACGGAAGTCTAGTGCCATTATCCTCATGGTGGGGAGCATGGTGGCATGCAGGCAGTTGCTAGATGTAATTGCTAAGAGGTACATCCTGACCCATAGGTGGATGTCAGAAAGAGGGAGGGGAAGACACACCAGGCCTGCTGTGGGTTTATGAAATTTCAAAGCCCACCCTTAGTGACTCACATCCTCTAACGTTGCCAATCCTACTCCAACAAGACCACACCTCTTAATCCTTCTAATCATTCTCAAATAATGCCTCTCCCTGATGACTAAGCATTCAAATATATGAGCCTGTTCCTGTTCCTTCAAACCACAATATAGACCATTCAGACTCCCCCATTAGGGAAGGACCCACAAGTGGTGTCCAGTCAGTCTCCAGCTCTCAGTCACTTCAGGGTTTGTTGAAATCACAGACCATGGCCTCACTCAGGGTTATGCCTTTCTGGGAAGCCCATACTAATGCCTGTTCCAGTCACAGTGCCTGGGTCATTTGGGCCTGATTCAGGACAATTCTGACAGGCCATTTTAGCTCTGGAGCTCCTTGGGGTTAGACGAAGCTGTCATTGATAAATGACTCTATGATAGAGCTTTAAGCAGTAAGATCATTTCTGGAAATTTTCCATTTTCTTGGTAAAAATTCTGCCCTGTTTTAGTTGACTATTTTGTAGACAAAGTAATGACCTGCCCCCTATAGACACCCACATCCCAATCTCTGAAACTTGTGAGCAGATTACTTCTGTGGGCAAAACAAAACGAACAACAGCAACCAAGCTCCTGGAAGAGGAGATAACGTTGAGAACCTTGAGGTGAGTCTGTCCTGGATGGTCCTGGGGCCTGTATCATCACCAACGCTTTTGTGGGAGTGATGCAAGGATGTCAGTCAGGCAAGGAGATGCAGTGACAAGAGACTCATCAGAGTAAGAGACTGGCTTGAAGATGGAGGAAGGGGCCATGAGCATGGATAGCAAACAGGCCTAGATACTGGCCAGGCAGGAACAGATTTCTAGAGAGTTTCCCAAAGGAACACAGCCCTGTCAACATCTTCATTTTATGGCAGTGGCATTGATTTTTGTGCTGCTCATACCCTGAACCATAAGATAATAAATGTGTGTTATTTTGAGCCATTAGAACTGTAGTAATTTGTTACAGTAGCAACAGGAAACCAACACAGCTTTGTATTAGGCCGCTCTACATTGTACGGTGAAATTCCCGAGCCATCAACGTGTAAAGGGCAGAGCTTTATTGAGTTGATGGTTCTGTAGTTTCCAGTTCAAGCCTGAGTGGCCCATTGTCCCATTATTCTGGGTCTCTGGAGTGAACACCCCTTGACACTGGCCATGAACACATGGACGAAAAAAGGCTCCCATTATTATTCAGGAACCAGAGAGACTGAAAGACTAGCCTCTCCCAGTTCCTCAAAAGTGCTGAAGGACTGCCACTAAGATCTACTTCCTTCCATGCCTGCACCATGTGGACCTTTGGTAGACATTACCTGTATTCGAACCACTTCCCTTTTTCCTAGCTAGGCTACAGGTAAAAATCATACAACCATGGCTACTTTGAGATTAAGTAGAAGGCCAAGAGGCACACAGAGAACTTGCCTTGACATCCCTGAGTCACTGAACGGATGCCAACAGTTGCCTATCACGAGATCCATTGTCTCATTAAGAAACAAGACCAAACCCCTTCTTCCCCATGAAGTCACCGCCATCACACAGATTCACTGCACAGTTGAAGATACTTTGAATCTAGTACAGCAGTCAATGAAGGTATGTGGCAGAGGTCTATTGATATTGTGGCTAGTCATGTTATGTGTTAAGTTAAAAAGACATGCATTAACATATCTGAACTATGATCCCACATGTGACTACCTGATTTATTTTCATAAAAACCATTTTTAAGGTGATATTCCCAGATGCTAAAATTTCTACTTTGGGAGCATTATTTAGCTTCTCTAGCATATATATTTTTTAGCTTTTTCAGCAATAATAATAAGGCTAGGGTCTTTAATGTTTTTTTAAACAAGAAAGAAAAAAGAAATAAAAAGCTCCTAAATGGTCCCAAAGTGGTCTAAGGGTAGTAAGCTGGCCTCAATCTATGTTTATCTATATTAGGTAGAAGAGGAAATAAAAGCTTGTGGTAAGAGGCAGTCTTACAGTTGAGAATGGGTGTGGCCAGCCCAGCAGGGCAGAGATGAGGAACATGTGCATGATTTTTTACTGGGGATTCAGGAATGCCAGCTTGAGCATCGAAGGAAGACTCAGAAAACAACTACCTAGGTGAAATAACTAAATAAGACATTATACAATACTCTCTCATCTTTTATCTGCCATTTCAGCTCTCTGTACGCAACTACAGTCTGAATATTAAAAGGGAAATCCCAGAAATCAGAAATACGTTAGCTTTCGATTATCTCCTAGAACTATGATGCACTCCCACATAGTGCCTTTCCACCAGGTTATAGACATGAACCATCCTCATCCCCTTGTCCAGTGTATCGACACTGCATGAACATTCAGTAGTCATCTGGATTATCAGGCCATCTCTAGGTGTTACAGAGTGTGGATCCGGAGTTCCGTACCACCTGGTTCCAGGTACAACTGAAGCCTTAGGATAAATGCACTATAATGTTTTCTGACTGATAATCACATTTTCTGAAAATCATCCCCTCCAAGGCTTCCCTGCTTTATTTTTCTTCACAGCACCCAGACGACATGCTCTAAGTTTTTATCTTATCATTTTACCCCCTCCACTAGTACATAAATGTCACAAGAAAAGGTGCACTGGTTTACTGTCTGTCCTCACCCAGCACTGTGCTGGCACACCATCATTCTCAGCATGCTCAGTGAAGTAAAGAAGTACTAAAAGATCTGGTAAGATTTCTTTTAAAGGCTCATGTTTTAGACTTTGCAGGCCAAGAAACAAAACAGACACTATGTAGGTACTTATATAATAGCTATTTTTAAAATGTGAAAACATTTTTATCTTGTAGGCCGTATAAAAGCAGGCAGCAGGCCAGATTCAATCTTCTGGCCTTTATTTGCCATCTCCTACACCAGAGGATTAACTACTCAAAAAAAAAAAAAACACCCTTCGAGTAGCTTGTCTCACAAGCCATTTCTGGTAACATTCAGGAACTCAGCCAGTCACCCAAACATGGCACTCACAAGTTCTGTGTCTTTGTAGAATATGGGATGTTATTTCTTCACATCTAAATATTATGAAGGGTATCAGGTTGTATCAGATCCTAGTAGGTATTTGTTATTAAAGATGTACTGTGTGCTCTGCACAATGCAAGGAACTAGGAGCACACTTAGTTAAAATCTAGCAGCAAGTTACAAATATAGATTATTAATTCTTTTAGAAAAAGAAGCAACCAGATACAATTTACTTGGAAATTTGAGTCAATCCTGTGCTTCAAATTTGTACACATGGGCCATATTACAGAACGTATCATCCCAATTCTGGAATGACTAAGTACACATATTATGAAGGATCTTATCTTTTAAATTGACCATAATGTCTCTAAGCTAATCTATGATTCTCTGTGTACATGCATCTCATTGCTTTTAGCTGGAGCATGATGTCCCACAGGATATATCTGCCATGTTCAACTTATTGCTTCAGAGATGGACCCTGGGTTGTTTTCAATTTCCTAAAGACACCCTAATAAACAACCTCACAAAGTCTCCAAGTAGACCTGGGAAGTATTTTCTCAGAATGTATCCCCAAATGGGTATTCTTTTTATATGTTACTACTAGTGCCTGTGGGTTCTAGGTCCTGCATAAACTCAGTAATGCTTGCTCTAGCCTTCCAATGCTAACCACCCTCAGGAGTATGAATCATGACTCTCTGATTTTCCTTTACATTCTCATCTGCCATTTGGGTTTCCCAATCAGAGACTAGCCTACTGTTAGTCACTTTTCATCACCGTGGCACAATACCTGAGCTAAACAATTTATATTGGCACAAAAAAAGCCCCATTGCCTTTAGGCCTGTGGCATGGAAGAAAAATGGTGGAGGTATGCTGCTAGTCACATGACAGCCAGGAAGTGGGAAGGAAGTATGATGAGAAGGAGAGACAGAGGGAGAACAAGGTATGTACTACAAGGACAAGCCCTCTGTGATGTACTTACTCCTCCTAGTCCATACATTCACCAATGGATTAACCTGTTGACAGAGCCCTCATGACTCAACCATCTTTGAAAATAGTGATAGAATTAGAACTCCAACACCTAAACCTTTTGGATGATCATTGCATGGATAAAATACGATACATATTTATAATTTCTGCCCTTTTTGTCTGATGTGTTTTTCAAATATTTTGTTCTTTTAGAAAATTCCTGGCTGATAATCCTTTGGAATTTTTGAGGTAGGATCAGAATCTTCCTGGGGACAAAAGATGGAGAAATTCTTGGGCTGTAATCCATACCTTGTAACCCACTGGAAGAACAGTCCTTAACCTCCTTGTGGACAACACATGGAATGTGTAAGGTCCCTTGTCATTCTACTCTCTGCACAAGGATAAAAAGCCACTGGGCTGCACTGTGGTCCCAGGATGTCCCCAAAGAAGTAAAGTTGCCACTGATCCATATCTCACACAGGAGCAGGAAACTCTGCTAAGATGCCAGGAAGAGGGCTCTATTTTTGTGACTAGTAGAAGACTACCAGACCTCACAGTCCTTCAGACACCTGGTAAAACTCCCAGCCTGTCCAGTGTTAGGTGGCACTGGATCTTAAGACAGAGTGTCTCTTCTCCTTGGCCTCTGTCTTTTTTCAGTTAAGCATTTTGCCTGTAATGTTCATTTTCTCTGCTTCAGTTGTATTCCTATTATCAACAGCACGGAAGTACCTTCATGCCTGGCATTGGGCTGACATACTGTGAAGAATGTCTCCTGCATAGCCACCCATGTCTGTCTATGATGACCTTCAGCGCACTCAAACCTTGATTTTCAAACTGTCAAATTTTATGCTTCGGTTGGCTTTTGTCTTCAATAAATGTACATGACATTGGAAGGTGGATATGGGCTTTGGAGAAGGGAACCTGAGGGGAACTAAAGGGATACTAGGAGTGAGCATGATACATTGCATATGCATGTGAAATTTTCAAAGAATAAATAAAATATATTTTAAAAAAGATTTGGAAAGATGGCTCACAGTTAAGAGTGTTTGTGGCAGAGGACCTTAGTTCAATTCCTAGCACACACATCAGGATGCTCACGAGCATCTCTTACTCCGGGTCCAAAGGATCTGATGCCCTCTTCTGGCCACCATGGGCACTGGCCTCACTTTTACATACATACATACATACATACATACATACATACATACATACATACACACACACATACACACACAAAATTAAGAACAAAATAAAATCACAAAAAGGAACTCTTCCTCATTCTGAAGTCACAGCTATTCTCCTGCCTCTCTCCTCTGTATTAGCTTTGTCATTTTACTCTCATATTTAGAGACTGAGCCCACTGGTTGTCCTCTGTGTCACATGAGATCACGTCCATTGTAGTTGGGTGTCTCTGCTGTCCTGTACTAAGCAGGAGCCAGATACACAAAGACAATATGCTTGTCTACTTTTTATTTCATCACTTCAGCCTACTTACAAGTACATTATTTTTAAACTATCACTTTATAAACTATTTTTATATCTCAGAATGTAAATGTTCCTTGGATTTTCCTGTTGCTCACTTGCCTTTGTAGAACTCTGCTCTTTCCTATATACAACAGAGACAGTTTATCCCCTGCTTTCTCTCCATGTCCCAAGCCCCTCAAGAAAAGGTACACTGAGATTCTCATTTGAAACTACAGATGAATTTGGGGACTAAATTGATATGTAAGGTGTCCCATTATTTTATCCATGCACTGCAAATCTCTCTGCTTCTGTCTTTTGGATAAAGTCGGGGGCCCAAAGAGTCTAACAATCAGGTTTGGCAAGACAGAAAGCTGGAGGCATTTCATCTGGGAAGGAATTTAATTAGAAACCTATGAAATGCTTGGAAGAGGGAGACTATCAAGCAAAATCATTCCTGGCTCTCAGGAAACCCAGAGAAGTAAGAATGTTTGGAGTCCTGAGACCCTCCAGAAAGCCAGGGAAGACACTACTGTGGGTCTCAGTTAACTGTGGTGTCCAAGCTTGATCCACGTTTGCCAACTGTCACCAGCCATTACCAGCAAATGACTATTTCTTTTCTTTCATTTATTTTTTCTTTCAAAATGTCATGCAAATTCCTCTCATTGGCAAATCTAATCCAGAGGTAGGCATAATTCAAAGTTGGCAACACAGTGCAAAAGAGGCAGAGGTGCTTACTAATATTGAGTGATTCGTGATAACCTGAAGTTTCGGACACATAGTATCAACATGACTTTAGGTATGATTCAAAGAAAGCATGCTTAATTGATTCAATGATATGGCATATTATTTCACTTGGAAAAAAATCACAAATATTTTAACATCTGCAGATGTTTACTTTCAAGAAAAGATGAATTATTATACAAGGAATGGTATCTCAAGAAAGATCACTTCTTTGTCAAAAATCAGGTGTTCATAGGTGTGCAGATTAATGTCAGGGCCTTCAATTCAATTCTATTGGTCCACACATCAGTTTTTATGTCAGTATTAAGCTGTTTAATAAATTTAATAAATTACTATAGCTCTATAGTAGAGCTTGAGGTCAGGGGTGGTGATGCCTTCAGAGGTGGCTTTATTGTACAGGATTGTTTTAGCTATCCTGGGTTTTTTGTTTTTCCATATGAAGTTACATATTGCTCTTTCCAGGTCTGTGAAGAATTGTGTTGGGATTTTGATGGGGATTGCATTGAATCTGTAGATTGCTTTTGGTCAGATTTCCATTTTCACTGTGTTAATCCTACCTATCCATGAGCATGGGAGATCTTTCCATTTTCTGATATCTTCTTTGATTTCTTTCTTCAGAAACTTGAAGATATAAAGCAAAGGATAACCAGACTACAACCCACAGCTCCAGAGAAGCTAGCTAACAAGGAGGACCCTAAGAGGGACACACAGATAGCCCAGTGAAGGAGAAATAGATGAGATCTACATGAGCAAACTGAGGGCGGGGGAGTAATGGAGGGCAAGGAATAGGGGATGAACATAAGGAAATGGGAAGTTTGAGTTGGAACAGCGATAGAGTGGGAGAGCAAGGAAAGAGATACCATGATAGATGAAGATATCATGGGAATAAGGAGAAACAGGGTGCTAGGGAAGCTCCCAAGAATCCACAAGGATGACCCCACCTTAGACTACTGTCAAGAAGGTTCCTGAACTGGCCTACTCTGGTAACCAGATTAGTGAGTACCCTAACTGTCATCATAGAGTCTTCATCTAGTTACCAATGGAAGCAGATGCGCAGTCGGGCACCAGGCTGAGGTCCAGGAGTCCAATCGATGAGAGAGAGGAGGAATTCTATGAGCAAGGGACATTGAGATCATGATGGGAAAACGTAGAGACAGCCAGCCAAACTAGTGGAAACCCATGAACTGTGGACCAATAGCTGTGGAGCACCCAGGGGACTGGACGAGGCCCTCTGGATAGGTGAGACAGTTGTTTAGCTTGAACTGTTTGGGGGGGCCCCCAGGAAGGGGGATCAGGATTCATCCCTGGTGCATGAGCGGGCTTTTTGGTGAGACACCTTGCACAGTCTTGGTGCAGGGAGGAGGGAATTGGACCTGCCTCAGCTGAATGTACCAGGCTCTGCTGACTCCTCATGGGAGACCTTGACTTGGGGGAGGTGGGAATGGGGAGAGACTTGGGAGGGAAGGCTGGGGGGTGAGAAGAAGGAGGTGGGGGGATCTGTGATTGGTATGTAAAATGAATAGAAAATTTCTTAATAATAAAAAAGGGTAAAAAAAGAAAGCTCACACAGTCAACAAGATGTGGTACCCCTCACTGCTCTGCCCCCCAGACTTTATTGAGCTGTGTCTAGTTCAACTCCTGTTAAGACAACATGATGAGTGCCCCAGCAGCAGCACTATAACAGATGTACTTGGTGAATGGAATTTACCCACGTGTGTCTCTGTGTGAATGGATGACATGTCAATGCATCTAAAATGCAAGTAGGTTATTACCTCAAAGCACTTGGGATCACAGTCCCTGTCAATAAAGATGCTTTGATCATGGATGAATATGGAAATTAAATGAATGAAGCAAAATCACAGTTTCTAACATTTCTTCCAGTGCCTCTATGGATCATCTAACATAACCCCATGGTGGACACACATCCCCTGTAGAGAACTCTGACTTTCTGAGATCCCATGTTTCCACCAAGTTGGTCAAAGTCAGAAACTTCATAAAAGTTGTCCATTAGCATGCAGTGCTCTGCTTTGACCAAGACCTAGATTAAATAACTTAGCCAAGTGCAAAACTGACCAAGACATTTTGCTCTAGTGAATCACAACTGCCAAGGTGTTGGTGGTGGGCAGGTACCAAGGCGTGTGAGGAAATCCCTCCCCGAAAGTCAGTAACAAGGAGGAGGGAACCAGCTGCAGCCAGGTGGGCACAGGTACTGGAAGGCGTGCTGAAGTTATCGGGGTAACACGTGACGAGGGTGAGACATGAAGTCAAAGACATTAGCCAGCACAGACAGACCAAAGAAAAATGCTGGGGTTAGAAAGTTAGGATGCATGGAGTTGGGGTGCATGGTTGATACTGTTGCCAAGATGACTAATTCAGAAGCCAAAGCCTCAAAACTGTAGTAGGGAGTGGTTCAGACAGCACAGCATCAAATTTCAGTTACAAACTGAAAGCCCTCTTAGGACTCAAGCATGGTGAGACAATTATCTTAAACACATGACTGGGAATAAGAATGGTTTCAGAAAACCAGCTGTTATTCTATTTGTTTCCAACATGGAGAGGCATGCAGATTTCTGGCAGGCTCTTTGTGTAAGTGTTGCAGTTCTAAAGGGAAATGCCTCCCAGATGGAGGCTTTGCAGCTCTGAAGGGAAGGTTTGCCCAATGGAAGTGTTACAGCTCTGCTCTGAAGAGAAAGATGTCCTGGCAGTTGGGAGCCAAGGACTACCACAAAATCACACGGCCCAAAAAACCTCACACAAGATTTATTGGGAAAGACGCAAAAGTGGCCTTCTCTGCTCGGGCAAGTATCAGCAGGGAATTGGCCAGGGGACAGCCTTACATAGGGTTTGGGCGGGGAGTTTTCCAGGGTAGAGATTTCCACGATGAGGATTGGTGAGATTTCAAGTCCTGAGCTTGAGTGAGTCCAGGGGTTGGTGAAATTTTGTGCTCAGGGATTGGTGGGTTTCTATCAGAAATTTTTTACCCAGAAAAAAAAAAAATTTAACCCTACTCTTTGAAATGTTAGAACCCAAAACACAAGTTAAAGTCAGAATGCCTTGCATGGCAGAGGGCTCACATTCACTGGGGCTTGAGTACTGATCTACCCAGGTGGACAGTACCCCACGGAGGGCTGCTGCTGCAGTTTGAATATGAACTATCCCCAGTAGGCACATGTGTCCGAACACTTGATCTCCAGCTGGTGGAAACCCTTTGAAACCTTTAGGAGGTAGACCCTTCGTGGAGGAAGTAGGTCCCTGGGGGCAGGCCTGGAAGTCTTACAACTGGGCTCTACTCTCTGTCCTGTCTCTGCTTCCTAGCTATGGATACAGTGGATGTAGCTGTCTCACTGTCCTGCCTCTACGCCTTGACCACTATGACCCTGGAACTTTAAGCCAAAATTAACCCTTCTACCTTGAAATTGCTTTTTGCCAGGTGTTCTGTTATAGCAACAGCAAGGAAAGTATGTAATACACACAATGTCCCCACAGAACACACAGATCCCTGCAGTGGAGAGGTGCTGTTGCTCTTTAGGGGTTCTTGAACTGCAGCCTTGAGCCAGAGACAAAGTCACTGTCCTCATGAGACTTCGTCCTCATGGCTAAGCTGACATGAGTGAATGGATAATGCATCCAGAGAGCGGTGGTCCAGGAGAGGGAATAGGTGTACCAAGGGAGAAGGTTGACTTTTGTGTACAAGTTAGCCAGGGAAAAGACTGAAGGCCATGCATGAGCAAGCCACATGAATTTCCAGAGGAAAAGAATTCTGGGCAGAGGATAGCATTGCAGTTTCTAAGAATGCCACTGTCACGTGTCTGAGGGCAGGGTAGGATAGCCATTGTGATTACAGAGGTCTAAGGAGGGGAAGGAGGGTTAGAAAACGAGAATGGAGAGGGGGCACTAAACTCCAGCAGTCCTCAAAGGCCATGGCCAGAGGGTTAGATTTCAGCCTAAGCATGAGGAGAGGGGCCAGTTTACCTTATTTGTGCTTCTTAAAGATTATTCTGGCTGAAGTTTGGGGAAATCTCAGTTGTAAAGGGCTTAGGAGAGGAAGCAGTGGTGTACAAGAGCAGATGAGCTGATACAGGTCAATGCTTAGGATTTGTGAGCCAGTTATGAAACCCAAACACTATTGAAAATTGAATTATATAAATGTATGAGAAAATAAATGATAGCAAAAGATTGTAAACAATGAAAACATAACTTTCTTACTATTTTACTGCAGTCTACTATTGTCTGTGCTCTTGAGGTCCCTTGTAGTTTTCTAGAAAGACTTATTTCATTATTTTTAATCATGTATGTGTTTGTGTATGGTGCATGGGTCGTGCACACGTGTGCTGGTGCCCACAGAGCACATGGGCACCTAGAGCTAGAGCTGTCGTCATTTGTGAGCTGTATGGTCTGGGTGCTGGTTATCTTTTCCATGAGATAACAGTAACTGACAGTGATGGAACCTGAATGTGATAGTTGTGTAAAGGCAGGATTTGTCTTTATTTTCTCAGAAATTGATACAGTGCCTAGTATGTGGAGTAAATTGTGTGTTCAACACATTCTCACTCCTTTGACAAAATGTTATCTTAGGAATGTAAGGACTTATATGAAAATCATTATATGAAAAGCCATAATCACTTCATCAGGACCTATCACATACTTTCCTTGAAATTGCGGGTGAACAGATTCTAGTCACTAACACCTGGAGCTCTCCATTCACTTTGTTCAATATGTCTGGTGGTTATAATCCTAGGTAATGATGGCACTATCGGGGTGGGGTTATTATGCAATAGGAACATCTTACTTTTCACAGAAAATTAGAGCAAGATGTGTTTGTGAGTCAGCATGCCCATAACATATGTGAATGTGTATTTGTTTATCATAGGAATCTGCTGTGGAATAATCCTTTTGTACACTGAAGATTTGTCACTGTGATAGGTTTAATAAAGAAGCTCACTGGTCAATAGCTGAACAGGATAAAGTTAGGCAGGAAAGTCACTGAGAATGATGGGAAGAAGGGCAGAATCTGGAGACACCAGAAGACACAGAGGAAGCAGGATGCATAGAAAATGAGATAACAAGCCATGAGCCACATGGAAATACATAGATTAATTGAAATTAGTTTAAGTTGTAAGAGCTAGTTAGTAAAAAGCCTGAGCTATCGGTCAAACATTTATACTTAATAATAAGACTCTCTTGTAGTTATTTGGGAAGAAGCTGCTGGAATGGGAAAACTCTCCCTACAGGAATAGGCCTATGTGATTATACACACAAACAGAGAGACAGAGACAGAAACAGACAGAGACAGAGAACAAGCTTTTTTTTTTGTTATATCCAAGACTTTAACAGATTAAGTGATGCCCACCCACAGTAGGTAAGGAAGGAATTTTCGGTGTTGTTGTTTTTTGGCTTTTTGAGACAGAGTTTCTCCGTGTAGCCCTGGCTGTGCTAGCACTTGCTCTGTAAAACAGTCTGGCCTTGAACTCACTGAGGTCTAAGATATGTGTGTGCCACCATTGCCAGGCAGGGAAGGAATCTTTTTGAAGTTCACTGAGTACACTTAACCTTCCAGACACTTTAACTGACACACCCAGAAATAATGTTTTTCCAACTATTGAGGCATTCGAGAGTACAAATTATATGTTCACTAAAACTTAATATCACCTTTATCACTCTCTTCCAAAATGAGTCTTACTTGAGTATGGTTAATGTCAGAGCTAAGGTAATAAATGGGTCTCAAATAAAATAGAAGAAATGTCTTCCTTTAGTTAGGCTGGACTCAGCATGTTACCAAAAACATGAATAATGGTCAGAAAAGGAAAAAATACAATACATCTCAAGGACATTCACCAGAGTCCACCCAAACTTTCAGATTATGAGTATACTATCACCAATAAAGGGAAAATAAGCATGTCAATATAATCTTTTCTCCACTGTGCCAACAAAACCACATTTATTTTCCTTTAAGTAAAGTGTGTGGTTTCATCACTACTAAAGCAAGCTTCAAGTCGGAGATCTATAGGTGATACATACCTCTTTGCAAATTCTGCTATGCTTACAACTGGATATTCTGTTTCTTTCTTTCTTAAATTTCTCTTCTCCCTCCCTCTCTCTTTCTCCCTCCCTCTCTTTCCTTCCCTCTCTCCCTCACTCCCTCCTCCTCTCTCCTCCTCTCCTTCCCCCCTCCCCCTCCTTCTTCCTCTCTCCCTCCCTCTCCCTTTCCCATCTCTCTCCCTCTATCTCTTTCCCCTCTCTTCCTCTCTCTCCCTCTCTCTACCTCTCTCCCCTCCCCCTCTTCCTCTCTCCCTTCCTCTCTCTCCCTCTCCCTCCCCTCTCTCTCCCTCTCCTTCTCTCTCCCTCTCCCTCCCTCTCCCCCTCTTCCTCTCTCTCTCCCTTTCTTCCTCTCTCCCCTCCCTCTCTCCCTCTCTCCCCTCCCTCTCTCTTTCCCTTCTTCCTCTCCCTCTCTCTCCTCTCCCTTTCTTCCTCTCTCTCCCCTCTTCCTGTTTCTTCCCCCTGTGTGTGTGGGTATTTTGCACTCACATATGATGTGGCATGTGAGTACAGGTTGTTAAACAGCCTATGGAAGTTATTTCTCTTCTTCTGTCATGTGGGAACTGAATATTGAACCCAGTTCATCAGGCTTGGCAGAAAGCTCCTTTACCCTCCGAGTCATCTCACTGGCCCACATCTGAATATTCTAAATCCAAAAAACAAAGTCATATATTTAACCAGCAACCTATATTTTTAAAGGATAAAGAAAAATAGAAAATTAAAATATAAGATATAGGTAGAAACCATTATCCTTGTTTTTTCTTCTGTTCTCAAGTCTATGTTTGATCGTTGACTTTCTCCATTATCTGTCACATGTCTCTCTGTCCTCACTCATCACTTTGAGTAGTCAGGGTTCTTTTCTTGATAGTGTGGCTCTCATCATCTTTCTTAAAAGACTAAACCCTGAGTAGCCTTGCCTCTTTGTGGTTGGCAGGATCTTCAAATCACTCTTGAGTCCTAGAGGAACCCCACAGAGGACACAGCATACTATTGATAGCAGAAAATTAGGAGACTCAAACCTATTCCCACCATATATCAAGAATGTCACTTTTCCTTAGGAATTAAGCACTCACTCAAGCCACAATATCAAGACTATATAATGCTATATTTTTCTTTTTTTGAGACAGGGTTTCTCTGTGTAGCTTTGAGCCTCTCCTGGAACTCACTTGGTAGCCCAGGCTGGCCTCGAACTCACAGAGATCCGCCTGGCTCTGCTTCCTGAGTGCTGGGATTAAAGGCGTGCGCCACCACCGCCCGGCAAATGCTATATTTTTCAAGGTCTATGAATCCTTTACATTATAGCAGTTAGCAAAAGACTATAAAATGAGTCATGCCTGTCTCATTTATCCCTTTATTCATCATCCAGTCAAATGTATCACTTATTGTACATTGATCACAGGTGATCAAGAGGTGAGGGAGACTCCACCTCCCAGAGGCTATTTTCCTGTCTGTAGGGAGAATGCCATCCTCATTCTCTTGGGCTTTTCCGTAATATTCCCTATTATGAACACTCTAAGAATGGCTGATTCTGGGGGTGGGGTGGGAGGGAGTATTTTGGGGAAAGAATGACTTTCTACACCCTCAAATTGTTCCAAACAGCCTTCCACTCTGGCCACAGAGATCAGCCTTATTAAATCCTCCAGCTGCCTTTGGAGTCTATCATGTGGTCAGTATGACCATGTGACATTACCTCCAACATTCTCCAAATCCATTAGAGTGGCATCTTCTCATGGAAAGTGTAACTTGGGCCAACATTGTTGAAACCCTCAGATTAAAGAATATTGGCTGGACACAAGTTTAAGTGTGCTGATTCTGAGAGAGCAAGGCTTTGAAGAAATAAATGCAACAGAAACAGGCATGTTTTGTAGCCCAAGAGAACATGACAGAAGAGCAGACTGGGCCACTCCAGATGACTTTATGACAGTCAGAGTCTGGTTGTAGAAGGAGAGCGTGGTGGCCACTGGAAGAAAGATCATATTAGTTACTTCTGCCTTGACCAACACCTGACAGCAGTAACTTCAGGAGGGAAAGAAAGGTTTATTCTGCTCATGGTCTAAGAAAATGCAGCCTACCCTGGTGGAGCAGGTAAGGCACCAAAATTATGAGGCATCATTGCATCTACAGTTATGTGATAGTTTTAATGTAATTGGCTCCCATAAGCTCATAGGAGTGGAACTATTAGGAGGTGTAGCCTTGTTGGAGGAAGTGTGTCACAGTGTGGGGTGGGCGTTGAGATCTCCTATGCTCAAGCCATACTCAGAGTGCTGTGGCACACAGACTCCTTCCTGTTGCCTGCAGATCAAGATGTAGGACTCTCAGCTCCTTCTCCAGCACCATGTCTGCCTGCATGCTGCCATGCTTTTCACCATGACAATAATGGACTAAGCCTTTGAAATTGTAAGCCAGCCCCAATGAAATATTTTCCTTTATAGGAGTGGCTGTGGTAATGGTGTCTCTTCAAAGCAATAGAAACCCTAAATAAGACAGGTTAGGAAACAGAGAGAGTTGAATATTGATGCTCAACTGCTTTTTTCTCTTTTCTTTTTTTCTTTAATCTTCAATCTCTATTCATAGTATGGTGTCACCCATATTCAGGGTAGGCCTTCCTTCCTCAATTAAATCTCTCAGGAAAAGCCCTCAGAGGCATGCCTGTGTCTCTTGGTAATTCTAAATCCAGTTAAGGTGATAACAATTTACCATCACCAAAATGAGGGAAGCCTGGGTCAACTCTTCTGAACCTCCCTGTATTTTGTACAGTATAGAGTTTGGGGAAATCCAAAGTCGAGACAGCTTCC
The DNA here is from genome assembly GCF_007827085.1 of Peromyscus californicus insignis. Classification (NCBI taxonomy): domain Eukaryota; kingdom Metazoa; phylum Chordata; class Mammalia; order Rodentia; family Cricetidae; genus Peromyscus; species Peromyscus californicus. The sequence continues at coordinate 2,088,217 of NW_026294447.1, read as the reverse complement.
CTGAGCAGTCTCCATCCCACCTTCCCAGGTAATCTAAACTGGATAGGACCAACTTGGTTCAAAGTACCAACCACATTTGCAGAAGAGTATTAAATTCCATGTCAATGGCTGTCACTGAGTTTTCTCAGCTTCCAAGAGTTTAGAATTTCTTGATAATGGTAATTTTATTATGATCTAGTAAACTAGAAAAATTCCAATGAAGGTATATATGTGAATAATATACATGTATTTGAGATTCAGAAACTGGAGGAAATAAGTCATACCCAGATAGGTTTGAAACCTCCTTATCAAAAGCATAACAATTACACCAGGACTCTCTCTAGCCTCCCAGTAGAACTAAGTAAACCAGTCCTTTAACACACAAGCCTTCAGAGAATTCAGGACTCAAACTATACCACTGCTGTGAACATGCTATGCCAGAAACAGAATTTATTAAAGAAAAAAAAGATTATTTTGAATTTAATTAAAAAATTGAAAATTTGAATAAAAAATAAAAATTAAAAAAATAATAAAACACATGCTGTGTTGGTTGTATTGCCTGTGATTTACCAAGTAGTCCCAATTTCCATTGAGATCTGGTCACTAGCAAACACATGATGTGTGTGTGTGTGTGTGTGTGTGTGTGTGTGTGTGTGTGTGTGTGTTACTGAATGCCTAAGTTCAAGTATGCTTTACTAGAGGCAGAGGCAGAGATAATACAAATGCAAAGAGAGCTGCTCAATATGACTGTTTAAACAAGACCTGAGCAACAGTAACAGTAGTTGATATTGCCAACATGGATGGGGAAAATTCCCTGGATGAAGAGCTATGGGCAATTAATGACTGCTGAGAGAGGGATAATTAGTCTTTCCCCAGGGATGAGTCCCCTTATTGGTTATCCAATACCAAGTAGTCTTAAAAACCATATATATTTAAGCAACACTAAACAGACTCAGCAGGTTGCACTCATGCACTTACATATTTATTCATATATATGAAACAATAATGATTAAAGAAAAAGAAGCCATGAATATGAGGGGGAGTGGGGAGGGTATCAGAGGGGTTGACTGGGAAAGAGAAATGATGTAATTATATTTTAATTAAAAATAAAATTAATTTTGAAAAATAGATATGATATTAACAAATTGAGTTGGAGAGCTTGCTGAGCCCCAGAGTCACAGGGTCAAGTTCAGCAGCTGAGCTGCAAATCCTTGAACATGGACACAAAACTGGTGATTTTGAGTCAAGTAATGGAGACTCATGTTGGGCTGAACTCCAGGGGATGGTAAGGAGTTCTCTGCCTGGATCCTTTGTTTTTTTCACTGGGTAGTTCAATATCAAAATTGGTAGATCGTTGGAGCCATAGTCACCTTAGTGCTATTTGTCCTCTTCTTCACTGGATCCAGGTGAGGGTATTGTACCCTTCACTGGTCTGGCATGCTCCATAAGTTCTCAGGCAGGACTCTTGGCTTCTGGCTTCCATGATGTGGTTTTAATGCACCCATGAGTCCGTGTGCTTCCAGTTTTCTTTGATAAAGCTGATGTACAGGTGATGACATCTGCATCTGCCAGATAGAGTCATGCTGGTTCTACAGTTCTACTTAAAAAGGAGCCAGATGTTGCTGTATAAAAATGGAGTCACCTGGGGTTGGGGATTTAGCTCAGTGGTAGAGTGCTTGCCTAGCAAGCACAAGGCCCTGGTTTCGGTCCTCAGCTCCGGGGAAAAAAAAAATGGAGTCACCAAGGCAAGACATCACTTGCAGCCACTGATTTTCACAACCAGGAGTAATTGAGGCAGGGCACAACCTGGAGCTCCACAGTTCCATATGTCCTTGTCACAGTATTTGTTAAAATCTCAGGAGCTATTGATACCGTATTCTCAGAAGTAGGCAAGTTGCTCTGGATGAAATCACTGCCTGAAACATGTTGAACTGAAGTCAGGCAGGGTGGCACTCTCAACACCTGGGAGGCTAAGGCAGAATGATCAGATGTTCAAGGCCAGTCTACAGAGTGTGACCTTGCCTCAAAAAAAAAAAAAGTAGAATTTAAGAAAGGCTTATAACTATCTTAGGACTGATTGATGGGGGAAAAAAAGGTAAGTGTGTCAAAGGAAAACATCAACATCTATCATTTTCTCTGTAGGAGAGCTGATTTATAGCATACTTAGTGTATCACTGGCCATGAGATCACTACTTCCATGGATTTCCACATGTAAGCCTCAAAACAGCCTAATTTGGTAGCTATTTCTGGAATTACTTATGCTATTTTATTCTTGTGGAATTGAGGCATAGAGGGGTTAAGTAATTTACCCAAAGTCCCATAGTAAGTATCAGAGTTGGAATCTGAGTTAGGGTATCTGCCTGTCCATCTATGCTGTGACCATTTGTACAGTAATATGATATTGCAGGTTCATAATGCTATTAATAGACCTAGATTCAATTTCACTACAGAAAGTGCAGATACAGGCATCAACCAACCAGTCATTCCTTATTCCATTCCCTCCCTGATTATGTAAATGGAAGATGAGACAAATGTCAGATCATTTGTCACAAGGACTTTTGAAACCAATGGATTTAATCTTTCATCAAGCCTATAAAGCAGGTACTGTCATCATCTCCCATGTAAATAACTAAGTCACAGTCTGGTTAGGAAACCTGCCCACAGACAGAGCATGATAAGACAGGTGCTGAGTCCAGACCACCCTCTTACTGCTCCACTACCAAGCCTTCTTCTTTGTCGGGTCTGGAAAGAAAATAGTTGTAGACTTAATTTTTGTTGTTGTTTTAGTTTTATTACTACACTCCTACTAAGACTGGCATGGGAAATAAATTGTCCACACGCAGAACACACTTCAGAACAAAGCCTGACATTCCACAAGGGCGGTATGAGCTGATACATTGTTTTGCAATTTTAAACAGTCCATCTGGATTGTTTCACAAGCCTGTCCTCATAAGCCCTATTTGAAACACAGAGTATCAGGACAGTTTTCCTTCAGGGTCCCAAATAATTAAGGCCACACTGGCTATCCCAGAAAAGGAAGGCAAACCCACTTTTTCTCTTTTTCTCCAAATATTTTATTGGGGATACTGTGGAATTATGTGTTTTGTTAATTCCAGGGTAGATCACTGAGTGAAATATGTGCCTCTCACACAGTGGAAACAATGATTAACTCAGGGCACAGAGCAGTGCACACAGATCCATGCATGCTGTTGACCATCTGTCACTCAGAAAACCCACTGTACCCACAGCCATGTCCCCAAGCTCTAAGGAGTCCCACATGACCATTTTATTCAGAGGGAGTGAGACCACTTAACTTTAGAACCTCATCTTTTCTTAAATTCCAATGATACATGCTTTTCAATAGACCTGTGACCTCACTGCCCTCAGCCACCACCTCCAAGACATCAGTTGATCCTCACTAGTGGAGGATAGAACCCCAAATGTTCACCATTCTGCAGGTCCTTAGTCTTCTCATGCCCACCTTTTTGCTCAAGTATCTAGCTTAAATTACATACCTTTCTGCAAATCCTTCAGCCGTGGGAACATGACATTGGGTATAAGTGGAGGGATGAACCTCTTTTACCACAGACCTTCAAGGAGTCCCCTGGAAACAGGTGACAGGTCACGAATCCTGCAGATAACTCGCCACCTCCACTCTCTAGATGAGGAGCTAGAACAGTGCTTCTCAACTCTCTTATTGAAGCAGGATTTGAAGTAGGTCTTTTGTTAAAAATACAGATGGGTGTTCTAGTCTCACCAGACTGATGAAATAAGAATCTATGGACAGCAGAGTTTTCCAATAGCAAAAGCTAAAAACAAATGACTTAGAAACAATTGTTAGCAGTGGAAAGGGTCTTAAACACTAGCAGACCATGACTTAATACTATCTGGGTGTCTACTCTTCTCTGGGTGCAGTAGGTTGGTAAAGGATGGGATACTTTCTAAAGACAGAATCCATGGGCCAGGCTTTCTGCCTGATATTTGTGGATGCATTTGTCTGAGAGCCTCTTGTAGGGCATCTGGTCACAGATGACACTTTAGAGATGGACCCACTTAAAAGAAAATGACTTGGGGATGATTAGCGGTTTGGGTTTTTCTTTTTATCAGACAACATTTAAAGAGAAAAAGAGAAATAGAGGTGAAAATATCAGAGAATAGCATATCAAAACACTAATGAAGAAGTTAAACTTTACTCAATAAAATTAGAGAAAATATAAAGAAGTAGAGAAAGATACTGTGTTCCTTGATGGTTAGGTCAGTAGGTGAAGGGGGTCTTTTTTCCCTTAAGTTGATTTTTATATATTCAAAGAATTAATTTCCAGTTCAAATCATAAGATGTAAAAGGACATGACTTTACAAAGTTATTCTCTAGATTAGCTGGAAAAAAGTGACTGAGATAGATCATATAAGAAAATATTGAAGAGAGTGGGACTGAGAGAGTAGATTCACTGTGGCAACTTTCAATGGACGTTCTAAATCTCCAACAAGAAAGACAGTATGCAGTATGAGACTATGCATTAAAATAAGCCAGAAGCAAAACTGTAGGAGAACACCTAGTGAGTGTGATGCCATGATAAAGATAGTATTTCTTTCAGCCTCTGTCTTAGTGAGGGTTTCTGTTTCTGTGAAGAGACACTATGACCATGGCAACTCTTATAAAGAAAAACATTTAATAGTAGTGGCTCACTTACAGTTCAGAGGTTCGGTCCGTTATCATTATGGAGGCACATGGTGGCATGCAGGCAGACATGGTGCTAGAGATGTAGCTAAGAGTTCCACATCTTGTTCAAGCAACAGGAAGTGAACTGAGACACTGGGTGTGACTTGAGCATATATGAGACCTCAAAGCCAGCCTCCACAGTGACACACTTCCTCCAACAAGGCCATGCCCACTCCAACATGGCCCCCTTTGGTGGCCATTTTCTTTCCAACTATCATGGTATTCTATAAAAGATTACCTTAAAAATATGCTGGCATAATTAGTGCAATATTTGAAAAAAAATTTAGTGCCCATCTCAAACCATACACCAAAATAAGAATGAATGAGGTACATAATAACTCAATACATCACAAGAAAGTGCAAAAATAAAAATGAGTGAGATTTAAACATATATTTGCAAACAAAGACCTAAAAATGTTAATAAGTATATGGATAGTACTTAAGGAAACTAGTTATCTACAAAGTGCAAACTCAAACCCTAATGACATGCCCCCCACAACAAATGGTTAGAACTTGAAACACCAAAACCCACCAGAAGTTAGCCAAGATTTACAGCAGCTCAAATGCACCTGCAGTGCTGGTTGGGGTAAAATAATCAAACACATCTTCTAAACAAACCTCATCAGCTCTTCTACAATAAAACACATGTGCATTAACGGCTCACCCATCCTCTCTCTAGGCATTTGGCCATGAGAAATAGAAGTGTACCCCTACTAGACTATAGTAACCACATAGCAGGGCACTGGTGTAGAAATAAACTGATGGAACCGAATCCAGGAAAAAAAAAACCACACATTTATGGTACATTGAATTTTGCAAAGATGCCAAGAACTCAAACTGGGGAAATGATCGTCTCTTCCATAAAGGTCAAGAGCTTTTCCAGTCAGAGTATCTGTGTTTGATCCCAAGAACTCATTCTAAAAGTCAGCAACTGTGGCAAGTGCTTATAATCCCAATACTGGAACAGCAGAGATGGGTGGATTCCTGAGTTGTGCTGGCCAGTCAGGCTGACTCAATTGGCAAGTCAGTGAAAGAGCCTGTCTCATAAAACAAGGTGAATGTCCTAGATAAAGACAGTTTATCATCTGGCCTTCATGCACACGCATATCTGTACACGTGTACACACACACACACACAAGAAAACATAACAAGAGGTGTGGCAGTTTGAATGAAAATGGTCCCCATAGGCTCATAGGGAGTGACACTATTAGGAGGTATGACCTTATTGGAGTAGGTGTGGCCTTGTTGGAGGAAGTGTGTCACTGGGGGTGGGCTTTGGAGTTTCAAATGCTCAGGCCAGACCCAGTGTCTATCTCACTCTCTCTTCCTGCTTCCTGCCAATCTGGATGTAGAACTCTCAGCTGCCTCTCCAGCACCATGTCTGCCTGCACACTGCCATACTTCCTGCCATGATAATGGACTAAACCTCTGAACTGTAACCTAGCCCCAACTAATGTTTTCTTTCATAAGAGTTGCCATGGTAACAGTGTCTCTTCACAGCAATAGAACAGTGACCAAGACAAAAAAGGACCTGGAACTACTAGAAGACACTAAATGAGGAAAGCTCCATGGCACCAGTTTGGGCAACATTATTTTAGGAGTGAAGCCCAAACCACAGGTGATATAGCAGACAGAGCCAAATGTGACTCCAACCAGCTATGAAGCTGGAGAAACAATGCACAGAGCAGAAAGGCGACCCACAGAATGGGAGAAATATCTGTGAGCCACACATCTGATACAAATGTCTAAATAAATCAGGAATAAGAACAACCGATAGCAAAACAATGAACAAAGCCTAAACAAAAGCCACCCCAAACCCCAACTTAAAAATGGGCAAAGCTTCTAGGTTGACATTTCTCAAAGGGAGACATACAAATACCCAACAGGCATATGAACAAATGCCCAGTGCCACTAACCAGCAGGGAACTTCAAATGAGAACCACAGTCAAAGACTGCTCACATCTGCTATAGTGGTTATTATAAAAACAACTGAACATGTGAAGGTAATGTTTGAACATGAAAATGCCCCAAGGGCATGATGGGCACTTCACTGCTAGCAGACTGGCTTTGGAGGGATGATTGGATGGTGAGGGCTGTGACATCATCAGTGAACTAACACACTGGTAAGCTCACAGCTAAAAGGACTATTAAGTGGTGGGACCCAGCTGGAGAAAACAGAACACAGGGTTTGCCTTTGATGAACCTTCATCACTGTCTTTCTCTGCTTTGTGGATGCCTTGAAGAGAGCAGCTTTCCTCCACTGTGCCCATTCACCTGCTGCTCTGCTTCACTGTAGGCCCAGACACGCACATATAAAATGACACCACAACTAAGGCAGCCCTTATAAAAGAAATCATTTCACCGGTGGCTGGCTTACAGTTTCAGAGGCTTAGTCTGTTATCATCATGGCAGAAAACATAGCTGGAGCAGTAGCTGGAAGCTATACCATGGTCCAAGGCAGAGAGAGAGAGAGAGAGAGAGAGAGAGAGAGAGAGAAAGAGAGAGAGAGAGAGAGAGAGAGAGAGAGAGAGAGAGAGAGAGAGAGAGAGAGAGGACTCTAGGCTTGGCATGGGCATTTGAAACCTCAAAGCCCATCCCCAGTGACGTACTTTCTCAAACAAGGCCACATCTCCTAATCCTTTCAAATAGTGCCACTCCCTGGTGATTAAGCATTCAAATCTATGAGTCTATGGGACCATTCTCATTCAGACCACATACATCATACAGCACAAACTGAAAATTATTTGGTGTTATAAAATTATTAAATCATGGTATATAAAATATGATTAACAATTAAAGAAGAAATGGCAAACTTGGAAAACATTTTGAAATTTTAACAAAAGTGATATCCTTAATATAGTAAAATGTTATAAATCAGCATAAGAACACTAGTAGAAAAGATCTAAAACAGAGAATGACAGAAATAAATCAGTAATCTCATGAAAAAACTGTTCCTCTCCTGTGTCAGATACATGCAAATGAAGAGGGAAAGATTCATTTAAGATGTATGCTGATATATTCTGATGGAAATAGAAATATTCAAGCTTTTTAAATGTAAATTTTAAATCTTAAATATTTTCTTATGAATAAACAAAATTTAACGAATTTAGGTGTGGTAGTTTGAGTGAAAATGCCCCCCAAAGGCTCATAGGGAATAGCATTCTTTGAAAGGACTGGGATGTATGGCCTTGTTGGAATAAGTATGGCTTTATTGAAAGAAATATGTCACTGGGGGTGGGCTTTGAGGTTTCAGAAGCTCAAGCCAAGCCCAGCAGCTCACTCTCTCTTCCTGCTGCCTGCTGATTCAGATGTAGATCTACGTCTGCCTGCATGCACCATGCTTCCTGCCTGATGATAATGGACCAAACCTCTGAGCTGTAAACCAGTCCCAATTAAATGTTTTCCTTATTAAGAGTTGCCATGGCCATGGTGTCTCTTCACAGCAATAGAAACCCGAAGACATTAGGCAATGGAGTATTACTCAGCCATAAAGAGCCAAGACTTCTCATCTATAAGAGAATAAATAGAACTGAAGACCATCACACTAAGCAAAATTGACTCAGAAAGACAAATACCACATGTTTGCTGTCATATGTGGAATGCAGATTTTTAAAGTCATGAAAGAAGAATGGGGGCTAGTGAAGGGGAAGGGGAATGAGACCACCAAGAAGCAAGAGACGAGAGGTAATTGGAGGAGGTGAATATGATCAAAGTATATTGTATATGTGCATGAAGATGTCATGAGGCCCATTCTTTTGTACAACTAATATACACTAATAAAATGAACAGAAAGCTATCAAGGACTTTCCATTCTCTGTGAACTGGAAATTCAACTTAGAGATTATTCATAGGAGGATGTGAAAACAATCTACACACAAGTATATTCATTGATTGAATTATGCTTCATGCTTAAAATGGAAAACTGCACTGAATGACCCTGAATAATAAAATGTCTTACTGACACTGAATGACAGAAAATGATAGTGGTGTGCTGGCTCAGTCTTCTAATCTCAGCACTTGTGAAGCTAGAATAAAGGACTATCAAAGGTTTGAGGCCACCCTGGGCTAGAAAGTGAGTTCCAGATAGCCAGAGCTATAGAGTAAAACTCAATCAAGTGGAAAATAAGATATAAAATGTATAAAAATTTCAGAACATGGTCCATGAATGGAGCTGTGTGAGAATTTTGAGATAACTCCAAGGAAACAAGGCAAAAGTCTTCTAACCTGTTTCTCCATAACATGGGTTGTTCTTGGAATGTGCTTTCACGCCCTTCCCAGGTGTGGTAATAGAAGTGGGTTTGCTTCAGACTGTACATCATCTAACCCATTATTATTCAGGATGATGTTTCATGAATCCATGTGACCTTGTCCTTGTCACTGTATGTAGCTTGAACTCAAGTGAACTTTGCTCATATGACTTTGCCAAAATCTCAGAATATGAATTGTCTGATGCCCTGAATAATGACAGCTACTGCACGAGACTTTAGTCTACTTCGTTCTTAGGCTCCACTCTCTCAGGTTCATTCTACTAACTCGAGTGGTAACAAAACCATACAAATTGTGATATCATTTTTGTCTAGAACTACTGTGTACACAAGTGTGGTGTGCCTAATTCTAAGCGGTGGCTTAGAATTAATAATGGACCAAACCTCTGAGCTGTAAACCAGTCCCAATTAAATGTGGCTGTGTTGGAGTGGTGAACTAAAAGGTTCTTTTTTGTTTTTTCCCCTTTTTGATCCTTTATGCAATATTAGTCTACTAAACTGGAGGATGGGAACCACATCTTACCAGTATATCTTTGCTTTTCTTTAGTGTCTGGTATAGAGAATGTATACAACAAAACTGTGGAATTAGTCACTGAACACAACACAAACATCTTAAAGACAAAAAATGACTAGGATTTTCTAATTAGAAATTATCAGCAATTTCACTATTACATCTTTGAAATTGTATATAAGAAAGGGGCTTGGGGAATACAGGAAAGTGCCTATTATACATTAAGGAAAAACAGGACACAGAAATGTACATGTAATATGATCTCTGTATGTGGGAGAAAGTATAGGAAGAAAAATAGAAGATTATGAAGTTGTTCCTGAATGCTTGGAATTATTTGTTATTTTCTTCTTTTCTTTCTAAACATCCTATGGCAGTTATAAGGTGTTAAGGCTAAACTTTTAAAAGATAAAATATTATAAATAAGGGACAGAAGAGCATATACATCCTGAGCCTCAAATACCTAGGGCTTTGGTTCCTCTGACCTCCAACAAGGGACTGGACCTCTTCTGAAAAACTGGAAATGGAGGGTATTGCTAGAGCCTATCACAGAGGGTTGCTGTCAGGCAGTTGGTTTTTTATAAGTTGGCAAACATTTACACAACGCCTGAAGCAACCCTGACAGCAACAAAGACCCCAAAAGTGCTGGCCATTGTGATGGTCTGTTGAGAATTGCCCCCAAAGGCTCATATGTTTGAATGGGGGAACTTGGTCCCCAGTTAGTGCAACAGTTTTGGAAGGATTAGGAGGTGTGGCCTTTTAAAAGTGGGTATGTCACTGGGGGTGGGCTTGAGGTATCAAAAGCCCATGTCGGGCCCAGTGTCTGTCTGTCTGTCTGTCTGTCTGTCTGTCTGTCTGTCTCTCTGCCTGCTGCCTATGGATCAGGATGTAAGCTCTCAGCTACTACTCCAGCACCATGCCTGTGGCCATGCTTCCCACCACAATGATCATGGACTCACCCTCTGAAACTGAAGCAATCCCCCAGTTAAACACTTTTCTAAGTTCTCTTGGTTATGGTGTCTCTTCACAGCAATAAAACAATAACGGAAATGGTTCTATTAAGTAGCTACTGAGCCACGTCAGGAAAAGGGAGAGAGATGAGCCTGTGTGACATTCCTTCTTTTCCTCTTCCCTTCCCTTCTTTATCTTCCTCCTCTTTTGTTGCTCTTTCAGGCTCCTCTTCCTTTCAGAGGGAACACATTATTGGGGGAGCTGAGGTGACTTATTATCTAAGGCAAAAGACAAAGCATCAAACAGAGAACTTGATAACAGGTGAGAATGGAGTCATGTGCCATGTAATGACACTGTGGTTCTCTGTAGACCACACAGACAATTGCTGTCCTTTAGGACAATTTCTCCTAGTGATGACATAGTCTTCTCAGTTGTGTGAATACACATTATTATGCTTGCCCAACAACAAAATTGCCTAGGGACAAATTCTTCAGAATTTACCTCTGACACTAAGCAATGCATGGTTGTATTTATAATCAGCCACAATGTGCTGGTGTTTCTGTGTATATTTGTGAGAAGGATGAGGGAATAGGAGGGAAGGTGACTAGGAGAAAGTCAGAGACTCCAGACTTCTTAGATAGCAGCATACTCCCAGGGGCAGCTTAGCTTGGGCCATTCTGAATGGTAAGAGCTGCCTGCCTGGCTCTCATGCTAGGCAGGAATTGAATTCTGTGTGCTCTGTGTGCAAACTGGAAGCCACTGTCCTGGTTCTGCCAGCTCTTGGGGCCTGGTACACTGGCCAAGTGTCTGGGGGCATTTCTCCATTCTCCTGGCTCTCAACCAGTACAAAAGTTACAGGAGCCTCCTCTAGAGCACAGTAGCTCTAACATGTTCTTTCCAGAAAGGTAGTATCACCAAGAAAGGGGAATGTATGTCCTACATGGGTTCTGCATCTTAGAGAATGGCCATTTCCCTTTTCTGTAATAAAATAAAAGGTGACATTATTACATAGAGCCACATTGCTGTGTTTGGCTTAAGCATACTTTCAAATAGTTCAAAGAATTTAACTAGAGGAAAAGAAGATCTGAAGTCAGTAGCCACAATATCCCTTCCGACAGACCTTAGAAAGTCACTTAACTCAGAAGTCCCTTACACAGGAGCACGAAGTATCTCTCCGCACCCCACTCCCTCACTCCGTTTCCTTCACTTCCTCCTTCCTTCCCCATTCCTCTTTTCAAATTACATACAAACTCTAGCTTCGGACCAAGACTACAGAATGCTTGGATGTCAGTACACTTCTACAGTAGTGTGAGTAGATTATATCACTCCCTTTTTGAAATGTCAAAACAGTGGCACAACACTCCCTGAGTCACCAACTCTCAGCCTGCAGGGACAGTGTATCCTGCCTAAGGCTTTGCAGATACCGCTTCCAGCAGGTTCCTTCCTGTTCACACTGTCTGTATAGTTAAGTCTACAAGTTGGAGTTTGTTTGTACACTTGCCCAGGGTGTTTTCTTAAGAGTTCTTATACCCACCTTCCTCTGCTCCTTTGAGGAAGACTTTGGGGGTTCATAGTAATATCTGCCAAATTTCGATGAAAGGAGTGTTAGTCAGTGCTCTGCAATCCTTAAGAAAGTCCCAAGAACCCACCAAAGTTAGGAAATAGGGAACCAGGAGGTGAAAGCCCAGGGCTTGTCCTAGGTGCCGAGAAATTTCTACAGTCAGGGACACCCAGCTCAGAGGCTACTCAAATGCCATTCCCCAAAGCAAGATTCCAGAGGGTAAAAGGGTACATCATTAGTGATGGTGCTGGACCTCGTCTTAGGTTGACATCAACAGCACCCATGGGATATACAACCATGGGAGAGAGCCTGGCACAGGGCACTAGTGTCAGGGACATCTAGGAGAGAAATTTGTAGGACTGGAGTTGTTGGCTCTCTATTCCAAACATGCCACACCCTGCATGGCAGGGTAGCCTGTAATTATTGCTTTTGGACCAATTAAACTTAATTAAATTATTAAGTTTCATTACAGTATAATCTAGACTTTTGATTTCCCCACTGTGGGTTTGGCTTGGGAGATTTGGGTTTTAATGTTAGGGTAATATCGACATCTAATTTGTCTTTGGCCAATGGGAAGAACGTTGGGAAAATTACTCAGCTGGTCCACTTGGTTCATTCCACTTTGGCAAAAGGCAATAATGAGTTTATTTGGTGGCCCATGATACAGTTCATTCCACTTTGGCAAAAGGCAATAATGAGTTTGTTTGGTGGCCCATGATACAGTTCTGCTTTGCTTAGGAACCTCAGATTCATGGACCAAAAGTGGTAGCTTTCATTCATCACTTACCTCTGAAAAGTTCTGAGAGCCGTTTCCAGAACTTACAGCTTTTTCTCCTTCCTCCCTGTGGTTCCCACAGCTAGAATACTCTATCTACGGGGCATGTGCACCAGCACACCTCACCATCAACCAATTCCCCATCAAGAGAGCCCTGCAGTTAGACACGCTTTCTTTTGGATACCTGAAGACCCCATTGTCCTTCTCTGTGTGCTACATCTGAATAAAACAAAGGTTCCAGAGCTGTTATCTAGGGAGGCAGCTGGCCCAAGACTCGTAGTTGTGAATTTACCTTCAGATGACGAGACTCAGAGGACTTATAATATGGCTCATCACATTCCTTTTCAGAAAAACACAACTTCCCAGTGAAGAATGCTAGTCAACATTCATGAAGTATTCTCCCCGTGGGGAAGTCTTCAAGCAGCAGGGGTTGGATAAGTAGCCAATCTAAACAAGAGGGGTGCCTTCACAGGAATAGTGGTGGACCCCTATAGTTTGATCAGACAGATGGGCAGTTTCATTTTGGACACAGTTCAAGAAATGAATGAACTGAGAATGAAGGGTCAGTGTGACAGCTGGTGACATATTCTTCGTCTCTGTCCAGATTCCTTGGGACAACAGTTTTCTGCTGAAATACCCAACTCCTACAGCCTGACATCAGCCACTTACCCTGTGTGTCCTTTTAGTCGCCAGGCCCTCATTCCATGACACATGATGAGACTCCCTCATATGCTCTGGTTTAATTGTAATTCATTTGTTACTGATGGCAAAACATTCCTGTTTGGGTGGGAGCTCTACCTCCACCCCTGGTACCCTGGCATCCATATACCCAAAGAGTCTGGAATGCTCTGGGGAAGATCCACCTCAAATCTTCTCCCTCATCTCTTTCTCCATACCCGCCCCTTCAAAGCCAGCTAAACACAGCTCCTCCCCCAGAGAGACTCAAGACCACTTCCACAGGGTATTTAAGCTGCATCCCAGAAAACAGATACGTGGTGGTTTTCCTGTCCCCCCTCCCCCTCCCCCAGCTCCTCTCTGAGGGGCTGGAGAATCACCTGGGAACACTTTACCCATTAAACCAGGCTTTTTCTAGTTCCGTATGATTTAGTTTGATTTGGATTGCTGTATCGAGGAGAGGCTTATCGGGGTGCAAAAAACCTTTCAATTCCTTTGTGTGAAACAGTGCACAAATTAAGCTCTCTCTTGGCTGATGGGTATCCCTTTACCGAACTTCTTTTCTTTGGACAGGTTGGTAAGGCACAATGCAGGCACATTCCTAAAGGTACTGCCTTCCTCTGGAGGCTGCACAGACTTCCAAGGGCACAGCTGTTGGATCAATGGATACTTATACTTTGAGTCCAATAGATGCTGTGAAATCCCTTTCCCAGAGGATTTTGGCACATCAAAGAGTGCATTCTCCCGTCCCTCCTCTGAACCCCACAGCATATGATTAAGCCATTCACCTCTCAGTGTAAAATGGTTCTCCACCACTCACTTTATTGTTTTTGAAAACTAGTGAATTTGAGCGTCTTCCCATATTCTCATTGGTCATTTAAATTTATTCTGTCAATTCTTTCTCTTTTTCCCCATCATTTTGCTATTCATTTACCAAAGCAAGGAGCTCATATGGTTGATACAAACATTGTCTCCTGAATTAGTAAGACACTTAACCTATCGACTTGACTACTTTTAAAATCAAACTAGCTGTATTTTCTTTTACAGTATCTAGTCATAGTGTTAAAAGGTCTGTCCCTAGGCCAGGAAGGTGACTCCATGGATAAAAGTGCTTGCTGCCCAACCCTGATGACCTGAGCTGCATACACAGCTTCTACAGTAGAAGAATTGAGTCCCACAAACTGTCCTCTGACCATCCCCCATGACCAAGATAATAAAAAAGAAAGTTCTTGAGCTAGCAAAATGGCTCAGACGGTAAAGGCACTTGTTAGCGAAGCTGAGGGCCTGAATTCAATCCTTGGGACCTACATGAATTTGAAAGTCTCTTCCACTCTTAAGAGTGTTTTGTGTGTGTGTGTGTGTGTGTGTGTGTGTGTGTGTGTGTGTGTGTGTGTGCCTGGGTGTGTGGGTATATAAAGAAAGAGCCTTTCCAGATTCTTCTTTTTTTTTCTTTCTTTCTTTTATTTTTTTCCTTCAAGACAGTGTTTCCCTTGGCTGTCCTGGAACTCACTTTGCAGACCAGGCTGGCCTCAAAGTCATAGATCCACTTGCCTCTGCCTCCCAAGTGCTGGGATTAAAGGCATGAACCACCACCACCCAGCCGGGCCTTCCCAGCCTCTTAAAAAAAAAAAAATCCTCACTGTTATTTTTCACATACAAAAAAAAATGTAATCTACTTAAAATGGATTTTCTATATTTAGTAGAAAATTCACATATTTTCATGTGTTTGTGGTCACATTTCAAACAGAGAACTCGCTGAGCTCATACTTGATTACATATTACTCTGTTCTTCATTGTTCTGTATTGAATTGTCATTAGTCCTGGGATCTGTATCTGTCTTACTAGCAATGACTGCAGACACAAAATGCAATGACTCGGTGGACAGTGCACCTTCTAGCTATGATCTCGAGAATTTAAGGATATAACTGGTTTTCATTTTGCTTATCTGTATATTCTGACTTTTTTTTCTCCGAGTGTGGATTACAACAACAACAAGAAGAAGAGGAGGAGGAGGGAGAGCATAAACACAACTGGTTCCTGTGCATACTGTCCCAAGACAAAAACACAGAACCAGGCACACAGCTACTGTTCTTGGAGACTTGAATTTTCCCCTCAGGGAGAAAGATGATAGGTCTGTTCTCAGCACCTCTGGGAAATCTCTTTAAAGGTCAGCTAGCCCAGAGGTGGGGCAGCTTAAGTTCTAAGAAGACACTGCACTCTGCCAGCAGCATCTAAACTAAGCCTGAGACGGTGAACTCGGTGTGACTGGCACCACTGTTGTTCAAGTGAGTGTTTAATGGATCGGAAGGGCAGACTGTGCTGAGCTGATGCAATAACTACAAGGTACAGGTATTGTTCACAACCCGTGGAGTGTTGGAACAGTTCTGTTTCTTTAGCAGCTTAATTGCTGGCGGGGACTTCAGTGCTTAAGTTAGTTCCAAATGGTGGTGAAAGAACACCTTCCAGTTATAGCAAATGCAGCAACTGTCCCTAAGTGACAAAGGTCAACTAAAGTCCCCAAACCTCCACAGCCAGTAGCACAGCACAGCTCAGACAATCTGGACATACTCCCCCATCATTTTGGGTTAGAAGGTGTGTTAGACCAAAACCTTTTATTACCATTCAGCTTCCCAAAGCCATCAGGCATAGTGGGCATCTATAAATTCCATGCTGGAATTGTAGCTTGTGGAAGGGAAGCCTGGAGGCAGGGTGAGTGGGTTTTCCTAGCCCTCTCAGAGTTAAGTGGAGCATCATGTTTCTTGGCTTCATACTCTACCCTTGGAGTCGGTGAATGGCAGAATGCCAATGCTGGGCTCAGTAAAACTCACTCAAGCAGGAAACCAGAGCTCTGTGGAACAGACAGGTTGATCTCAGGGAGTCTACAAGCCTGCAGACATGTTTAAGACCTTATCCTCCTATAGGTGGATGCTTCTGAAGCTAGTGTTCCTCCTGCGGAGACCATGGCTGACTCTCCCTGGGTTTAAGGTATGACAGTTTAAGACACTGAGGAAGGAAGCTCCCCACCTGGGGAGTCAGTTGTGCCCACGGATAGAGTATTGCTGCCAATGACAGCTGAGTCCTCATGAGATCTGAATGCAAAATGACACCTCTGGAGTGTGGAAGTAGCCCAAGGGAACCAATAATCTGTGGGAGGAAGGCCAACAGCGATGGAGTAATCTTTCTCATTGTCCTCAAGCAGAGCATGAGCCTTTGGGGCCTCATCTTATCTGAGATGCACACTTTGCACCGTCTCCCATCTGAGAACAGTTATTCTCATACATCTGACTTGGCCATAAAACAATACAAATTTCACATGAAGCTGCCAGGTTTTGTAATTTAGACATACAATGGCACTCACTGGAGTGCATTCAGACACCCTGGCTGGGAGCTAAATGCCTGATGAAAATTGGGGGTGTCTAACATGTCTTCCTGGGATTGTAACATAGCTTTCAGAATGGTCTATACTGAATGCACCATTTTACTCAGAACCGACAGGACCAACGAGCTGCTTCCTTTCTAGGTGGCTGCTCTGAAGCTTCTTGTTCTGTTTCTGTTTTGAGAGGAGGCCGGGTTCACTTTACAGTTCAGGCTGGCCTCAAACTCATGATCCTTCCTCCCCAGCCTTTCCTGCTAGCTCGGAACTAATTTATTCCCCACCCCTAAATGAGGCCTGCTGGAGTGTTGGGCTTTGTTGTTTGGTTTTGAATTTCCTCGTGGTTTCTGTTGTTTGTTTTGTTTCTATTTCTTTCCCGTGCCTAGCTGTTCATTTGCTGTACAGAAGCTTGCCCATGACATGTGCCAGGCTATCCTGAAGCTCACTTTTAGTTATTAGGGACACATAACAGCAGCTGAGAGACTTTTTCTTCAAGATCCAGCAAATGGACTCACAGAAAGTTCAAATGGGGCAGTGGAGCACTCTAGAGAACTGAAGTTTCTTACAAAAAGAGAGTTCCTCCATTCTCTGCCCCATCCTGCCCCCCAGAATTGAAAATCTGTGTCTTCCCAAGCAAACATCCCAACCTCCCAATGCTGGAGAAATCAGATTTTTGTGGTGAGATAACATAATAAGTTGGGCAAGTCCCCAGTTTCTCCCACCCACGCACTGCACAGAGCCCCAGAGGTCTCTCCAGTGCTGCCAGTGAGACCAGTTCAAGAGGACTGTGGAAAGACAGGAAACGAGGGGATGTGTGCAGGACCCCGAAGAAGTACCTCAGAGTATAGAACTGGATACTAGGGGCTGTTAAGAAGTGGGGCTAAAGAATTCTATAGTCTTCAGTTGGGAAAGGACAAAGGTGCCTTCTGTCCTAAGCTGAGTGCCACACTCCTGGTGTTTCCCCCACCCCCATTACCCATTCTTCAGTCCCCCCAAACTGTGGGGAGGGGCACTTCACTTTAAGCTCCCACTCCCTGAGGGGAGGATAGAGCAGTCAGGCCCAGAGGCCAGGGACAAACACAGATGTTTAGCACCGTGTTGTGAATCCAGGGTGACTGATGCTGCACTCCAGCTGTCCAGCTGCATTATAAACTCTCCCTTTATTTTTCTATTGCACCCGTGGAAGGCTCTGTTTCTTGCAACTGACAACAGCCTGGGTAATTCAGTGGTTTTGTGTCCACGTCACACTGGGAATTATCTCATGTGAGTGTGGCTTGGGGTTTCCTCTCAGCACAGCTCCCTTAGGACATAAAATTCTCTTCCCTTGAGCAGGTGACTCCTTCAATTTCCCGTCCTACCATGCTCTCTCTCTTGAAATGCTTCTCACAGGCAAATGCTACTGAGCCTTTCCCCCCCACACACACACCTATTAAGTATCTTTCATCAGGCCTCATTCCATCTCACACAGTTTTCAACACCTGAATTCACGCAACCCTCACTTAAACCATTTCACAGGTGGATCATTGTGCACCAAAGGGTTAATTAATCTGCCCTGGGTCACTACTCCTATCAGAGGAAGAGGGAGCCTCCAAGCTCATTGCTTTCCCCCAACCCCCAGATCCCACTTCCCCATCCAGTTTCTGCAGGACAGGACACATTCTCCTAAACATGGTTGCATCTGTCTTTGACTCTATGAGAGAGTGTTCCCCAAAATTGTTTGCAGCAGTCCAGCTGTGGTTGGGGCTCTAGAGCGCTCTGTCCTTCTCTGGAGATTCCAGCATCTGCAAATGCTCCTGTGACAGCCAGGTCCAATGTTCCTCACCTGGTGCTTACTCCACCTAATTGAGGCCTGTCTTTCCTATACATTTGGTAAGGCCTTTTACCTTGTGGCCTGTCTTGAGACCTTTTACTGGTTGGAATGTGCTTTATTACATCTGTGTGCTTACTCTTGATTTCTCGGAATCCTTTCTTACATGTCATGTCATCTTTAAATTCCATTTTAATATATTAGTAATGTTCAAGTTTTTCACAGTATAAAATAAGTTTTTCCAATTCTAAGAAAATGACGCCCTTTCTCCCTAAGGTTTCATAGTTCTCAGGGTTATGCATGATGGTTATAGAGTTGGGGGTGGAAGAAAATATTAGACTCAGTATTCTCCTTTTAAAAAAAGTGTCTCAAAAAACAAAACAAAAAAGAATGGAATGGATAGGTGTAAGACACTATGGTAGATTATTGTATATACTAGTAAACAAATTTAGTAAAATAGCAGCCTTAGATAATTTGCACTGTTATGGATTCTTATATGTTGATACAAATGTAAACTATTTTTATATTCCTGTTTAAGATAATTTGTATATTGATACAAATACAGAACTATATTTGTTATAATGTACATATATTTCTACTCTTACTTGAAATATTTACATATTGATACAAATGTAAATTTATATCTGTCATACTGTATGTATGTTCTACCTCTGTTTAGGATATTTTGTATATTAATATATATTTAGGATTACTGTCATATTGCATATTGCACTATACATTCCTACCTCTGTTAAAGATATTTTGTGTATTGTCACAATTTCGAAGTCATCATCCTTTTACTGTA
Organism: Peromyscus californicus insignis; assembly: GCF_007827085.1. Classification (NCBI taxonomy): domain Eukaryota; kingdom Metazoa; phylum Chordata; class Mammalia; order Rodentia; family Cricetidae; genus Peromyscus; species Peromyscus californicus. Next base: position 2,068,798 of record NW_026294447.1, on the reverse strand, counting down.
CATTTGCTTACAGACTGTTTACCTTGTTTACACGAAGCCTTAGTTCTTTCTTAGGTTATTTAAGTAGGTAAGACTTATAGATTTATAGTCACCTATGCTTGTCATCTCTATAGTTACATTAGTTAGGTTATCCAGATTTACAGATACATAGGTCGGATGGGCAGGTAATCTTCAAACACTTCATGGACCTAGAGAATATGGCATTTAAATAACTTAGAATTCTGTTGACGTGAGACACAATTGCTCCTGGCAGCACCAATTTGATCCCGAGAAAACGTTGGGCTTCTAAGACATTTCCATCTGGAAGTTTGTTTTCTTGGCACAAAATGGCCTATTGGGCAAAGAACTGCCCTTGCCTTGACTGCTGACAGTACGAGTGCTGTCCTTCTGGACAAGCGGGACACAAGGAAAAGTGACTTCTGAAGTCTGCCAAGACAGGGTAAGATGGTCTTTCAGAATTCCTACTTCTGAAATGTAGCCAATTTGAATGCACCAACAATGCTGAGAAACATTAGGTGACTGTCCAGGCTGCCAGCTGTCTTTGTCTACTCTCACAAGACTCCCCAAAGTTGATTGCATCCATCTTCCATTTCTCAGGTATCATTATATTCCTTCTCAGGTCTTCGATGGGATTGAAGACTAGTAGTTAAAATTACAACTTAGTTTATATATATATATATATATATATATATATATATATATATATATATATATATATATAATACCTTAGATAGAACATATTAAATATTAGATTCAGGTTCTTTAGGATAGGACACCTTTTGGAATGATCTTTGTAACATGCCATTTACCTATGCTCCAGACTTCTCTGGATTTTAGTATGTTTCTCTTGTTTGATACTGTTTGTGTTGGTTGTAGTTCCATCTTGTCTAGGTCATTATCCCTTATTCCTCCTGGACAATATTTGATAATCATTCCTATTGTATATAGTCTTGTATTAGGTTAGGACCTTCTTATTTAGACAAAAGGGGGAGATGTAGTGGGTAGCCGTTCCAGCTTTGACCTGGAAGTACTACCCCTGTCATGCCTACAAAGCAGAGCTGAGAGAGGACCTCTGAAGACCCAAGATCCGGATGTGCCGGCTCTCTTGGTTCCTGGACCCTGGGCACTGGAGGTAGATCAAGCAGAGTTCTCCAGAGAACACTACTGGACTGCGCTTCACCTTTCCCAGACCCTGTTACCTATCTCTTCACTTGTAAGTTACCTCACAAAATAAACCTCCCTTTTAACTACGTGGAGTTGCCTTAATATTTAAACCAGTATCAACATGCTTTACATTGGGGGCTGTAGAGATGGCTCAGAGTTTTAAGAGTAATTGCTGTTCTTCCAGAGGACCTGTTTGGTTCCCAGCACTGACATAGGGCAATTCATCATTATACTCCTTTTCTGGTCTCCACAGGCCTCTGAGCACATGTGGTACACACCCACACCCACACAGGCACATAACTAAAAAAAATTTTAAAGTGAGTTTGAATGACTTGGAGAAGATAAACATTTCACTTGAATGTCAATGCTCTCACCTACTAGCCTGCCTGAAGGGACAAGTGAGGGGGTCAGAGGACTAAAGCTAACAGAGAGGGAGGCGCTTGTGTGCCTCACATAACCAGGGTTGGAAGCACTGCTCTGATCTGGAAGCTGAAGAGGGCGTTGGGTCTGATCTAGCCTTGTGTTTGTAGTGGGAGTTGGAGTCTAGCAACAGCAGGTGTATAATGTGTGCACCGTGAATGACAAGCACCATGGTGAATGAGCAAGGGTAGCAATGGGGACAAGTTCTGATGCATTCTTGGGAAAATAAGGAGAGAACTGGTAAGTAGAAGGTGATGTTGGACCATGGGGAAAATGGCAGTGGATGACATGGCAGGGGCAGGTAATAGACAGCCCTGAATGGTGGCAAGAGTTGAGGCTGTATTAGTGATACACATCCTACAGAGTTCATGAGAACTGAGCTAGGCATCAGGGCACCAGGACTAAAAGCATAATTCAACTATCACTAACTCAGCTGCTTCCCCCTGAAGCTTCTTTCCTCTCAAAGAAAATCGTATTTTGGATTGATTTCCGTTTAACTCTTCAGATCTGACCTGGAGGCACGCAGCAGGCTGTGGAGAGCCTTGGCACCACTCCCTGCCCCCATGACGAGTGTTTCGCTTGCTGGTTCATGGTGCTCGGTGCTACATGTACTAGTCTTTACCATCCAGCCCGAACCTCCTCCGGGTTTGAGACTGTCATATTTATGGTTTGTCTCCATGACACTTGGATGGCAATAGATTGAGGGTCCATGGGGTATTTTGTTTGTCCCTTTAGTGCGGCTCTTTTTATGGAGTGCCATGTACCAGGATTTCTTTTGGGCCACTAACCAGCTCCCAAATCATGACACGGAAACTTATTATTAGTGCAAATGCTCAGCCTAGCTTAGGTTTGTTTCTGGCTAGCTCTTTTAATATAACTTTTTTCTCTCATCTATATTTTGCCTCGGGCTTTTTACTTTTCTTCCTTCTGTATATCTTGCCTTCACTGCTTCTCCTGTCTGGCTGGCGGCGACTGACTTCTGCCGCAGGAACTTCCCTCTCTCTCTCTCTCCCCATTCTCTTTGTTCTTCTTCCTCTCCCTCTTCTCTCATTCTTCTCCAGCCTAGATTCCTCCTCCTACTTATTCTCTCTGCCTGCCAGCCCTGCCTATCCCTCCTCTGCCTAGCTATTGGCCATTCAGCTTTTTATTAGACCAATCAGGTACCTTAGGCAGGCAAGGTGAAACAGCAACACATCTTTTCATAATTGAATAAATTCAGCATAAACAAATATAGCGTATCTTTACATAATTGAACAAATGCAGGAGAAACAAAGGTAACACACCTTCACATATCAAAAGTAATATTCCACAGCATAAACAAACGTAACACATCTTTACAAAGTTAAAATACTCTACAGCAGTGCAATAAGCAGATTGAATGGCTCCCAAAGCTGTCCCTGTCCTAACCCCAGGACTCAAGAGCAGCTGCCTCACATGGTGAAGGGGACTTTGCAGATGTGATTAAGGCAAGGAGTTTCAAATAGAAGACGCTCGTACAAAGTCTGGGAGACTCACAACGTATGCACCAGGACCCTTTAAAAGCAAGAGCCGGAAGAAGAATGGGAGGAGAGGGATGGAGTGGTGGTCTGAATGAAAACGCCTCCATAGGCCATGGGGAGGGGCACTGTCAGGAGGCGTGGCCTTGTTGGGGGAAGTGTGTCACTGGTGGTGGGCTTTGAGGTTTCAGATGCTCAAGCCAGGGCCTCTGTTCCTCTTGCTTCCTGCTACCTGAGGATCCAGATGTAGACTCTCAGCCCCTCTTCAGCACCATGGCTTCCCGCATGCCACCATGCTTCCTGCCGTGAGGATAATGGACTAAATCTCTGAAACTGTCAGCCAGTGCCAGTTGAATGTTTTCCTTTATAACAGTTGCCATGGTCATGGTATCTCTTCATAGCAATTGAAACCCTAACTAAGACAGATGGTATCATGAGATAAATTCCACCGCGACCGTAGCTGACTTTGGAAGAAAAAGGCTCTGGCCCTTAAAATGCAGATGGCTGCCAGAAGCTGAGAATGAGTCCTCCCCTGGTGGATTCAGAAAGATCACATCTTTGCTAATGCCTCAAGTTCAGATTGTGAGGTTCTGTCAGATATCCCTGCCAGAAGTATGTGTGTCCCTTGAAGCCATGATGTGATAATTTATTCAGTAGCAGACAGAAAACTGATAAGGAAGTAAAGGAAAATTTTGTCTGTGAATCAAGCACTGCCATGCTGATTCCTCACTTCTAATTGTCCACTACTAGGTTTGAGGTGCTCATTTCTGCTACACAAGTGACCTGTGCTTGAATTCTAGTCATCTCTCATGTTATTAATTGGAAAACAATAATATGAGCATGGCTATCAGAAGACGCTGGGCCTCCTTCACTCTAGCATGACCAGTAACAAGTGTGGACTGTCAGTTGACATGATTTGCTCTCCATTTGTCTGGACAATTAGAGGTTTACATCAGACTCTCCCGAAGACCCCATTCTCCCTGGATATCAAGCTTCTGTGACTGGTTGGCAGTGGCTCTCTGACACAGTCACTTTCATAAAAACTGAGTTTAGATGCTGCAGCACAGTGGTTCTCAGCCTTCCCAATGCTGCGGCCTGTAATACAGCTCCCCATGTTGTGGTGACCCCCAAGCATAAATTATTTTCATTGCTACTTCACAACTGTAATTTTGCGAGTGTTGTGAATCATAAAGTAAACATCTGTGTTTTCCAATGGTCTTAGATGACCCTTGTGATAGGGTTGTTCAACCCCCAAAGGGGTCATGGCCCACAAGTTGAGAACCACTGCTGTAGCAGATATTTCCATCTCGATAACTCCAGGGATAAGAATAGTTCCTGGAATTCTTTCTGGCCATCTCTTTCTCTCTTTATGATAAATATTTTGCTCAAATGGGAAAATGTCAAATCAGTGCCTTTAATTTGCTGGGGCAGTATCAGTGGAGGCAAGTGGAGTGCCTGCCTCAGAAGGAGTGCCCTGAGTCCTTGGTCCTTGAACTCGCCATATGGATGCTGATGGAAAAGGAAATGACCTAGATTCTCTTCAGCACCAGTGCCACCTTTTTTAGAGGCAACTGATAACTGTGTGGCCTCTACAGCATTTTAACATGTTTTGCTTGTTGTTCTACAAGTAGCTGAGGGATGGAACTCTTCCCAGTGTTTCCCCTCTGCTGGGTTCAGACACATCCCAAGGTCAGAACACTTATGTTCTGTAGTACGTATTTTCAAAGTGAAATGCTTTACCTTTTCCCATCTCTGGAATTGTAACAGGAAAGAAGATTGAAAGAAAAATAGAGCCCAACAAACAATTCTTGCCTTTTCTTGAAATTACAAAACAGATGTTAAATTTAAGTTTATATTTCTTAATTGTTCTCATTTACTTCTGTATCCTCTAGTCAATGATTCTGTAACTCCGTGTTACAGTGCACAGGGTGGGTTTAAAGTACAAGTATGGAGACACTGATTGCCCTTCTAGTCTCTAGTGATACAATATCTTTTAGATTTCACAAATCATTGAGTTTACAAAGTATTTATTTGTGTACATAGCTTATTTCACTTAACATAATACCCTCTCACCCACCCATGTCATAGGTGATACGATTCTACTCCTTTTAAAGATTGAGTACAATCCCATTGTTGTTGGGTTTTTTTTTTTTTTTTGACTCTTTACTCTTTGTTCTTTGGGGGCTTGCCACTCAGATCCCAAATAAAACACATGGAGGCTATTCTTTTTATGAATGCCCAGCTTTAGCTTGGTTTGTTTCTAGCCAGCTTTTCTTAAATTATTCTACCTACATTTTGCCTCTGGGCTTTTACCCTCCTATATACCTTTCTTTACTTCTTACTCTGTGGCTTGCTGTGTAACTGAGTGGCTGGCCCCTGGAGTCCTCCTCTCCTTCTCTTTGCACTCCCTGATCATTTCTTCCCAGATTTCTCCTCCTATTTATTCTTTCTTCCTGCCAGCCACACTTATCCTTTATCCTGCCCAACCATTGACCATTCAGCTCTTTATTAGATCAATTAGGTGTTTTAGACAGGCACAGTAACACAGCTTCATGGAGTTAAACAAATGTGACATAAAAGAATGCAACACATCTTTGTATCATTAAACAAATGTTCCACAGCATGAACAAATGCAACACATCTTTAACTAATATTCCACAACATCCCATTTCATACACACACCAAATTTCTTTTTGTTCATTGAGGCTTAGGTTAATTTTATATGTTGGCTATTGTAATTTATGCTACAATTAACATGGACATGAAGACATTTATCTCTTTGGAGATGTATACATATATATTCAGAAGTCAGATTTCTGGATCATATAGCCATTCTATTTTTGGTGTCTTTTTTTGTAGCCCTTGTTGTCCTGGAACTTGCTCTGTAGACCAGGTTGGCCTCAAACTCAGACATTTGCCTGTTTCTGCCTCCCAAGTGCTGAGATTAACGGGATTAAAGGCTCTCACCACCAGCGGCCCTATTTTTGGTGTCTTAAGGAACTCTGAAAAACTCCAGTCCATTAACCAGTTGCACTGGGGCTCCATTCTCAGGAGCTTCTCTACTGCTTTCACAGTAGCTGTATGAGTTATACCGGCAACATCAGTGTAGGAGTCCATATTATTTTCAACGCTCTATATTTTTATATTTCTAATAATAGCCATTTTTACATTTATGTACTTATTTCTCTGTGTGTATGCCACGTGTGCTCAGCAGATTGCTGAAGCCCAAGAGGGCACTGAATCTTCTAGAACTGCAGTTACAGGTAGTTGTGATTTGCCATGTGGATACTGGGAACTGAACTCAGTTCCTCTGTAAAAGGAGCAAGCCATCTCTCCAGCACCAATAATAACCATTTTAAGCACATTAAGTAATACCTCACTATAGACATAATTTGCATGACTCCAATGGTTAGTTATGTGGAGTGATCAGTCATATACCTGTTGGCCTGTATGTGCTTTTAAGGAAATGTCTACTTAAACCTTTGCTCATTTCAGTTGGGATATATATATATATATATATATATATATATATATATATATATATATCCCTTATTACATGTATGGGTTGGAAGTATTTTCTCTCAGTTCATAGGTTTGCTTTTCTTTGTTTGTCTGGTTTATTTTTTGAGAAAGGATCTTGCTATATAATCCAGGCTGACCTCAAGCTTACAAACCTCCTGCCTTGGCCTTCCTAGTATTACAAATGAGCACCACCATGCCCAGCTCTGGGGCTGTCTCTGTGCTCTCCAGATTTCTTGACTGTGAAGGTTTTTACTTTGATGTTGTCTTTTTCCTTTTGTAGTCACATCCGAAACTCTCCCCAGATCATTATTATCGTAGAGTGTTGCATCATGGAGCCGTGTCTTCCTCAAGCAGTTTTACAGTTTCAGGTTTTGCTAATCTACTTTGAGCTAATTTTTATTAGTGTGAAATAACTTCAATGTTGTGAGTTGATTACTTTAAAATACTTTATACACTAGGTATACTATAATTTCCCGCATATTTTGATTTTAGAATGGCCACAGTTTTAAGTGGTCAATAGCCACATGTGATTACTAGCTACTTCAATTAAAAAACTGGCATTTGAGAAATTGGTCTTCTTTTATATTACTTAATAGAAAATCAAAAGAAAGAAGTTCTGGGATTGGAGAGATGGCTCAGTGATAAAAAAAAAAAAGTGCTTGCCATGTTCTCCTGAGGACCAAAGTTCAGATCTCAGTACCCATGTAACAGGTCAGGCAGTCTGCTCATGCCTCAAAACCCAGCTCCATAGGTGGAAGATACAGGAGATTCCATAAGGGGAAGATATAGGAAATGTACTGGGGCTCTTTCCAGTAATGGGATCTAATGAACTCTAGACAAAATGCTGCTTTAGTGATGATGTAAAAAGCTTAAGAATGGAGCTGGAGAGAGATCTCAGGTAGTTAAGAGTGCTTACTGCTCTGCTAGAGGATCTGAGTTCAGTTCCCAGCACTCAGGTCAGGCAACTCCAGGGGATCCAATGCCTCTTTGGCCTCTGTCAACCACCCCCAAATCCCCCCCCACACACACAAAATAAATATTTTTAAAAATACTTAAGAGCAAGAACTGAGAAGATAAAACAGCTTTTCTTTTCTTTTCTTTTTTTTCTTTTTTTTAGGTTTTTTGAGACAGAAAGCTTTGTAACTTTGTGCCTTTCCTGGAACTCACTCTGTAGCCCAGGCTGGCCTTGAACTCACAGAGATCTGCCTAGCTCTGCCTCCCAAGTGCTAGGATTAAAGGCGTGCGCCACCACCACCCGGCTCTAAAACAGCTTTTCAATAACACTGAACTAAGAAGAAAAATACTTACAAAATATAAAAATACTCAGGAACCTGACAAATAAAATCTGATGCACAGTCAGGAACAGCAGGCAGACAAGTGAACAAAGAAAATGAACTCAAGTGAGAATAAAATTCAATCAAACAAAATGGACCCAGAAAATATGGGGCCTTGTGGCATAGACTTGTGACCTCAGCACTCAGGAGGCCAAGGCAAAAAGATTCTGAGTTTGAGGCAAGTGAGGGCTACAGAGTGAGACCCTATCTCAGGAAAAAAAACCCTTTAGTTGTTATAACCAGGGGTCAAGGCCATTACAATTGGTACTACTTTTGGGTTTCATATGTTCAACAACTACAATAAAGACTAAAAATGTGTTCTGTATGGTCTGGAGAATGACCTATAATGGCCAGAATTTCAGTTCTAAATGGATGAAGTTTTTTTTTTAAGTATGCAGCAAGCCAAAGCAGAAGAATAAATAATGAGAGATAAGTAGATAGATAGATACATACATACATATGTACGTACATACATACATATACATAGATGAATGTAGCAAAGCATTAAATTGGGAACTTGCAAACATCCAACAGAAACTGGCTGGGGAAGCCTTGTAAGGCATCTTGAGGTGTTCCTGACCAAGAGCAGAGCAGAGTGCCTTCATCTGAGACTTTCAAGTAAAAGAGCAAATAACGACAGAGACAACAGCATCCTGTCTGGTGTTTACCACAGCTATCAGAAACCAACTAGGAAGTTGAGGCAGTTAGTTTCAAAGAAGAGTTCCAAACTGAACTTTCATTCAATGGATGAACTCCCATGGTTGAATTTCTGGCTCCCTTTTCCCACTGTGGCACCTTTATATCCTGGGACAAACAGTAGTAACCTGTGTTGGAAATGGTTCGCCTTCTAGCTATTCTCAAGGGCACAATGTTTTTACTCTTGGGCATATTTTTTGAGATTGTAGTATAATTAAATAATCTCCTCTTCCCTTTCCTCCTCCAAAGTCCCCCATAAAGCCCCTCTTGCTCTCTTTCAAATTCGTGGCCCACACCCACTCCAGCATTTGTTGCTGTTGTTTTAATATTTGTATTTTATAATTAACTTACTTTCACATATCAGTCATGGATTCCTCTATCCTCCCTCCTCTCACCCCAGCCCTCCCCCTCAATCCACCCCCCATTCCCACCTCCTCCAAGGCAAGGTCTCCCCTGGGGAGTCAGTCCAGCTTTGTAGACTCAGCTGAGGCAGGTCCAGTCCCCTCCTCCCTACACCAAGGCTGAGCAAAGTGTCCCAGCATAGGCCCCAGGCTCCAAAAAGCCAGCCCACGCACCACGGACAGGTCCAGGCTCCACTGCCTGGGGGCCTCCCGAACAGTTCAGGCTCATCAACTGTCTCACTTATCCAGAGGGCCTGGTCCAGTTCAGTGGGGGCTCCTCATCCATTGGTTTACAGTTCATGCATTTCCACTAGTTTGGCTATTTGTCCCTGTGCTTTTTCCAATCATGGTCTCAATATCTCTCGCTCATACAATCCCTCCTCTCTCTCACTGATTGGACTCCCAGAGCTCCACCTGGGGCTCAGCCGTGGATCTCTGCATCTGCTTCCATCAGACATTTGATGAGAGTTCTATCATGACAGCCAGCGTGTTCGGCTATCCGATCAACATCCTTAGTCATCAGGGAAATGCAAATCAAAACAACTCTGAGATACCATCTTACACCCGTCAGAATGGCTAAGATCAAAAACACTGAAGACAGCTTATGGTGGAGAGGATGTGGAGAAAGGGGAACACTCCTCCACTGTTGATGGGAATGCAAACTTGTACAGCCACTTTGGAAATCAATATGGTGCTTTCTTAGAAGATTGGGAATCAACCTCCCTCAAGACCCAGCTATACCACTCTTGGGCATATACCCAAGGAATGCTCAATCATACCACAAGGACACACACTCCAGCATTTGTTGACAACTATTTTGTTGATCTTTGCCATTCTGTCTGACTGGTGTAAAAGGAAATCTCAAAGTTGTTTTGGTTTGCATTTCCCTAATTGCTAGGAACAATGGACAGTTTTTAAGATATTTCTCAGCCATCTTTCTTTTTCCTCTTTTTTTTTTTGAATTGTGTTTAGGTACCAGGCCCATTTTTTTGAATGGATCAGTTTTTCTTTTTTTTTTCTAGTTCTTTGTATACTCCAGATATTAATCTTCCTTCAGTTTTATGGGTGGCAAAGATTCTCACTCATTCTGTGGGCTTCCTCTGCACTTGATTGTTTTCTTAGCCTGGCAGAAGCTTTTTAGTTTTATGAGGCCCTACTTGTTGGTCTTAATCCTTAGGCAAATGGAATCCCATTCAGGAAGTCCTTTCCTGCATCTACATCACGTAGGGCATGGCCTGTGTTTTCTTCTAGCAGTGTCATTGTTTCATGTTTCACATTTAGGTCTTGGATCCATTTGGAGTCAGTCTTTGTGCAAGGTGACAGGTGCAGGTCTCATTTCACTCTTCCTCAGGTGGACATCCAGTTTTCCCCACATCCTTTTTAAAGATTGAAGATTATTTTATTTCTCTAGCTTACATTTTTTGTCAACTTTGTAAAATATTAAATGACTGAAGTTACGTGTAGTCCTGTTTGGATTTTCAATTTGTTCCGCTGGTCTACATGTCCGTTTTCATGCCAATACTGTATTATTTTTATCACTATGGTTCTACAATATATCTTAAGATATGGAATGGTAATCCCTCCAGCATTATTCTCTCTGTTCAGGATTGTTCTGGCCACCCAGAGTCTTCTGTGATTCCATATGAATTTTAGGATAGTTTTTTTCTATTTCTCTGAATAATGAGGTAGGAATTTTGATTGGGATTGCATTGAATCTGTAAATACCTTTTTTTTTTTTTTTACAGATTCTGTAAATGGTCATTTTTATGAAATTAATTCTAACAATCCATGAGCACAGGACGTCTTTCCAATTTTTAATGACTTTATCTCTTTCTTCAGAGTTTTCAAGTTTTCACTGTAGAGGTTTTTCACTTTCTTCGTTAGGCTTACCCCTAGATATTTAATTTTCATTGAGGTTATTGTAAATGAGAGTGTGTCCATGATCTCCTTCTCCATGTTTTTGTTGTTGGTGTATAGAAAAGCTATTGATTTGTGCAAGTTGATTCTGTATCCTGCCACACTGCTGAATTTGTTTATTATTTCTAGAACTTTTCTGGTAGAATGTTTATGATCTAAATGTATAGCATCATTTCATCTTCATGTAGGGAAGTCTGACTTTGTCTTTCCCTAGCTTCATCCCTTTAATTTTCTTCTCTTGCTTTATTTTTCCAGCTTGTACTTCAAGCACAATGTTGAAAAGAGTGGGGACAGTGGATATCTCTGTCTCATTCCTGACTTCACTGGGATTGCTTCAAGCTTTTCTTCATTGAGGATCATGTTGGGTATAGGTTTCTCACATGTAGTTTTTATTATGTTGGGGTATGTCCCCTCTAGCCCTACATTCTCTAGGACTTTTATCATGAAGGCATATTGGATTTTGTCAAAAGCCTTTTCTGCATCTATTGAGATGCTCATGTGATTTTTGTCTCTAAATCCATTCATGTAGTTTATTACATGTATTGACTTGCAAAAAAAAAAACCGTACCTACATTTCAGGGATGAAGCCAACTTGGTCATGGTGAATAATCTTTTTGGTACATGTCTGTATTTCTGTTTGCAAGTATTTTATTAAGTTTTCTGACTCTATGTTCATCAGTGATATTGGCTCATACTTTGCTTTTTGTTGTTGTGTCTTTGCCCAATTTTAGTATTAGACTGATACTGGCTTAGTAGAAGGAGTTTGGGCATGCTTCTTCTATTCCCCCCACTCTCTTTCTCTTTCTCTCTTTTCATAGATTCTTTGTGAATTTCAATCATGAATTCTGATCCCAATCATCTCCCCATCCCCTCACCTCCTCTCTCTGCCTTGCAACCTCCCCCAAAAAACAAAATTGAAAATTGAAAACAAAAATAAAACAAATAAACAAAAAGCAAATAAAAAAATCTCCTTGTGGAAACTGTAGTATGTCATAGTGAACCACACAATTTACCCTTTAGTCCATACATCTTTACTTGTAAGTGTTCATTGCAATGAGTCACTGGTCTGGTTCAAATCATCTGGCTTCTACTACATTATTGTTACTGGGCACTCACTGGGACACCTCTTGGGTTTCCTATTGTTGCCTTGTGTCATGGAGATCCTGTAGCTTTGGATCTGCAGGTTGGGCCCCTTTACATGCTCCAGCAGTTCATAGTTGAGGTGGATGTTGGGGTGGGCCAACTCATCATAGACGTGATTCTGGGCCTGAGTGGTAGCTGGGTTGGTTAGCCCACCAGTTTTTCCTCATCGTCACCACTGATTGAGCTCTCCAGCATTGCCTGGGCTAGCTCACCCAATGTAGCAACAGCAAGGATCAGGGCCAGGTCTCCTGGTCTCACACCCTCAGGTCCAGCTCACCCACACCATCAGGGCCAGCTTTTTTGCCCAGGTGAGGTGCAGGGCCCACTTTCTGGATTGCTGCACTTGGTGAGGGGCAAGACCAGTTCTTCCGTTCTCATGCCCCACGGTTGGCTCTCCCACCAGCCACAGGTGGAAAGGGGTGGGCTCATATTCCCCTTACCCTTGCTACCCCATGGCATACATGGAAGGGGGTGGCACAGCCCTTCTGCTCTCATACCCACAGGCCTGACTTACCTGCACCCCTGCCAACAGGATCAGCTCTAGTGTGCTGCCCAGGTGAGGTGCAGGGCCACTCTCCTGTGTGCTGCAGCTGGTGAGGGGCAGGACCAACTCTCCCACCTGCCTCAGGTGGCTAGGGTCAAGGGGAGGGAGGGCACTTTTTCCTCACTCATGCCACCACATGTCTGATGAGGGGGGCAGGGTCAGTTCTCTTGCCTCCATGCCTCCCAGGCTAGCTCACCTCCTCTTCAGTGTTCTATCTTCTTATTGAGTTACAATCTTAATTCTCAATGGATTTACATTCCATTGTTTTTTTATTGTTATTTCTATCAGCCTCTGCTGTGGGATGTTCTGTATGGCAAATGTGTTGCTCTGCTTGGTTGGTAAATAAAACACTGATTGGCCAGTAGTCAGGCAGGAGGAAGTATAGGCGGGACAAGGAGGAGAATAAAGCTGGGAAGTGGAAGGCTGAGTCAGAGTCACTGCCAGCCACCACCAGGACAAGCAGCATGTGAAGATGCCGGTAAGCCACAAGCCACATGGCAAGGTATAGATTTATGGAAATGGATTAATTTAAGCTATAGGAACAGTTAGTGAGAAGCCTGCCACGGCCATACAGTTTGTAAGCAATATAAGTCTCTGTGTTTACTTGGTTGGGTCTGAGCGGCTGTGGAACTGGCGGGTGACAAAGATTTGTCCTGACTTTGGGCCAGGCAGGAAAACTCTAGCTACAAGCCTCATGTTTGTGTTTTCTTGGGTATCACTCAGGCATTTATTCTGAGTTCTTTATCCTTAATTTCATTAAGCTAGTTCTTTGTGTCTTCTTTATACTCCTTAAATTATTTGTTAAAAGTTTATGACTGTTCTTTTAAAATTTGTGCCCTGGGGTTCATTGGCAAACATGTCTACAGAACTGGTAGGTTTGTAAAATAAGTACTGGCTTGATCTTTCATATTATTGGTATTTTTGCAATGAGATCTGGGCATGTGGACTTCTTTTGTTCATTCTAAGTCTGATATGTATAGAGCAGATTGGGGCAGAAGGGAGAATGTGCTGGTAGGTAGGGCCTAAAGGTTAAAAATGGCTTGGGCTGAATGAAGTCAAGTGGACAACAGGAACTGGATTGTTGTATAGGGTGTGCCTCCTGGCCTAATCCTGGAGTGTGGGAGTAGATCTGGCTGGGTGGAAAGGTTGAATGTTGTGTGGCAAGACCTATGGGTTGGGGATAGCTAAGGAGCATCCTAGGAAAAGCCTAGAGATTGGCTTGGGAGTCCAGACTAGGATGAGGTGCTAGATGTGGGACCAGGGCTAGATCTGGTGAGTTAGGGAAAGTATGTAGATGGGAAAGGTCATGGAGACTTACTGGGATAAGGCTTGGAGAAGGATATGGGAGATCGAACTGAATAGACAGGTTGGGTATTGCACAGAAGGGATTTGTGGGTGGTAACAGGTAGGTGGTTTTTCTAGAAAGACAATCCAGGACTTGAGAATGGAACTGAACAAGAAGATAGAACACTGAAGAGGACTAAAGTTGAAATGGAAATGGAATTGAAAACCCAGTAACTCAACAGAAGCCTATTGGTATAGATAGGAGTGGCTTGAGTAGGCTATGGCACTGGATGTGGGACCTGGGCTAGATTAACAGGTTGGAGAGAAGACTTGGTTAGGGAGATCAGGGAGTGTCATCAGGCTAGACCCTGGAGAAGGAAGCTGGAAGTCTGGCTGGGCAGAGAGGTTGGATACTACACTACTTTTGGGCTTTTCACTGTTCTCTTCCTTTCCACCATAGACTTAGGGGTGAGGAGAGCCTGCTGTGGGATGTTCTGTATGGCAAATGTGTTGCTGATTAGTCAATAAATAAAACACTGATTGGCCATTGGCTAGGCAGGAAGTGTAGGTGGGACAAGGAGGAGAATAAAGCTGGGAAGTGGAAGGCTGAGTCAGAGAGACACTGCCAGCCGCCACGATGACAAACAGCATGTGAAGATGCCGGTAAGCCATGAGTCACGTGGCAAGGTATAGATTTATAGAAATGGATTAATTTAAGCTGTAAGAACAGTTAGTAAGAAGCCTGCCACGGCCATACAGTTTGTAAGCAATATAAGTCTTTGTGTTTACTTGGTCGGGTTTGAGCGGCTGTGGGACTGGCAGGTGAGAGAGATTTGTCCTGACTGTGGGCCAGGCAGGAAAACTCATGCTACAAGAGCCCATTTCCAGAAAATGGGGCTTTGGAGGACATTGTAACAGACATGCTTGAGTCCAAAATTGACAGGAGGAGGCAAAACTCCATTTGTAGAGCCAGTTTCTCAGTGAACTCAAACAGTACACAACAATTTACCAACATAATATACATTTCAACATGCTAAGCAGAGATGTTGAAGATATTTTTAAAAGAGACTCAAATGAAACTTGTGGAGAAGAAAACTATAATGTCTAAGATGAAGAATACATTTCCTAGGTATTTGGTTAAATTAGCCTTTTCAGAAGAAACCAATAATAATCTGGAAGATATAAGAATAGAAGTTGTCCAAAATAAAACTCAAAGAAAAAGAATGGAAAAAGAATGTCTGTGGATTGTAAGACAACTTCAAGTGGTTTAATGCACATGGCATTGGATAGCTGAGATTCTCTCAAAGTGAGTGAGGAATAACAATTTTTTAAAAATAAAATAAATTTAAATATTCAAAATAATGGCTAATGTTTTACAAGCATGATTATAATTATAAACCTGCAGCCCCAGGAATCTTAACAAAACCTGAGGATAAGAAACATCAACAAAATTACACAAAATTTATCACAACCATATTGTTCCAAGTCCAGTGACATCATAATCAAATCTCTCAAGACCAGTGAGAGAAGATCTTAAAAGTTATTAGGAGTAAAACACAAGACAAACAGTAGTGGTGCACACCTTTAATCCCAACACTTTGGAGGCAGAGACAGGTGGATCTCTGTGAGTTCAAGTCCAGCCTGATCTACAGAGCAAGTTCTAGGATAGCTAGGGCAACACACAGAAACCCTGTCTTGAAAAAGCAAAGAAACAAACAAACAAGAAAACAAAAGAAGAAGACGTAAAACATGAGAATGAGGGAGTATTCACAGAAATCACTGTAAGGAAGATGACTGTAGAATGACATTACTGAGTCACTAAAAGCAAAGTCTGCTTATCATTCCGTGCACCATGACAACAGCAGCAAAGGGTAGATGTCAACAAACATACAAGGCTGAAAGATGCAGTATCAACACAACATTGTAAGAAACGTGGTAGTATTAAAGAAACTGACTTCAGACAGACGGGAAGCAACATCACATGGGAATTTGCATCTACCACAGTGAATGAGAAGCACCAGATTGGTTGATGCCTCCATAGGCTGAATACTGAAAAAAAAATGCATGGTATAACAGTCCTTATCACCCCAGATTTTAAAGACTTTATCAAGGAAAGTGCCTATGTAGTTCATAAGGTTGTCTTCTGTGATAGCTTGCTCTGATGGGAATTTATTTAGCCAAATCAATTTATAAGTTCTTATCACATGTGCCATGTATCTAAGAGTAGATACATTTGACAGTTTTGAGAATACTTATCTGTTTTACTTTGGGCAGTATGACCCTAACCAACTGTTGGATTAAGTTAACACATTTATCAAATGTGTATTCCATTCATTAAATACATATCATACTTATGGCATAGGGCCTTATTATAAACTTTGCCATTCCTATTCACAGCAGAACAAGTCTGGGGGATTCTGGAAGAGACAAAATCAAAAGGTTTAGAGAGGAATACTAGACCAGCCAAAGATTCAAGATAGTGTAAAAGGGTACCAACCATCCATAGAGATATCTCATCTCATGTCTATTATCTGCCTTTCTACTTGGTCACCAAGTGCTCGCTACTAAGAATTATCAATCCATCTAACCTCACAGTTGGCTGAGCAGCTGTTCTGAAGCCATGTAGTTGGCCCAAATCACCAATGAGATAAGGCATGTGTTCTGTTCTACGTGTTCCCCACTGCAGATGGCCCAATCATTGAGTCACTATTCGGCCCAAGGGCATGGTATTCCTGCTAAGGAGATCTCTGCTATTCTTCACATTTCTACAACTACTATGCTTTGTTGTCAGAATAACCAGAGAGTTCCCTCCTCTCTTGCTGTGTAGGTACCACACAGCTGCCTGGACTGCTAGAGTATTCCATGTCCAATGTTGCTTTGGAAATAGAAGAGATCTCTTGACTCTGTTATCACATATCCTCATGTAAAGCCATCAATTACAGTCAAAGAAGATATAAGGAGGGTATATCATCATACCTAATTGGAACCCATAGCTAACCTAATATTCCAAACTGACACTAAAACATACATTTTTAGGGAAATGTGAAACTAAATGAGAGTCAAAAGAACATAGCAAGATAATTCAATTTTGTTGAAAGAAAACAGTTCATGATTAGAATGAGAAATTCAACACTGGTCAAAATTTGGAAACAGAGAATGCAACATTTAAAAAAACCTGAAAGCTTCAACAACAGACTCATTTAAACAGAAAACATAATGTCTTAACTTGAAGACAGGTATTTTGAAATATTATAAGTACACAAAAGTAGGAGGGGGAGGGAGACAATTAGAGATAAAAGTCTGAGACTTTTGGGATGCCACTGAACAAAAAAATACTTGTTTTAGTACTACATGAAGGTTAAGATACATAGGTGTTATAATATATATGTACCTCATGATGGAGCACCCAGATTTACTAAAAATAACATTGAGTTGTAAAGGAACAACAGGTCCCAGTGCTGTGGTGGTTTGAATGGGCCCCATAAATTTGTATGTTTGAATACTTGACTGCCAGTTGGTGGAACTGTTTGGAAAGGATTGGGAGTTGTGACCTTGGAGGAGGTGTGTCACTAGGGGTGGGCTTGGAGGTTTCAGAAAACTTTTGCCATCTCCAGTGCCTTTCTCTGTCTTGTGGTTGTGAATCAAGATGTGAGCTTTCAGCTGTTCCTGCCACCATGTGTTTGCTCTGTCATTGTGGACTTGACCCTCTGAAGCCATAAGCCAAAGTTAGTGCTTTCTCTTATAAGATGTCATGGTGTTTTATCACAGCAATAGAAAGTGACTAAGATATATACAATAGTGGGAAACTTTACCAACCCATTTTGATCATCCCAACAACAACAAAAATACCAACAAAGATACATGAGTTAAATTTTACTAAGAACAAATGGCCTTCACATTTACATAATATTTTACCTAAAAGTTACAGAAGGCACCTTTTATCAACATATAAACATTCTCTAGAATAAAATATACATTGAGTCACAAAATCCATCCTGATAAATTATTTTTAAAAAAATCTGAAATCATGTATCTTTTCTGATAACATTGATATTAATATAGAAATAGACTACAAAGTGTAGATGTAACCAACCTTCTTATTAAATAAGAAACACAGAACCAATGCAAAGAAGAAAGCCAAGAGATCAGAGCTAAGAGCTAAAACCTTACCCGTCCTCCTGTGGTGGTCCTACCTCTTCAAACCAGAGCTACCCCTGTGTTAAAGTCTTTATATAGAGTTCCTGTCCTGCCTTCTCATTGGTTGTAAACCCAACCACATGACTGCCTCCTCACGGCCTGTCTGTATAGGCCTCCAGGTTTTCCATGATTGGTATTGATTAAAGGCATGTGTATCCAATACTGGCTGTATCCCTGAACACACAGAGACTTACCTAGCTCTGCCTACCAAGTGCTGGGATTACAAGCGTACGCCACCACTGTCCTGCTTTCCTATGGCTTGCTAATAGCTCTGACCCTGGGCAACTTTATTTATTAACATACAAATAACATTTTAATACAAATAAAATATCACCATAACAAAGAAACTTTAGAAATTATACAGATTACACAAAAACAAACACACAGTATTGAGTGAACAATATGTCACTAAAGAAACAAAAGGGAAAAATTTAAATTCCTCAAACAAATTAAATTAAAAATATGCTCTACCGAAAGTAACCAAAAGTTATGACATGCAAAACAGTAATAAGTGTCTATATCAAAAATACAAAGATTTCAAATAACCTGCAGAGAATCACAAGGACCTAGAAAAGCAAGAACAAACCACACCCCAAATTAATAGAAGAAAAGCAAAACCAAAATTGGAGCAGAAACAAAACGGAGGCTGAAAGTTCTGAAGGGAGCTGGGGAGACGGTTCTGGTCATATCTTTCCACTGTTCCAGAGGACTCACGTTTGGTTCCTACACAGCTCTCAGCCACCTGTAACTCCAACTCCAGGGGGGTTGAAGCCTTTTCTGGCCTTAGTGGACACCTGCATGCGTGTGGCATACACATGGACACACACACAAATCTTAAAAAAGAGAGACCTTGAGAACAAAATCTGCAGTCTCCTGAATACCAAGAAATTGCTGCTCTGCTGTCCTCATTAATCCATGGAGAAGCTGATCTGCTGTCTTGGGAGTATTCTATCCTATGAAGTTTTTCCAGTTTTTTTTTTAAACCTTTATCTTTGTAGATTTCACATCATGCATTTTGATCCCACTTACCTCCCTGTCCCCTCACATCTGCCCTTTGCCCTTGCAACCTCCCCCCAAAACAAAACCAAATTTAAAAGAAAAACCAAACAAAGAAACAAAACAATAAAAACAAAACAAAGCAAAAGATGAATCTCGTGGAAGCCGTAGTGCGGCCCACTGAGTCACACAGTTTACCCTTCAGTCCATTCATCTTTATGGGCAACTCTTCACTGCCACACAGCATTCACTGGTCTGGCTGGAGGCCTCTGGCTGCTGCTACACCAGGGATAATGGGCTCTCACTGGGGCTCTTCTTGGAGATCCTGCTGTTTTGGGTATGTAGGTTTTTCCCCTTCACATGCTCCAACAGTTCATGAGGTGGATGTTGGGCCAACTCATAGTCCTGGTTCTGGGCCTGGGTGGTACCTGGGTTGTTCAGCCCACCCACTTTCCCTCATCATCACTGCCTGGGCAAGCTCTCCAGCACAGCCTCAGCTAGCTCACTCAATGCAGCAGACAGACAGCAAGGATCAGGGCCAGTTCTCCTGTTCTCAGGTCCTCAGATCAGGGTGACCCACATTCAAACCACTAGGGCCAGCTCTATCGTTTTGCCCAGATGAGGTGCAGGGCCCTCTCTCCAATTGCTGTAGGGGGCACATGAGGAGGGTGAGTCAGCTCTCTTGATCTTATGCCCTCAGGGCAGGCTCACCTGCGACCTTGACAACATCCAGGTGGGGTACAGAGCCTGATCTCCTGTGTGCTGTAGCGGGTGTGGGGGTGTGGGGGTGTGGGGGTGTGGGGCAGGGCTAGTTCTCTCACGCTCGTGATTCCTGGGCCATCTCTCATGCCTGCCACAGGTAGCAAGGGGTGGAGGGAGGAGGGCATCTTTCCCTCACCCGTGCCACCACATGGGAGATGGGAGGGTCAGCTCTCCTGCTCTCAAGTCAGCTCTAGGGTGCTTCCCAGATGAGGTGCATGCATATAGTAAGGGCATGCTGAGTGCAGAGGTGAGCTGTCCCTTGAGGGCTAGGGTCAGCTCACCTGCTACACAGAGAGGGACAGGACCAGAAATCCTAGAGCCAGTGAAGGGTACAGAATGATTCCAGTGACCCCCATGCTAAAACAGGCCATGAACATCACCACAGACCCCAGCTGCAGCAGGACCATGGACCCATACAGGGCCCTGGGCAGGCAGCAGCTCAGGCCCAGATGCCACCACGTCTCAGTGACAGCACAAACTCCTTAGATGAGCATAGCCCTGGCAGCAGGATGGCTCCCAGGCATCAATATGGTCCCAGGCATCTGCAGAACCCTTGGTGACAATTGGATCCATTGACACCACTCCAGACCCTGACCTCCACAGGGCCATGGACCCATACGTGGCTCTAGGCAGTGGCTCATGCTCCTATGTCTCCATGTCTCCAGTGACAAAACCAGCCACCCAGAACAGCATGATCCCAGGTGTGGCATGGTCCTCGGATACTGACATTATCCAAGGTGGCTGATCAGACCCCAGTCATCCTCATGGCCCTCAGTGACAGCAGGATCTCTGGACATCAACTCAGACTTGGCTGCTGTAGGGTCATGGACCCAGACATGGCCCTCTACAGCAACCTTGGCCTGGAGAACACCATGGCTCCAGGTGACAGTGCAGGCCACTCAGATCAGGATGTTCCTTGTGGCAGCATGGCCCTTGAATGTCCTCATGGCCACAGGTTGTGGCCTAGCTCCTGAACATCTATGTGGCTTTTGGTGGCAATATGGGCCACAGACGTCAATATAGACCCTGACTGTGGTAGGACCATGGACCCAGACATGGTCTTCAGCAGCAGCTAAGGCCGGGTTGTCAACATAGTTCCAGGTGGCTATGCAGGCCATCCAGATGGACATGGCCCCACAGCAGCATGGCCCTTGGACAACAATGTGACCCCAGGTGGTAGCCCAGACCACAGGCCCCTGCATGGCCCCCAATGACAACAGGAGCCACAGACTGAACTCAGGCCCCCTCGGCTGCTCCCGGGCCCTGGATCAAGACCTGGTCCTTGGTCATAGCCCAGGCCCAGACATCTCCCTGGAATCAGTGGCCAGCTGACCACTCATGTCAGCCTGTTCCTCACCACCCTCACCTCTCTGTATCCACCTCTCTTCTCAGGCCACAAGGTGTGGAGATGTTACCTTTCCTCTCTTTTGTGCCCAGGCCTAGAGACCTCAATCAGTACTTGGTATGATGGTACCTCATCACCTGGCACCAGAAGGTGATGATTGTAGCACCCACACACCCAAAAGTCGGGGGGGGGGTGCACGGCACCATCTATGTTGCAATCAGTGTTTTAAAGCAAGTCTTAGGTACAGAATGCTAGACTAGTAACAACAAGGCAGCAGTTCTTTGTCTTTCCTGGTAGCCATACCCTAGGCAATTAGTTTTGAGACTTGCCCTGGCTCAGAACATGATCGAAGGGGCAGTGTATGGTTCTAAGCTTAGCCTGCTAAAGACCTTGCTTATTTCTCTATCAGAGCCAAGCCACCACTGTGTAAACAAACCCAGGCTAGCTCGCTGGATAATGAATGACACATGGCTTGGCCACCCATTGACTTAGCTGACAACCAGCCAACCACTAAATACATGACAGGCATCCACAGGAACAGCTATCTGACACATGGAGAATATTTGCAAGCTAGGTTTTGTTTTTTCCCCCTACTTGAATCCATAACTCTGATAGTTAAATTCTTCTTTCGGTCAGACAAAGCTCTTAATTACTTTCATTAAAAAGTTCCAAAGAGGATAATGGAGCCATCTTCATATTTTTCCTGACACTGACTTTGGGGATGGGTTCAGAAGACTCAGTCTACTTTCTGAGGTGATCAGTTTTTCCAGGAAGCCTAAGAGTGGAAAGGGAAAGCAGTGTTTTCAACTGCATACCAATCAAAGAGCCGGCGGACGAACGCACTCCTGTTCAGTGAAAACAAGAAGTGCAGCCAGCATGCATTTGCCAGACTGATTTACAAAAGGAACATCCTCCAGGTCCAAGGTTGAATTCAGTACAGCAGAACTGTGTCGCTTTTAAGTTAGAATAATAAATGTCAATTAGTTAGAACTGGTTCTGCTTTGAGTGACAGACAGCCTCAAATAATAACAGCTGAAACAAGATTGCAGTTTATTTTTCTAAATCAACATTCAGGGTTTTTAGATACTGGGTTCAGCATAACACTGAAACCCAGACATCATCTAATCGCCCTGTTGTAAAGGACGTTGGCTCCACCAGCCACAAGAGCAGTTATAGGTGTTGCCAGAAAAAAAAAAAAAGACAGGAGAAGGGATGAGGAAGAAAAATCAAATCCTTAAATATGGCACCAAGTAATACTAAGGTCAACCATCTTGTCTTGTTTGTACCAGGCTTCAGTGAGGTTCTGGGAAGGAACCTGTGACCAGAAGGGCCATGTGCACAGATTATGTTGGATGAAACTCAACTTGAAAACAATTAGCAGTCTCTGTTGCAGAATGTTTAGCACCAAGCTAAATCTCTGCTATGGTGGGCAGTTTGAATGGAAATGGTCCCATAGGCTCATAGATTTGAAAGCTTGGTCACTAGGGAGTGGCACATATACTCCATACACACATGTGGTGCTTCGAATGAAATGGCTCCATAGGCTCACAGGGAGTGGCACCATTTGAAAGGATTAGGAGGTGTGGCCTTATTGAAGGAAGTGTGTCATTGAGGGTGGACTTTGAGGTTTCAAATGCTTAAGCCAGGCCCACTGGCTCTCTCTTTCTGCTGCCTACAGATAAAGATGTTGAACTCTCAGCTCCTTCTCCAGCACCATGTCTGTCTGCATGCTGTCATGCTTCCTACCATGATGATAATGGACTGAACCTCTGAACTTGTAAGCTAGCCTCAATTAAATGTTTTCTTTTATAAGAGTTGCTGTGGTCATGGCATCTCTTCACAGCAACAGTAACCCTGACTATGTCTATATGGCATCCTTTAACTTCCAAGTCTGTTGGGTTCTAAGTAAAGTTTATGGATCAGATGTGTGTGATCCCCAATGCAATTCCTCACAGGAACACTGTGATTTCTAACTGCTACTTCTATAGATCAAGAAATAGAATATTCATGAGCCTTTAGTGTCCTTGACAACATCTTCAACCTATACTCAATACTCTGTTACTCCATCTTCTCAAGGAAAAGAGAAGCATTTCAGATGAGTGCAGGTTAAGCCAGGCAGTAGTGGTGCACACTTAATCTCAGCACTCGGGAGACAGAGGCAGGTGGATCACTGAGTTCAAGGCCAGCCTGGTCTACAGAGTGAGATCCAGGACAGCCAGGGCTACACAGTCCCAGTCTTGAAACAAACAAACAAACAACAACAACACACACACACACACACACACACATACACACACACACACACACACACACACACACACACACACACACACCCCAAAACAGATGAGTGCAGGTTGTTTGTCTCTACCTGCCTGAAACAGCCAGGGTTAGAGAGGCAGGGGACCCATGAGGGCATGATGGCACCCTACATCTGCACTAAAGAATAGGATTTCCTTTCTAAGGCAGTGGCCCTTCTCTAACATTCCGATCAGGAGAACAAAGGCTGTCCTAAGGAGAGGAAGGATCGAGACCAAACTCCAGACATTCTAACCTACCCACCCTTTAATTGTGGGGTCAGTGTTCCTAGAGGCCATATATTCCTATATATACACAGGAACCACATGATGGGCAATGTTGAGCCCAGGGAAGTCTCTCAGCTTTGACCCTAGATTTTATTAATGCAATGGCTCAAACATTCAGTCCCCTATGGAGACAGGCTTTGACCTTGTTCACAACTGGCCTCACCCAAGGAGTCCCTGTGTGAGAGACAAACATATTCAAAGCTCTGGAAATACAGATCCCAAGAATAGAAAAGAGGGCAAAATAGAGACAATGAAGGGATGAAATTTGAAAACTGACTGCAGTTCAATTCTGTCATTTTTATAGACTTCTAAATCACCAGTCATATAAGCTATTCCAACAACAGAAATTTCTGGAATGATTTCATTTGGCATCTGATGTCATTTTCTGCTCCCATCAAGCAAAGCAGTTCACTATTGGTGACAGATGTCCTTCGTGATTGCTGCTGGGAGTCTTGCTTCTTTGAGAGCTATTGATTGATGTATCTGTCTGCTTAGCCTTGGAAATTTCTTCCCTAGGCTCCTTGAGAGGGTCGATTTAAAACCTTTCTTCCCATTTTCAAGCTCTCTGAAAATCCAGATTGTTCTACATAGACCACACGAAGGGGGAAGAGGGTGAAAGTTTCTGGGATGGATTCTAAATGGGCTTAACTTCTTTTTCAGCCTGCTATTCAGAATCTGCTTTGCTAGCTGGCAAATTGATACAACAGCATTGGTTAAACTCACTCTATACAAGGAGGGATAGAGTGGCTACCTGTCTGCTTTTTCATTTTAGAAGCAGACTTGATTTCTTCCAAGAGATTGGGATTTCTCTCGACTTTGGCCACCTCAAAGCATTTTTCTTTGGTGGTACACAAAATGTCACCCCCTATTGTGTTTCACTAAACCAGCAGCCACCAGGACAAGTCATCCATTCATAACCCCTTGAGCCACATCTGTGGGCGGCTGGAGCCCTCAGGATCCCCCAGAAGGCAGGAGCAGTCTGCAGTTCAGAGTGTTAACCTGAGCAGAGGCCTCTGCTCAGAGAAGCTGGTTTGCAAGTGCAAGATCCAGGCTGTTGCCAGCAAAGCTCAGTCCCCTCTTCTGGATGTCAGATCCACAAGACCTAACTACACTATTCCCAAACTTTCTTTCTTCCTCTATGCATTTAATATAATCTGGCAAAGCCTATGGTTAGATTCTGATGCCTCCTCTTTGCCCAAGAATTTAGGGCTATTCGAAGCTATATTTCCCACTAAGTCTTTTGAAACTCAAAATGTATTCATCTATCTAATATTAGCAAAATTTCTAACTTGGTTTTGTCCCCTTAAGCAGACATGTGTGTGTGTGTGTGTGTGTGTGTGTGTGTGTGTGTGTGTGTGTGTGTGTTATGCATGTATGTGTATATATATGCATATGTGTATATGTGTATATGGTATGCAAGCATATGTGTATATATATGTGTGTATGTATGTGTATATATATATGCATATGGGTATATATACGAGTGTGTGTATCTAGATAGACTGATAGATACATAGATAGGTAGGTAGATAAAGGATGGATGGATAGATTGATAGATAGATAGATAGATAGATAGATAGATAGATAGATATTTACATATGTGTGAGCACACAGGAACATTTGTGAGTGTAGAGACCAGAGACTGACTTCTAGAATCATCTTTGACCATACTTCCACATAGTCAGGGTTTCTGAATCAAATTCAGAGCTTGATAATATGGCTAATCTCTCTACCCAGCTTGCTCTAGGGAGCCCTTGTCTGTACCTTCTGAGACTGGAAGGTCTTTATGTGGGATTGTCCCTGAACTCACAAAGCATTTTTATGTATTTCTACTGCCCCCTCTTTCCTTGTCCTGAGCAAGTGCCCATTGGGTTTGGAACATTTCTTACATACCATGAAGGGCCTGGGGGGTTGTCTGTTTTGATGAGTATCTGTTATCTGTCTAAAAGGCTTTACTTTGAGGAAAGGAAAACTCACATTCCCCCAGGTGATCCAAAGCCCCTGTACAGAAAAACCATAGCATCAGCTGCGTGAGCATGCAGGCTTTCTCCTGGGCCTTCTCTAACATTTACTGAAAGGGTGCTACATAAGGAATACCACAGCCTTTTTCCTTGCCTACTCCAGAACAAGATAGGAGAGAATCATGATGAACTATTCAGAAGCCCCTGGGGATGGCAGCATCCAGCTCTGCATGCCTCTCCTCCCTGGCTTGGCTCCTGCCCTCAGCTGTGGGCAGGTGATACCAAGAAGCCTGTGGAGCAGCTTGGGCACCTCGGCATCCTCATTCTTGCCTGTTCTGTGTTATGCCCTTCCTTTGATAACTTGTTCCCACATGATGATGAGAACAGGCCTTACCTGTTTCCCAGTCGCACTGTCTTGATAACATAATTGACAGCTGGAGTCTAAAGGTGGATGCCTGCCTAGATCCCACTGATTACAGCCTCCATTCTTAAATCCAGCCAGAACGGAAGACCTTGGTTACCGCAGGAGCCAGCTGATATGATAGTACAGAAAGCTGTCCACACTCACTGATGGAAGATGGCAGAAAATGTTTTCAGACAAGAGACAGAGGAGAACAGCACAAAAGAGGGAGGGGCAGAAAAGAACACCCACGAGGAACAGAAGAGCAAGGAGAGCCAGAGACACTGTGGTTGGCAACTCAGGACCTAGCTGGGATCTGTGGTGTCGGTTGCTCAGGAGGGGGCTTATCTGCCTCACTGGGGACTCCCAGGGCTTTGAGCTTCAGCAACATCAGCAGGAAACTAGCAGTGGGCTACACTGAGCATTCTTTCTCAGTTTTCTGTTTAGCATGAGGCAGCAGGATGCTCCCTGTTACTGCCTCCCAAAGGACCTAGCTTGGTTTCCAGGTGTCCATACCCTGGCCTTTCTAACTTCACCAAAATGAACTCTTCAGTTCATTTTGGATTGCTGGGGTACATTCTCAGTCTGGTCTCAGCTCCTATGAGAGGTCATTCTGTTGAAAGGGACCCATGAATTGTGCTAGCCAGGACTCAGCAGCTATTTTTTGATAGCCCTGAACTTGATTTCAGGGTTTCTCCCTCATAAAGATTATTCTAATTGGGTTTGTTTTCTGGGTCTATTCATATAAACAAACTGAAAGAAAAAAAACCACATGATCATCTCATTAGAGGCTGAAATAGCCTTTGACAAAATCTAACACCCCTTCATGATAAGGGTCTTGAAGAGATCAAGGATACAAGGAACATACCTAAACATAATAAAGGCAATTTACAGTGAGCCAACAATCAACATCAAACTAAATGGAGAGAAACTCAAAGCAATTCCACTAAAATCAGGAACAAGACAAGGCTGTCCACTCTCTCCATATCTACTCAATATAGTACTTGAAGTTCTAGATAGAGCAATAAGATGACAAAAGGAGATTGTAGCTGAAAGTTTTCATGTGTCCCACCAGGACAGATCTCTCTCATCTGCCAGTCCTGCAGCAGCTCAGACCCAAATAAACTCATACAGGCTAATATTATTTTTAAACTATGGCCATGACAGGCTTCTTGCTATCTAGTTCTTATATCTTAAATTAACTCATTTCTATTAATTTATAAGTTCCCATGTGACTGTGGCTTACTGGTACTTTTATATCTTGCTTCTCATGGCAGTGGCTGGCAGCATCTCCTCTCTGTCTTTCTCCTTCCTATCTATCTCTTTGAATTTCCTGCCTGTCTCTAAGCTGCCTTGCCACAGGCCAAACGGCTTTATCAACCAATCAGAGCAACACATATTCACAGCATACAGAAAGACATCCACAGCACTTCCCCTTTTCTTTTTTTCAAAAAGGAAGGTTTTAACTTTAACATAGTAAAATTACATATAATAGAACAGTTATCAAGCAAGAATTATAGTTACAATATCTAACCTATTTGTACTTGGCAAAATTAAAGAAGATATCCTATCTATTCTATATTTGTGAGTCCAAGGTTTCATATCTACCTTATCTCTTATCGTAACCAAGGAAAAGCATAATTATAAATATCTAGTCTTCAACTACATTAAAGACCTCAGAAGGATACAACATTACCTAAGTAAACATGAAGGGCATTGTAAGTAACTTCCAAAAATCTAGAACAACAGAGACAGCTGTCTGCCTAGACAGTCATCCAAAGTTCTTTTGCAATGTTGGGGCATCCATTTTTCAGCCTATAGGCCTAGTCTCTCATTCACTTTTTCCTGTGTCCTGTAGAATGTCTGGTAGTTTCTTCTGCAAAGCAGGAACCTGAAGGACCATCTCATCTTGCCAAGTTCAGTGGTCACCTTCCTACATGTCCTACATGTCCAGTGGAGACAACATTTTGTTGAGCAGCCCAGGCAAGAACAGTTTCTCACCCAAATGGTTGTCTTTGCCAAGAAGATAAACTCCACATGGAGTGTCCTCGATGCCCATCCTCCTCTTTGAAGTAAATCAGTTCTGCCAGGAGCAGATTTGTCTCACTATCCAGAAAGTCCAAGTTTTTAGAACATTTTAAATGCCATGCTCTGTAGGTCTTTGAAGTGTTTAAAGATTACCTATCTATCTGAAATATATCTATTTAAAATCCTGAATCGTGACAGGACACTGGTGGAATTCAAGTTTACCTGGTACATGGAATACTTGAACTGAATGTGAGGTTGAGCTATAGGCCTTGTGTACATCCTACTTCACAAATGAGTCTGTCAGATACTCTAAGCCTGTAGGCTGAAGATGATTCCCCAATGTGCAGAAAAACCTCAGGTGACTGTCCAGGCAGCTGACTGTTTCTATCAACTCACATTTTTTTTGAAAGTCGCTTGTTTGCACTTCCTGTTTTACTAGGTAATATTATTTCCTTCTTGGGTCTCTAAGGGAGTTGAAGATTAGATAGTTGTAGTAACAACTTTCCTTGTTAAGAAATTCAGAAAAGAAACTCACTAAGAGGTGTTAAGTGTGTAAGTTTGAAAGACATCATAAGATAGTTTTCTGTTGGTAATACAAGTTAGGATAGAAAGTGAATTAGATACATTTTGGACTCACCAAAATAGAATAGATTATGGAATATTTTCTCTGAATTTTTCAAATGAAAATGGACTAGACATTGTTAATGTATTTATAGCTTGTATATATTGTATATAGTTATTATACTTATTGTATATAGTTTTTCTTATATTAGTTATAACTTTTTTAATTTTTTTATTTTTATTAGACAAAAGAAGAATGCTGTGGGATGTTCTGTATGGCAAATGTGTTGCTCTAATTGGTTGGTAAATAAAACACTGATTGGCCAGTAGTCAGGCAGGAGGAAGTATAGGCGGGACAAGGAGGAGAATTCTGGGAGTGGAAGGCTAAGTCAGAGACACTGCCAACCGCCACCATGACAAGCAGCATGTGAAGATGCCAGTAAGCCATGAGCCACGTGGCAAGGTATAGATTTATAGAAATGGATTAGTTTAAGATATAAGAGCAGTTAGCAAGAAGCCTGGTACAGCCATACAGTTTGTAAGCAATATAAGTCTCTGTGTTTACTTGGTTGAGTCTGAGCGGCTGTGGGACTGGCGGGTGATAGAGGTTTGTCCTGACTGTGGGCCAGGCAGGAAAACTCTAGCTACAGAAGAAGAAATGTGGTGATATTTTATTTGTATGTTAATAAATAAAGTTTGCCTGGAGATCAGAGGAAATAGCAAGCCGTTTTAAGTAAACACAAAAGTCAAGTAGTGGTAGCACATGCCCTTAATCCAATCACTTGGCAGGCAGAGTCTCTGTGTGTTCAAGGCCACTCTAGGGAACAGAGCAAATCATGGTGACACAAGCCTTTAATCCCAGTACCAACCATAGAGACCTGGAGGTCTGTATGGCTAGGCAGTGACGAGGAAGTCATGTGGCTGGGCTTAGAGCCAATGAGAAGGCAGAACAGGAAGGCAATAAAAGCACAGGTCACACAGGAAGAAGCTTTCTCTGTGGAAGCTACTGATGGTGGCAAACTAAGGCTAGTCATGGCTAGTCTCTCTGATCTCTTCAGCTATTACCTCTGTATTTGGCTCTGTGTTTCTTATTTAATAAGATTGCTTAGAAATTCATCTATATTCTACAGCTGATAAACACCTTCCGTAATGTGGCTAGATACAAGATTAACTAAAAAAAAAATCAGTAGCTCTCCAATGTA
Source organism: Peromyscus californicus insignis (assembly GCF_007827085.1). Taxonomy (NCBI): domain Eukaryota; kingdom Metazoa; phylum Chordata; class Mammalia; order Rodentia; family Cricetidae; genus Peromyscus; species Peromyscus californicus. Next base: position 2,038,843 of record NW_026294447.1, on the reverse strand, counting down.
CAAACAGTAAATGGGCTGAAAAAGAAATCAGAGAAACATCACCCTTCACAATAACCACTAATAACATAAAATATCTTGGAGTAACTTTAACCAAACAAGTCAAATACTTGTATGAGAAGAACTTTAAGTCTTTGAAAAAGATCTCAGAAAATGGAAAGATCTTGGATAGGTAGGATCAATATAGTAGTAATGGAAATCTTACCAAAAGTAATCTACAGGTTCAATGCAATCTCCACCAAAATCCCAACATGATTCTTCACAGACCTTGAAAAAAAATACTCAACTTCATATGGAAAATCAAAAAACTCAGGATAGCCAAAACAATCCTATGCAATAAAAAAACTTCCAGAGGAATCACCATCCCTGACTTCAAGCTCTACTGTTGAGTTATATAGTAATAAAAACAGCTTGGTATTGGCATAAAGAGACATGTGGATCAATGGAATTGAACTGAAGACCTTGACATTAATCTGCACACCTATGAACACCTGATTTTTAACCAAGGAGCCAAAATTGTACCATGGAAAAAAGAAAGCATCTTCAACAAATGGTGCTGACATAACCGGCTGTCAACATGTAGAAGATTGCAAATAGATCCGTATCTTTCACCATACACAAAACTCAAGTGGATCAAAGACCTCAACCTAAACCCAGTTACACTGAATCTGATAGAAGAAAAAAGTGGGAAGTAGCCTTGAACACAGGGGCACAGGAGATCACTTCCTAAATACAACACCAGTAGCACAGACACTGAGAGCAACAATTAATAAATGGGACCTCCTGAAACTGAGAAACTTCTGTAAGGCAAAGGGCACAGTCAATAAAAAAAAAATGGCAACCCACAGGATGGGAAAAGATCTTTAACAACACCATACCTGACAGGGGCCTGATCTCCAAAATATATAAAAACTCAAAAAACTAGACATCAAAATACCAATCAGTCCAATTAAAAAATGGGGTACAGATCTAAACAGAATTCACAACAGAAGAATCTCAAACAGCTGAAAGACATTTAAGGAATTGTTCAACATCCTGAGCTATCAGGGAGATGCAAATCAAACAAACTCTGAGATAACATCTTACACCTGTGAGAATGGCTAAGATCAAAAACACTGATGACAGCTTATATTGAAGAGGATGTGGAGAAAGGGGAACACTCCTCCACTGCTGGTGGGAGTGCCATCTTGTACAGCCACTCTGGAAATCAGTATGGCAGTTTCTCAGAAAATTGGGAATCAACCTACCTCAAGACCCAGCAATAGCATTCTTGGGCATATACCCAAAAGATGCTTGATCATATTACAAGGACACTTGCTCAACTATGTTCATAGTAGCATTATTCATAATAGAACCTGGAAGCAACCATGATGCCTCTCAACTGAAGAAGGAATAAAGAAAATGTGGTACATTTACACAATGAAATGTTACTCAGCAGTGAAAAATAATGTCATCATGAAATTTGTAGGCAAATGGATGGAATTAGAAAAAAAATCATCCTGAGTGAGGTAACCCAGACTCAGAGAGACAAACATGGTATGTACTCACTCATAAGTGGATATTATACACAAAGCAAAGGATAACCAGGCTGCATTCCACAACCCCAGAGAAGCTAGGCAAAGAGGGCCACACATGGATTGCCCCAGGAAGGGGAGACGGTTAAGACCTCCTGGGTAAACTGGGAGAGGGAATAGAAGAGAGGGCATGGGGGGTGGTAACATGAGGGATCAAGGTGGCCAAGTTAGGGGATGGTCAGAGAGGGAGAGCAATAAAAGAACTATCTGGACAGAGGAAGCCATTATGGGGTTAGGGAGGGACCTAGTGCCAGGGAAATCCCCAGGAACCCACAAGGATGACCCCAGTTAAGACTCCTAGCAATGGTGGAGAGGATGCCTGAACTAGCCTCCCCCTATAGTCAGATTAGTGACTACCCTAATTATCATCATAGAACCTACATCCAGTCACTGATGGAAGCAGGTGCAGAGACCCACAGTCAAGCACTTGGCCAATCTCCTGCAGTTCAGTTGAAGAGAGGGAGAAAGGATTATAGGAGCAAGGGGGCTCGGGATCATGATGGGAAAAACCACAGAGACAGCTGACCCCAAGCTAGTGGGAGCTCACAGACTCTGGACTGACAGCTGGGGTGCCTGCATGAGACTTTGTGGGGCCCCTGGCAGAGGGACCAGGACTTATCCCGGGTATAAGAACTGCCCTTTTAGAGCCCATTCCCTATGGTGGGATGCCTTACTCAGGCTTGATCCAAGGGGGCAAGACTTAGTCCTGCCCCAACTTGGTATGCCACCCTGTGTTGACTACCTAAGTGAGGCCTTACCTGCTATGAGGATTGGATGAGGATGGGGTAGAGAAGAGGGAGAAGGGGAGGGAGGGGGAACTGTGGTTAGTACATAAAATGAAAAAAATTAAATAAAATGTCAAAAAATCCAACTTCAATATATTAAATAAGAAATGAGGCTAAAAATCCCATGAGCTGAGTGATTATCTTGAGAAATGAGACTAAGAACAACCAATGAAGACCAAGGAGAGTTGAACAAAAATAATAAAGAACAGGAAAGTCAACACCTCCTAAAGCAACAGTCCTTGACGAAATACAATTTCAGCAGAAAGAAAAAAGCTAGAAAAAATGTGTGCTGGCTAAGGGAAACTACAAAGAAACTGGCCTGTTTGGACCAAATTTGGGGTTGAGGATGAGAGATACCTGCGTGATTTACACACACAGGCCAACCCCTATAATATTCAAGCTAATAAGAGAACCAAGAAACACAAAGATACCTCCTTAGAAAGATCCCTAAAGCATACAGCAGAAGCAATGGCAAGGCTTCAGACAAAGGACATATTACATATAGACTATGCCCATTCACTGTTACAAGACAGACCCTGATAGCTGGAGCCAGTAATCCTGTGCTCAGAGCAAGTTCCACAGCCATCCTTTAGAGCATTGTTCAGCAGCAGCAGCAGCAGCAGCAGCAGCAGCAGCAGCAGCAGCAGCAGCAGCAGCATTACCTGAGCACTCCCTAGAATGCACAGCACCAGGACAGCCAGTACCAGGGTGTTAAGCTCTTCAGGTGACTTGGATTGGCACTCTAATTTCAGAAAATTCCACCCATTCTTCCTTCCAAGAACTACTGCCAATACAGACACAGTGAATTCTAGAATCCCTATTTTAATTTAATCTTGTGGCCACCAAATCTTTTTTAAGGCACTTAGGAGCTGCTCAGTGTGGATACTGGGAACTGGACTCAGGTTCATTTTCAGATGGAAAAACATCAAGTGCTCTTAACTGCTCGTCCATCTCTCCAGTCCCAACAAGTGGAATTTTTAGAACACCAAAGTTTTTTATTTTAAAACATTGGAACATCTTATCACTCTCTGAAGGTTTTATTAAAAAGAGGGGGCCCTTCAAACACGTACAGTTCCAACTAGAAAATGAAATTCTCTCCTTGATTACTTATAATCTATTTACATGATAATTAGCACAAGACTGAGATACAAATTACCTTCACACGAATAGGGCCTCCATTTGCATAAATTATAATTCTAATAATCTTCTATTTTCAGTCCAAAATGTAGATATGCATATGCTGCATTTTTACTTGGGTACAAAGAACCAACATCTTAAACAGAATGATGATTTATTCTGTTCCTTTGATGATATGAGTAATTTTGAAATTTGGACATCTTGTTTAGAAGACCATTTGACCACTTTTGATTCCTCACAGTCAAGTTACTAGTTCTCATGGTTTTGTGTAGTCAACTTCATATGCATCTAAAATAGGAAGAGAACTTATTAAAATAAGAAATTTATTTGGTAGCTTGTTGTCACTGGAAATTTGAGAACATCATGGTAGAGTTGTCACATTTTACCAGGACAATTGGGTTTCCCTTGTAAGGAACTTAGTTTTACTAATAAAAGAATTTAAGAAGAACTCAAAAAAAATACAGAGGACAATTTTATTAGCATTTAAGATAAAACTTCCAGTGTAATCCGACCTTTTTGTTGGGACTATTGGCTCTCCAATAATGACACAGAGACATATTATTAATTATGAAAGCTTGGCTGATAGCTTAGGCTTAACTAGCTCTTATAACTTAAATCAACCCATAATTTTTGATCTACATTCTTCCATGCGTTCATTACCTCATCTCTATTATGCCCATCCAGGTTATTCCATGTCTGGCTGGTGACTTGCCTTTCTTCTTCCCAGAGCCCTTTCTATCCAGAAGTCCCACCTATACCTCTTGCCTAGCTATTGGCTAGTTAGCTTTTTATTAAACCAATCACAGGAACACATCTTCACACAGGGTAAAAGAATATTCCACAACACTCCAGGGTAGCCAGCCTGAAGGAAGAGGACAGAGGAGAAAAGGCCAGGCTACCTGAGTTATACCTCAGCCAGCCACACATGGTGGAGAGGGAACTGTAGAGAGGTTCCAAGTGCTAGAGAAAGCATGCTTAGAACAGAAACAAGAAGGAAGGGAAAAATTACACTTTTCTTCAGAAAAGTAGGCAGACTTGTGGAGCTACATGCTGTGGCTCTGTAAGCAACGAAGAGCAGGGATTCTGGGAAGGAAACTGCCCTATTCATGAAAGGGATAAGTATTCCTCCTACCTTTTTAGCATAGTTTAAGGTGATACACCTTCCTTAGGGATGTAATTGACTGGTAACTGACTTGCCCACTGGAATGTTAGGGCTTCAGTCAGGCCACAGATCCTCTTGACCAGAAAGAAGTTGTCCCTTAATGCACCCTTACTGCTACTGTGACATTATGACATCATCCTTTAACCTCATGAATTCTTTAACCTAAGAATATTTTAATCCATAATTTTCCTGTGTCATACTGTAATAGAGATGTGAAGAACTGATCACCACTGCACACTGGGACTTGTTGGCTCAGTTGGATCTAGAACTCCAGTGTATAGTGTATTTTTAAATGATCAGACTCTATCTAGTAAAAGCTATATGTCACTAACTATTGCAGCAAAAGTACATGAAGTGATGATAACCTCTGTGCCTAGTCTGAAAAGCATGCCTTGTCTAATGTCAAAGTCTGTAGTAATGCAATCAGTGATCAACATGGCCTCTGACACTACCCACTCCAAGCACAGGAACACCTCCTGTTGGCACATGTGTGACAGAAGTAGAAGCAAAGCCACTGGTGAAAAACAGAATGGCTCTGTGTACTGCATGCTCTGCCCAAGTAGCCTTTGCTAGTGACTCCATTTTGACCTAGGTCCCTTCCCTGTACATCTCTCCTACATCACCACTCTATCAGTTCCTTCAGATATATCTAAAACCTAAAGTCAGGCCTACTTGTCTTCAGTGAGAAGATGAGGTCCCAGGGCATTTAGGCCAATTCTGGCCCTGTCATTACATACCATGTGACAGAATGATGACTCATTGTGAGCACAGCTTCATCTCTAGCACCAGAATCAGACACATCCTCCACATACCACATTCACTAACAACTCTTTCATTTAAAATCTCCTATATTCACCATTATCAACATTCTTATTAGCATCTCAGTGGGTCATAACCCCAACACAATGGTTATGACCTCAGGTGTCATCACTACATCCTATGTGCTAAGAGATGGTATATACAACAGAAAGAGAAAGGAGCTTAGAGACCAGGTGGTATACACATCAGAGGGAGGAGGACTTTAGAGACCAGGCTGGTGCATATATACATCAGAAGGAGAAGAAGTATCTTGGAAACCAGGCTGGTGTACACATAGGAAGAAGCTTAGAGACCAGGCTGGTGTATATATACATCAGAAGGAGAAGAAGTATCTTGGAAACCAGGCTGGTGTACACATCAGAAGGAGACGGAACTTAGAGACCAGGCTGGAAAATTTAAAATCAAAGCTGTAGTTTCTGATATTGTGAGATGTTTTTACTTTGAATGTTAGTTTTTACTTGTAAACCAGGGATGATCCTTTCTTTGACTGGTATTTGCCATAACTTGCTTAGGTAAAGTGTGTAAAGATGCTATCTCAGGAGTGACTTGGCAAATTCTACAAGTTTTGCACAGTGTGGGTACTCAATGACTCTGGAGAAATGAGTGACTGATGAAAGTGGGAGAGGAAAGGCACATTTTATGCGGGCTAGCTATCTTTAAACATTAAACGGTTGTTAGTGGCCCAAACCTTTCTTAGAGGCAGAAAGTCAACATCAAAAAGAAGAATGGATCTGCTTCCATTAAAGTAAGGAAGGAGGAGTCCTGTGACACCTGCCCTGTTCCGTCCGTCACTGCACACCAGTCAACCTTGTCTTTGGACTTGAGAACACAGTTTGAAGAATTACAGACTTGGGCTATATATCAAAACTAAAATATCCTTTATCTATGTTCCCCACATTTTTTCTTTAGTTCTACTTTCTTTTTTTACTAATAATCCAAATAAGACCTTTATCATATCATTTTCTAACTTGTACTGTTGATGACACCTTGGAAAATTATTTTTTGATGGTGAGTAGATTCTCGTAAAAACCCTCCAAGTTTTGTTCAGTTTATTCTCCTGGTGTTTACACTCACATTGGCTCCAAGTGACGGCTTTACGGCCTCCTATTTTTAGTTCTTCCTGTTTTGGTGTGTGCACCAGAATTTCCAAAATAACTTTAATCAAAAGTGTCTTGGCGTGCTTCCTGTTAGTTCTCAAATTTGATCAGTGATCTTCTAGACCAGATAATCTTGCTTTGTCTCTAGAGTCTCACCCCCCAAGATTCCAGTTATCAGGCTGGAGTACACCTCAAGTGCTGGGAGTTTTCAATTCTCTTCAGTGGTTTTCATGCTCAGAAAGCAGCAAAACTCCAACCCAAGTAATTTATCATGAAATATGAGTTTGGCTGCTTGTTTAGTAGACATAACCCTTCTCTTGTTTAGGATAGATTTGCTATTCTTGGCTACCTCAGATTTGTATGGTTTTGACTTAGGAATCATGTTGCAGTGATCATTGCCTATTTTACATAGTAGTTATTAAATATATAAAAGGGATAAACACACAAAAACCCTAGTGTTCCTCAGTTTAATCCAACTTGGCTATGAAAGTAATTCCTTCATTGCATTATTCTGCTCAGTTTTCACTTAATAGTTAGCATTTAGAGTAGTGGTTCTCAACTTGTGAGTCATAACCCCTTTGTGGGTGGAATGACCCTTTCACAGAGGTCATGTATCAGATATCCTGCATATCAGATATTTACATTATGATTCATAACAGTAGCAAAATTACATTATGAATTAGCAATGAAATAATTTTATGTAACCACAACATGAGGAACTGTATTAAAAGGCCACAGCACTAGGAAGGTTGAGAATCACTAATTTAGAGTGATGTCTCTATATGTATTCTCTGTCCTGTTTTAAGAAATTGAGTCATAAAAGGACTGTCTTGCCAAGGTCATACAGCTGGAACTTGGAAGAGAACTCTGAACTTGGAAGCTGAGGCATGCATTAGGACATTATTTAATTGTCTGTTACAGGAGATGCCTCTTGTGTGACTTTACGTAGCAAATTCTTAGCCCTCTCTTCTTCACTTTATATAAAATGAGAATGATTGTCATCCTTCCTTCACAGGGTGTGAGACTATGTGGGAAACTGAAAGACCTTTGCAGGCATTCGGCAAGTGAAGTAAGTGTCAGCAGGACCCAGCCAAGTGCTCTGCCTCCTGGATCTTAGCTGCCCCTCTAGAATCAAGGTCATGACAACCTTTTGTGCTTTAGTGTCTTGAGCATCTTTTGTAATTGCTGATCTCAGAGTCTTACTGGAAGAAATTATTTAATTACTTCAAACAAATTTCTCCCATAGTTGTTTGCAAATAAGCTTTATGTTTTTTTCAGTCAATTTTACTCATTTATAATTCTTTATAAATAATTGACTTTCTATTTTATTAGCACAGGCATGTGGATTTTTATAATTATAAACTGCATGTACTATATTGGTCTTTTAGTTATCTAATTTTGCTTAATTTTCTGTTTACAAAACACTTGCTTAATTTTAGAGACTGTTTTGGATCCCCCCACCCCAATAAACTAGTCCTTGTATTAATTTCTGTATATTTCACAAATAATTTCTGGTTTTTCATGTATATCTTCTTGAACAGAATGCTTCCTTTATCTAGTTTTAACTCAATCCTTTGAAATAATGGAAAGCACCCAACACTATGAATTTGCTGAGTCTGTATAGCTTGGCCATGCTTGATTGCCTCCATTTGTGTTGCACCTAACCTGCGTTGGAGGACCTACCCCAGTCACCATACTCATACTCTCAGTTATACTTATTCCTCTCTTTTTGCCCTCCTAGGCCACCGTATTTGTTACCTCTTCTGTTGCTGTGATCAAATATCACGACTGACCGAGACTTAGGTAGAGATTATTTTGACTTGCAGTTCCAGAGGGAGAGGAATAGCAAAGACCTCCAGAGCAGGAAGCTGAGAGCATGCTTTCAACCTCAATGCAAAGCAGAGAGAGTGAATTGGACATGAGGTAAAGCTGCAAACTCTCAAAGCCCACAAAATGATGCACTTCTTCTAGCAAGGCTCTATCCACCACCCAAAGGTTCCATAACCTCCCTAAACAGCACTACCAACCATGCGTGGACATGGAGTGTTCAAATACATGAACCTGAGGGTCACAGTCCTCATTTAAACCAACACAAGCTGCTTTGTCACCTGGGATCTTTCTTTGGAATAGGGAATCTCTTGATTTCGTTTGTCTCTCTCTACCATGTGGTGGGTGTGTTACTGCAACAAAGGAGGGGAGGGGAGAAGGTTCTCTGATCCAGTACGGGGTCCAGACTCACAAAGAGACAGTCGATAGTCTTCCCACGATCATCAAAGGAGGGCCAGGAGGAAGAGGGGATGGAGGAGGGGGAGGAGGGAACGAAGAGAGGAGATGTGACAACCAAGGACAATAGCAATAAACTTGGCATGAACTGTATAAGTCATAAGGAAGACTTTCAGAAAACTTTAACCAGGTGTTGGTGATACAAACCTGGAATTATAGCACCCAGGAGAACACCCAGGAGGTTGAATTGGGGGTCATACAAGTTACAGGCCAAGCTGCACTATATAAATAGCTCTAGGCTGACCTGAGCTATGTAATGAGAACCTGTCTTAAATCAAACAAACAAAAACAAAACACAACCAGCAACAAGAATTTTGGAAACTCTTCCAAGACCTAAAAATATTGAACAGGTTGAATAGAAGGAATAGAAAAATAGTTAATATTATAGGACAGTCGAGTCCCTCTAGATGAGTTTGAAAATTTGCTGCAACCCCAAGAAAATATTAATTTTTAAAAATTGGAACAGCTGGTTCTAAGATTTTCTTATAAATATAAAAAATCCAAGTTTTGCCAGAAAATCCTGCAAAGGAAGCATAATAAATTAGTAAATTAGGCAAGTTCTTCCAGCTAATAAAGAACATTATAAAGTAAATATGATTAAGCTACATGGTTGAATCAGAGTAGAGAATCTAGACTAGCCTCAAACACATGCAAATTTAGTCTGAGACAAAAGTGAAATTTCAAAACAAATGTGTTATTCAAATAATCGTGCTCATACAATTGTATTTCTTTCTCTAAAATGTGAATTTCGTGGTTGTAGATTTCTTATACATTAGAAATTTTGTTACAATTTATATTTTTGTATAAATGAACATGCCAAGGCCCAGGAGAAGACTCAGGGGAATCATTTTATATTAAAGATGTTGGGCAAAGGTCTTTTTTAGCATTTGCCAAACACTGCTACCAAGTGATTTTTGAATACTTTGTATATATTTATTCAGGTAATCATCACATTGTGTTATAATCTCCTTTCCAGATGAGAAACCAAAGCACAAAAAGTTAAACTATATCTGGCATTGGGCCCTGCTGCTCCACAGGAGGCGTGGGAGTGCAAGCCAGCAGATTCCACTCTGACTGCAAGCTTCCACTGAAGCACTGGGTAAGCTCCTATGCAAAGGACATAGATAGGGCTCCGGCTCAGCTGGCTGATCTCCATCCAGTCTTCCAGGACACAGCACACTGGCCATCCTCCACGGTCTGTGTCGTTAGCACAGGATGGAATTTCATGGCATTGCTATCTAACCTGGGTGCAGAGAGCAGGGTGGTCACAGTGGCAGAGGAAGAGATTGTGTTCACACCTGGAGATGAGCACATGTGTGAATATGGGAAAAGTAGTTTGCAGTCTAGTGGGGTAATAGACCTGACAGAACCTTCCCCTGGAAACAGAAATGCCACCAGCAACTAGTTGTGTCTGCTGAGGCTTGCAGGATACCACAGAATTCCCAAGATCAGAAGGCTTGTTTTCATCATATTTATCCCAAATTAAATACCAGAATATAAATTCCCAGGAGAAAACATGGGGAGTGTTTTTATAATCTAGAGAGAGAGAAAGATCTTTCTTCAATCTTTATTATATTTACATATACTATGATATTTTATACTAAAGATGTATCTTTAATATAAAATGATTCCCCTATGCCTTCTTCTGTGACTTTAAAGATTTATTTAAACAAAAATATAAGTTTTCTAAAATATAAGAAGCCTACAACAAAATCCACATTTTAGAGAAGAAAATATAATTGTATGAGCAGTATCACTATTATTTGAATAATGCATTTGGTTTGAAATGTCATCTTTGTCTCAGACTGAATTTGCATATGTATTTGGACTAGTCTGGATTCTCTGTTGTGATTCATTCTTATAGCTTAATCTTTCCATGAAAGGGACATTAGCCTCAGAAGGGTCATTTTCACTATATAATATCTAAATTTGTATTTGGAAATCAAGTCAAAGGAGCACATGGAAACCCAAGGAAAGATTTTTACTACCATACTGAACAAAAAGCTAATTCCATAATACATTACAGTGTTTTAACAAAATAAAATAAACCCAACTCAAGGAGGAATTGATGACACTAACAAGAAATTCACTAAAAAAACAAATGTAAATGACTTAAATTATATGAAAAAATACTCAACTTCAAAATTATAGATAGTAATAAGTAAATATGAAGTATTAAGTTACTGAATGAAAAAGCCCACCTTTACTAATGTCCACTTTTGATGAGGGAAAGAAAAAAGATGGTTCCAGACAGTAAGTACACAGACTAGCACGTCTCTGAAGGACAATTAAGGTAACAAAGTTAGTAATAGTTGTAACAGCTCACATTGTCTCGGCACCTGCTTTTCTACTGTTCAGTGTTCTCACTGGGGCTGAGGAGATGCTCAGTGGTTAAGAGCACTTGGTTCTATCGGCACATCAAACAGGCATGGTTTTTAAAAGCGTTTGTTATACATACGTGTGTGTGTGTGTGTGTGTGTGTGTGTGTGTGTGTGTGTGTGTGTGTGTGCTTGCTTGCTTGCCTAGTGCCTGAAGAGACTAGAAGAGGGTGTTGGATCCCCCATAGCTGAAATTATAGATGGTTGTGAGGCACCGTGTAGGTACTGAGTCTTCAACCCAGGTTCTCTAGAAAAGCAGCCAGTGCTCTTAACTGCTGAGCCATCTCTCCAGCCCCCTATACACCACATATATTTAATTGATATAACATAAATATGTATATTTAGTTTATATCTATAATATATCTCAATTAAATATCTTAAGCTTTAAAAATTACTCATCAAGCTTCACAATATTTATAAAATTTCAATTGTTTATACTTTTGTACCCATTAAATGTTATGAATTGGCTCAGTTATGTAGCAAAAAAAGTAACTACATATCAAATTAATTTCTCTCCAAAATAAATGCAGTCCAAAGGTGTGTACATTTGGAAGTGGCAGGACAGCTCTTACTCTGTGTAGCTCTCAGGAACCTTGCTTCTTCCAGCCACACAGCATCATCCAAGTGGTGTGGTCCTGGACAGCATGTAAAATATACTATAGGTGAGAAGTTGCACAAGGGACAAAGGAACACGTCGCAGACAAGACTCTCAGAAGCTGCCACATGACACTTCCTTTTACATCACTTTGGTGACAAAGAAGTCTGGGAAATGTAGTCTTAATTCTGAGGAGCCATAGGCATAACTAAGCATTATATTCTCCTGAGAAAGAAAGGCCATCACCCGGATCTCCAGGTAGCTCTTTCCTTCACACTGACAATGAAAGGAACAATTTCTAACAGATTTGTGGCACGTTTGTGTAAAAACACATCATACTGGTTATTCTCCAGTGATCCAGATCTGTTTTCAGCTCTGCTCTTCCTGCCCTGAGCCTCACAGGCTGACCTGCAAGGACTGCCTCGCTTGGGTTTGCTCCATTCAGGCTTCCACTTGCAAGCAGTGGTTAAAAAGTACTGGCAGGAACCTAGAGAGCAGACTGGGATCACGTTATCATTGCCCTTGCTCCCACAGCAGTGTCACCAGCCTCTAGTAGCGCTGCCCCCTTCCTGTCCCTCCATGCCAAGAGTTGGCAAAGGTTCCTTGCTGTTGCTAGCTTCTGAGGGCTTAGCTGTTCATTATTGGTTCCATTAATCCTGCCAGCACTGTGTAAATAGCCTCTCCATTATTAAACTCTTCAGTCAAGTTTTGGATGCACCATCTGCTTCAGCCGGACTTTGGCTAGTCTCACATATGCCTGGGGATTCTCACTGCAGCATTGCTACAAATAGCAAAAAACTAAAAACAAATTAAATATTCATCAGTGGAGGCCTGACTAAATACCATGAACTTATAGTTAGTATATCATGCAGCAATTTAGAAAGTAATGACTCACTGTACACTTAAACATTTAAGAAAGTAGATCTCTAGTGTTCTGACCACAATAAATATTTTTTAAATGTCTAAATGAGCTAAAATAGAATACCCAATGATAGGACGCAGCCCATTATGCTTAAAACACACAAACACACACACACACACACACATACACACACACACACACACACACACACACACACCAGCTCCCCCCATCCTCACCACCAGGGGGAGCCCTCCAGCATTGCCCTGGCTTATTCATTCTTTGCAGCAGTGATCAAGGGGTGGGGCCCGTTCTGCATTCATGACTTCAGGGTCAGCTCCACTTAAGATTCTTTTTTTTTTTTTCCGAGACAGAGTTTTTCTGTGTAGTTTTGGTGCCTGTCCTGGAACTCACTCTGTAGACCAGGCTGGCCTCGAACTCACAGAGATCCACCTGCCTCTGCCTCCCAAGTGCTGGAATTAAAGGCATGAGTCACCACGGCCCAGCTCCACTTAAGATTCTTGATATGAGATTAAAATGGGGTTAATTTGTTGAAGGTTGTTGATGTCATCATCATCCTTCACAAACTAAAAGGAAAAGCTAGAAAGATGGGTTGAGATGGCCTATTACACTCATTATTTGGGGAAGAACAACCATGAGTTAAATGTCAGATGGTTGCCTACATTAAAAATGTGTATGTGTTAAGAAGTGGCATAAAGGCCAGACATACTGGATCATGACTTGAATCTCAGCACATGGTAGGCAGAGGCAGGTAGATCTCTGTGAAATTGATGCCAACCTGGTCTACATGGAGAGTTCCAGGCCAGCCAGGATAACATAATGAGACGCTGCCTCAAAAAAACAAAGTGACTTCAATATTCTTATACCTGTGAGGGGAAAGACATATAGACTTGAGATGAGAAGGTATGCCAGGGAAATTATTGATAGACTGTTGTTCTAGAGTCTGGGGATATGGTAAACGGCGAGGGAACGAGAACTATAAAAGGTGGGGACAGAGGTTGTAAAATAAAAGTCTTTATTGCCCTGCTGACACAGCCAGTTTGGGGCTGAACACGGGTGTAATTGGCTGTACAGGTTAGAATGATCACTCTGGAAAGAGTACAAGGGTGCGGTCAATTCTGAGCCCCCTGGACTGATGTGAAGCAGAGATGGAGAGAGGAGAGGCACACAAGAAATGCTGATGTGGTGGCACCATTACTTGTGATGATTACTAGTGAAAGAGTACATAAAGAAACCTGGAGAAGTCACACAAGTCGGGATTTCTAGGGACCAGATAGTGATATCACAGACTAGACGAAATGAGAAAGACAAATTGGGAAGAGTGTTAAATGTGAAGTTATTTATGGAATGCATCCAACTTCATACTTTTACCCCCACCCCCTCTCTATCTCTCCTTCTCTTTCTCTTTCCAATCTTTGGTCTTCCTTTTTCCTTGCTCCAACCCCAACACTCCCTAGTTAATGATTGATCCTTGTTTAAATATTGAGTCAAGCAGTGTCCCAGTCAGAATGCCCCTCGTGACATACTTCACCTACTTTCCACAAGGGTTGAATCAGGCAGCTTTCTGTACCACAGTCTTTGATACTCTGTGCATATGCTTGTGACTACACTGTAATGCACACTGAATTTTATAATTCATCTGCAGGCCCATTCCACCTAGTTTATTTTAAGCTCCTTTTTGTCTTTCATACTTCCAGCATGTAGCACAATGAGTACTGGCATGTCGTAAGCCTCAATGATGGTTGAATGCATGTCTTCAGTGGGAGAAGGGGCACTTCTCTCTCTTACTGGGGTGAGAGAGTTGGAGGGCATTGAAGGATGTGGCCATTAGTGGCTGGGTGAGGATTTAAATGTATCTGTAATCTAAGTTCTATATGTGATGTGAGAGTCATTTCTCATGGAACAGCTATTATGGGGAGGAAATGGTAGATAAACATAACTAGTTAGGAGTAATGGGGAGCTTGAAGCCTTCAGTGGCCAGTGATGCCAATGGCTATCGACTCCTTACAACTGCTCAATAAACCCAGAATGAGTGAGGAGAAGGCTGTCAGTGGGTTCAGTTCTATAAGCATATTCATTAAATGACAAAAAAAAAAAAAGATGAGCTGTGGGGTCTGGACCAGAATAGCAAAGGTCGGGGGAGCCACAAGGGAGAAAGTATGAGAGGAACTAGAATGAAAAATGGAATTAAAGCCTACCATTAAAGTGTGAAAAGGAAAGCTGCTGGGGGAGGGAGCAGTGATGCAGCAGAACCCTGGGTGGGAGGGTGAGGGACCACCACCAAATGTAAGAGAAGCCGTGGAGTACGGGAGATACCTAGTTAGCTGAGCTCCTTTGAGAGAACAGGATGTTGCATATCACATTCTAGAGTGGCACTTCTTCTGATGGCAATAAAGTACAGAGTGCAGCCACAGAAGAAGGATTCTAAAAGACCTTGAGGTTAATACTGTGGAATATCATTTTAGCTGGACAAAGATGTGTTACATTTGTTTATGCTGCATTTGTTTAACAGTGTAAGGATGCGTGTTTAATTATATAAAGATGTGCTGCATTTGTTTTACCTTGCCTACCTAAGGTACCTCATTGGCCTAGTAAAGAGCTGAAAAGCCAATCGCAAGGGAGGAGAGGGATAAGTGGGGCTGGCATGCAGAGAGAATAAATAGAAGGAGGAATCTAGGCTTGAGAGGAAGAACAAAAGAAGAAGAGAGGGGAGAATGAGGGAGGAAGAGAGGGGGATGTGCCTGGGGCAAGAATCCAGGCAGCCTCCAGCCAGCCAGACATGAGATGCAGTGTAAGTAAGATATACAGAAAGAAAAAGTAAAAAGCCCCAAGGCAAAAGGTAGATAAAGAGAAACAGGTTAATTTAAGTTAAAAGAGCTAGCCAGAAATGAGTCTAAGTTAGGTTGAGCATTCAAAACTAATAATAAGTCTCTGTGTCATGATTTGGGAGATGGCTTGTGGCCTAAAAGAAAAGGCCTGGTACATTTTGGCATTCCAACCTGAGGCCCAAATTTTCACATAGACCCTAAGATAGCTAAACAAAGAAAAATAAAAAAGAGAAAAAATATTTAAAAGCCGGTATGCTAAGTAGAAACAGTAAGCTCAGTAAAAACACCTGCCACAGTGTGGACACTGATTGAATGCCATTCCCAGCCACACACCTCTGAATCGGGCCTGCAGGCTTAGACTTGCTTTGACAGACCCAAGAAGGGGGCAAAGCCAGCTGCCAAAGCTGCAAGTAGAGGAACCAGTAGTAACTTAGCAGTTTTTTGCTCATGCAGACAAAAAAGGCTAGAGATACACAATGAGGCAGATCCAGATGGGAAAAAAAAATTTTAAACAAGTTACAGTGTGTTTAGTGCATAGGCTTAAGAAAGAAAATGGATACAGACCGTTATGAAAATGTAAATATTATGAATAATGAAAGAAGAATAAGGCACAGAGGTGGGAAATACACAGGGAGTCTGAATCCTGTATGTTGTTATGTTTGTTTTGAATTTTGTGAATGCTGATGAGCAAAAGATAGCTGCTGGGGGACATGGGACTGTAAAAGGGACTGCTGAATTAAACCAGCCTAGATATTTTAGGGATGTCTTAACTTTAAAATGAAGTCAAAAAAATGTATTGCTTTTAGGGAGAGGTTATTTCCATAGGAAATGAAAGGTTGATAGAGATCCTGGATATAGACATAAAGAAATAAACCTAGAAAAATTACAAAACAGGTGATGTGTATTTTACCTGCTGAAACATAAAACAAAAAAAACATCTTTAACTTACTTGTGCACACTGCACATTCCATGCTTGTGTTGATGCAGGTATGTATGTTACCTTTGAAAGTTTGTGTGTTTTCAGAGCAAGGGAACCAGACACCAGTGTGTAGTGGGTATTTGCTCTACTATGACCTTGGGGTACCAGCCCCTAGGGCATGGCCTCTTGGCTAGCTTAACACCTGAAGAGCATGTACATGGGACCCCTTCTTTCTTGCACATTCTTGGATGGTGGAGACTGACTCAGCCAGTGGAAAGCAGCATGGGCCCACACTGGGTGCCAGATTATGCAGAAAGTCCACAGATAATTGATAGAGGAATTATTTATTAAGGAATTATATTGAGGAGAACAACTCACTAACACAGAATAAGGCAAATCCATTACAGAGTCCTGGGAGGCTGAGAGCCTCAGAGTTCTGCACCCAGAACTGCTTCAAGGCTGCTGGCTGAGATGGTCTAGTCTCAGAGACTATTCTAGCCAGGAATGCAGATGAGCCTTGTGCTTTCCCATTGCACAGAGACTGGACTCTAGTTTTATAACTAGTTATAACTAGTTTTCCCAGGAATTGACTATTATTTCAACATTCTCAGGTACCCTAAAAAGATGCCTTTACCCATAGACAACAGGAAGCAGTCTAGAGAACACAATGCCCACATCCCCAAGAGGTGGGGTGGGTGGTTTTTGGCTATTTGATGGGTTATGGATGTTTGTCATTGTTTAGTGGGAATATAGGAATATAGGATAAAAAGACAACTATTAACTGCAAATATTTACATTGGTATGGACTTTGGCATATTGATACAAATTTAAAGTTATTTTTGTTATACTGTATATATGTTTCTACTCGTTTGTGGTATTGTGCTTATGCAGTTTATTTAAAAGTGTAATGTATAATTAAGAAATGCAGCTTAGTAGTTAGTCTTCTATAATAATCAAACATGTAGTCATATTAGGTATATTTTCAAGGTTAAACAGATATATTTAGATAGGTAGATAGTCTTGAAATGCTTCAAAGACCTACAGAATATGGCATTTAAGATGTTTAATAACCTAAGGCTTTTCATAATATTGAGACAGGTCTGCTCCTGGCAGCACCAATTTACTTCAGAGAAGATGATGGGCATTGAAGAAACTCCATATGGAATTTTCATATGGAATTTGCTTTCTTCGTGGTATAGTTAGCCACTGGACAAAGAAACTGTTCTTGCCTTGACTGCTGACTATATGCTGTACAAACTAGACAAGCAGGACATGAAGAAAAAGACTGTTGCCAAGGTAAATCCAGACAGACCTTCAAATTCCTGCTTCATGGAAAAGTCTGCCAGACATTCTGCAGAACACACAGGAAAGCAACTGCCAAACTCTGCCAAAACAAGAAGGGACAGTCCTTCAGAATTACTGCTCCATAGAAAAGTCTGCCCGATCTTCTAGGCCTGGAGGCTGAAGATGGATGCCCCAACATTGCAGAGGAACCTGGGGTGACTGTCCAGGCAGTCAGATATCTGTCATTTCTACAGTTTTGGAAGTGGCTTGCACTGGACTTTGTTTGCTCAGGTCATATTATATCCTTCTGGGGTCTTTGATGGAGTTGAAGACTGGATAGTTATAGTAATAGTTTTCTTTAGTTATGAAAGAATGTAAATTAGGTACAAAACTTTGGACTCACCAAGATAGAATAAATAATGGAGTATTTTCACCAAATTTGCCAAATACAAATGGACTGGACATTGTGAATGTAATCCTTACCTGATAACTTTTCTTATTGTATAAAGTCTTACTATGTTAAAGTTAAAATCTTGCTGGGTGGTGGTGGTGCATGCCTTTAATCCCAGCACTTGGAAGGCAGAGGCAGGTGGATCTTTGTGAGTTCGAGGCCAGCCTGGTCTACAAAGTGAGATGCAGGAAAGGCGCAAAGCTACACAGAGAAACCCTGTCTCGAAAAAAATAATAAAAAAAGTTAAAATCTTTCTTTTTTAGATAAAAAAGGGGAAATGTTGTGGAATATTATTTTTTACTGGGCAAAGATGTGCTACATTTGTTTATGCTGTGGAATATTACTTTAACTGTGTGAAGGTGTGCTACATTTGTTTATGATACATTTGTTTAATGATGTAAGGATGTGTGTTTAATTGTGTAAAGACATATTGCATCTGTTTCATCTTGCTTGCCTAAGGCACCTGATAGGTCTATTAAAGAGCTGAATGATCAATAGCTAAGCAGAGAAATGATAGGCGGGCCGGCTGGCAGAGAGACTAACTAGGAGGAGAAATCTTGGCTTGAGAGGAAGAATGAAAGAAGAGAGGAGAGAGTGAGGGAGGAAGAGGGAGACATGCTGGGGCGAGAAGCCAGACAGCCGCCAGACAGGAGAAGCAATCAAAATAAGATATACAGAAAGGAAAATAAAAATCCCCAAGGCAAAAGGTAAAGAGAAATAGGTTAATTTAAGTTAAAAGAGCTAGCCAGAAACTAGACATAGCTAGGCCGAGCATTCATAACTAATAATAAGTCTCTGTGTTATGATTTGGGAGCTGATTGGTGACCCAAAAGAAAAAGCCTGGTATAGTTTAAAATTGTGGGAATCCAAAGTTGGAAAATTTGGAAGCTAAGCTGTTGGAGCAATGTACCAGGATGCCGAAGTTTCCAGTAACTGAGGAAGAGTTGATATCAGAGTCCATTGAACTCCAAAATGATAACTGATATGCAGGGGATGAATAGTTGGAGAGAGGACAGTATGGTCTTGTCTTAATAAAAAAAAAACTTAAAAGTTAAAAGGATAACAAACAGACATGAGCAGCTGACACCAAGAATTCGAGCCTGATGAAGAAAAACTACTTCCTATCAACATCAAGGTTTAACCCTTTATTGTCTTGGAATTTTTGATGTCCCCAGGGTGTCAGAAAGTCCCCGGAATATTGGAATGTTGTACCAGGTTGACCTCCTTGATACATACAATTCATGACATGCACGTGGTGACACCAGCTGCTGTCACCTGACATCTGCAGTCAGATCAGCAGCTCCTCATCCCTCACCTTCTGCAGAATTGCCAGTACTTTCATCTACAATATCACCTGGCTTTAAAAAGTAGGTCACATCATAACTCTTGGCTCAGAAACAATGAGAGTCCCTGGAACATGAAAGAAATGAGTGATAAAACTCTTCCATAGAAACTTCTTAGAGTAGAGAGGCCAAACAAGAAGATTACAGCTATAGTCTTTTTATTTTTAACCTATCCTTACTCAGCCTTTGATACACGGCCTGTGCTCTAGAAAAATGTACAAATTCCACTCTTTGCTATCATCTTATAACAGAACATCATAAAAATAATGCTGTGTACTATGTAGTATATTCTCATTTAGGAAGTGCTTCCAGATGGATGGATTCCTTTTATCTTCAAGAAGAATTCTATAGGAGTAAGCATATTTTGATCAATTCAGACTCAGTATATTTCACACCACCCCTAAAGAAAGTACCCACCCTCAGGCCTCCTTTGCTATGGAGCAGCCAAGTCTGGTCCTAAATGTCACCATACTTTATCTAGATTCCAACTCTTTAGCCAACCAACTCTTTTGGCTAATTATCTCCATGGAATTAAATTCTGTTCAGTAGGCAGCCAAGGTATGCCAACCAGCAGCCATTCACCATGCTGGAAATGGATAATGCCAAATTGATACCCAAGAGAATGGCCAGTTGGGTAGAGGGGAGGCAAATTATTGCAACATGGTGACTATGATAACATATGGATATACACAGCACACAGTCACTCCTAGGAGGGAGTAATTAATTAAAGCTGATAGGCTTAAGCAAATTCAGCCTGGAGTTAAAAGATAAGTAAATAGGGAAAGCCAGACATTCTGGGCAGCTGCACCTGTGAGAAAGCAAAGGCATGGGGAAATATAAACATCATTTTAACCCTCTTCTCAACTGTGTCAATACCTGCTGTGATGGAGGGAAGTATGGTACTGTCTCTGCAGACCTCTCGTTGTTCCCAACCCTATCCTGTCGAATCTGGCCATCTGTCTTATGATTTCATGAGAAAACGGAACTATGGGAAAGAGAACTTGCAACATGTCTCTCGACCGCCACGTTTGCACCGTAGCTACAACCATCCCATTCACACTGCTCTCTGCAACATCAGTGGCACAGACTGCTTATGTCTCAGCTCTTCACTGGACACTAGGCAATCTTGCCTTTTCAGCAGCTTGCTGTGAGCAATTCTGCCCCCACTCTACCAGATCACCATCCTCATTACCTCACAGAAGTGCTGTCTGTCATAAAAAAAAAAAAAAATCTTGCCTTGGTCTCAGTTCTACGTCCATCCCCATGCAACTACCTTATTTTCTCAATTTCACAGCCAATCTCCCTGAATTGTCTTATCCACTGTCTATAGATTTCTTTCAACCCTCTGCTGAACACACTCTAATTTGGTTTCTCCTTAATGCTAATAAAACTGATTTTATCATGTGTGTATGATCGCCACATTACAAAACCCAATTGTCATCCTTTTGACTTATTGGCATCTGACCTGGCATTGGTGTTTGTCACATGTGTTCTCCCCCTTTCTAAAACAGTTCTTTGCTTGGCCTTTGGAACTGGTGCCCTTCTGAGAATTCTTTCTCCCCTCCCCCCGGAGTTCTCCAGTTTCCTTTGCTGGTCCCTTTGCATGTGCCAGCACTTTGGGGGCCAGTCCTTGCATTTCCTCTTTTCCTTGTCTACGGTCTCATTCCTGTGTGACTTAACCTCACAGTTATAAATGCACACATATGCACATGCACACACACAATATAAATATGTTTACTTTTTTAGTAGAAGAGACATTTTGATGAAGTCAGAGGCAACAGGTACTCAGAGATTTAAATAACCTCCGAGTGCCATTGAATTCAACAATGAAACAGGTTTAGAAATGAAACAGAACAGGTTCGGCACCGTGTAATAGAAATCACTTTTCAAAAGTTAATGAACTAATTGTGTGTGTGTGTGTGTGAGGGCAGGTGTGCGTGTGTCACAGCTTGTGCGTGGACATGAGAGGAGAGCCTCCTGTGCCAGTGTTCTCCCTTCACGCTGGATGTGTGATCGCCCCCTCTTTACCAATGCCAGCTGGGCGTTCAGCCTCTGGGGATTCTCTTGTCCCCACTCCCTTTTTGTCACAGGAGTGCTGGAGTTACAGTTATGGGTCTGACTTTACGTGGGTTCCGGAGATCTGAACGTGGGTCTGCAGGCTGGAGCAGAAAATGCTTTAACCACTGAGCCATTGCCCCAACCTAGTAATCACTTGGTTTAAGAAACAACTAATTCAACTTGTGGGATTGGGTGTTCACAGTGCCACTAGAAATGGTCATTAGGCTAGTATCCTGGGATCTCAGAACAATACTGTGCGGGACTGTCCCACAGAGTAATCCCAGCTTCTCCCTCAAGGGGGATCTGGAAACAAGATGGCTTCTCTGAGACCCACTAGGTACAGAGTCACCACACCCACTAGACCACACCAGCAGAACAGGTGCACTACACTTGGCCACTTCACACCCGTGACTGGACCCCAAGTCTCTGTTAACGTAGTCTCAGAAAGTACCTCATGCCTGTACTAATTTTTCTGTCTACTAGGTAAAAGGACTCACAATTAGTTCAATTCTGTGGGCCTAAGACAGGAGGACTTGTTCTGGTTCTGTCCTTTAGGGCCTCCCTAGAAGGAAGTCAAGGAGGCAGTAGACTGGGTTCTGGGCTGGAGCCCTCAGGCAGAGGCTGGCTCCTGTATTACTCAGGTGCCCTGAAGTTGGAGGGGATGAGATGTCTGCTTCTTGGCACTGAGCTGGCATTCTCTCAAAGTGAAACTAGTCACAGTTCCCTTTATGGGCATCTCACAGCTTCCCACATCTCAGCTGGCAGAAGAGTTCCCATGGGGAATCCACTGCACCCCAACACTAACTACTGACTCCTTCAGTGTCTTCAGCCAGAGGCAAGTCCCTCTTTTAAATAAATGGCTCACAGATGAGGTTAGGTCTACCCAGCTACCCAGATCATCTGTGATTTAAGCTACCGTGACCACATAATCATAGTCATATGTTCTGGGATCAGGATATCGATTCTCATATGCCAGAAAAACAAAACAAAACAGCAAAACCAAGACTTCCATCAACACATCAGAAAAACTGAACCAATAGGTAGAGATTTATTCTAAGGAACTGGCTCCCACAGTTATGGGACTGACAAGTCTCGAGATGGACTCTGACCCTATAAAGCATAGCTCCAAACTGAAGCCCAAGAAATCATATTTTTTTTTTGTGTTCAGAGTTAGAAAAACCATGTTCCAGCCGGAAGGTAACTAGGTAGCAAGGATTCTTTTGTCCACATTGCTCCAATCAGCTTCTAACTTCTTGGATGAGGTGCACTGATGTTAGGTAAGGCAATCTGCTGCATTGTCTCTGACTGAAATATTAACATCCCAAATTGCCCTCACTAAAAATGAATAACCAAATACCTGGGCACCCCTTCCACATCCTTAACAAGTGCATGTGGCAGACAAAACCTATGTTCCACCTACAGACTGAGGAACAAGAAGTTCAGGCAATTGAGGAAGGTCTTTTGAACATTTGGTCCTGTCCATACTACTAAACACACACCTCATTACATATGTGACTGTATGAAACACATTGCAGAGAACATTTCCTGTCTTTAGTAACTGTAACGTACCCTGGTGTTTTATATTTATTTTCTTTTTAATTTTCCCAGCTATATCAAGTTACAAATTGTTCAATAGAAATAGTATATATTTACAGTATGCATTTTAATGCTTTGATTTGTGTAGACATTGTGAAACATCATTTTAAACCATGACTACCTCGATCCACTAAGTGACTTCATAAACTTCCACAGGCGTCATTAGGAAGGTGGAGAGATTTTCAGGGCAATTCTGTTGTACCCACTAAAAAAAAAAACTTTGGGAAACAAGTTTTTTTCCAGTATCTATTTTTTTTAATGATTGGAAAATGATATATTTGCTCAGTTGAATTCAATATGTACAATAGGGTTTCAGTTGAAACTCAAGACACGGAGAGAAAAATCTGCAGACTTTTCTAGGGTTGGTCCCTAACTGTCCATAAAATAATAAATGGCCATCAATGCTCTCCTTTTGCATGCATGTATGTATACACACACACACACACACACACACACACACACACACACACACACACACACTAAATTTGTAAATGCTACAGTATACAGAACCCTTTGTGGGGGAGTGATAAAATAATGACCAAGGGGGGTATCTGTGTGAAAAATGCAGCATTATCAAATGTCATAAATAAGTATTAAAGAATATGAAAATTGTCAGCTTTGGAAACACTTATAGCAAAGGCATAATGACTGATTTTGATTACCAAATGCTTAGGTACAACTTAGGAAATGCTGTTATCAGCACAAACCCACCCTTTCATCGATTCAAGCCCCACTTCAGTGTCTCCACCAGCACATCTACTGCCCTCTCCATCTTCTCTTGTGATTCTCCAGATGTGGAGCTGAGTCCCTAGGGAAAGACAGACATCAGTGAAGTCATCAAGGTTCCAGCATTAAATCTTTCTTGCAAAACTGCTGACAGATGAAAGAATTTGTTTAAATGCTGGATGGCGTTATCTGAATAAGTCATGAGTGACACATTTCCATCTAACTGGGACAATCAACCTGTGCTCAACTTGCATCCATTATCTTTGTCTTGATCGCTTCATCGCTGTGGAGCTTTACAAGTCAGATTTCATTCTAAGACTGGAAAATTTGGAATCCCAGAGTAAGAATCGTAATATATAGTCTTCCTTGTTCAATAACATAAGAATATGAAGGGGCACTATATAATATAGAAAGTCAAGTTTTAGGGCCAACTTGAGGTTATTGTAATAAATACTTAAAAATCATTTAAAGAATAGAAAATCTTGAAATCAGTAATTTGTGGTGGCTTAGAGCCTTTTATCATCAAAACTGTTATTTTTTTCTGGGTAAATCTTTTACACAGGAATAATAAAACCTAGCCATTCATTTAATAGAGATTTAATAAATACCTATTATGAGGTATTTATAACTGTGTAAATATAGAAGCTATCAAAAGAGACCAAGTCTTGTTCATTATCTAGGAGAGCAGGTAAACTGGTGAACAAGTGGTTAATGAAAGCACAAGGTGAAGGTCAGATTGGGAGCTCAATGTCTTCTCAAAGCAAACCTGTGTCACAGCCCCATCTTAGCTGTGGACAACAGTTATGGAAACCACGATATGTCTCCTTAGTTACTGCACACTGTGACTGCCATATTTTTTCCCACTTTTCCCAATTACAATTCGGAAGAAAAACAAGAAATTATTGGAAGGATACTGGGAATTCAGAGAATCTGTGGACAGTGGAGGAACAGTTCTGAAAAACTGGAGAGAGAAGAAAAATATCTGATAGCATGCTTTATGTTCTCATCACCATTTTTAATTGGTGTATATTTATTGTACATAGTGTTAGGCTTCACAAAGACTTCTCTCAAGTATATCATATATTCTGCTCATATGTATCTCTTATATTTCTACATTTTCCTCCTTCTATTGTCTCTTTCTTTCTCCCTCTTCTTTCTAAATCCTTATGTTTTAGACTGTTTATTGCTATGATGAAACACCATGACGAAAGCAAGTTGCGGAGGGAAGGGTTTATTTGGCTTCCACAGCACTATACATCATCAAAGGGGATCAGGACAGGAACTCAAGCAGGGCAGGAACCTGGAAGCAGGAGCTGATGCAGAGGCCATGGAGGAATGCTGCTTACTGGCTTGCTCCCTATGTCTTTCTCAGCCTGCTTTCTTATAGAATCCAGAACCACTTGCCCAGGGTGGCATGAACCACAGTGGATTGGGCCCTCCCACATCAATCACTAATTCAGAAAATGCCCTACAGGCTTGTCCACAGCCAGATCTTATGGAGGCATTTTCTTAATTGAGGTTATCTCCTCTCAGATGAATTTAGTTTTATGTCAGCACACTTTGTATATCTATACAAAAATCTAAGATCTGCATGTGAGCGAAAGCATGGAGTATTTGTTATTCTGAGCCTGGCTTATTTCACTTAATAAGATAAGCTCCAGTTTTCTGCAAACAACATAATTCCATTCCATTTCATGGCAAATAAAGCATGTACCCCCCCCCCCCCACACACACACACACACTGCAATTTCTTTATTGATTCATCTGTTGACTGACACCTAGACTGATTCTATAACTTATCCACTGTGAATAGGACTGCAATAAACATGGCTGTGCAGATAAAATATTAAAAACAGATGTATTGAGGTATAATTGACACCTGGGAATCTGTGTTTAAAGCACACAATCTGATAAGTTCTAACATGTCTGTACCATGCGAACATCATTGTGTTAAGGTGAAGAACTATTGGTGAAATTATTAAGGCCACTCCACGTAGTTAAAAGGAGATTTATTTAATGGCGTAACTTACAAATTAAGGGATAGGTAGGTCGTGGGGTCTGGGGAAGGTGTATCGCAGTCCAGCGGTGTTCTCTGGAGCTCTGCTTGGTACACCTCTCCAGTCCAGGGTCTCGGATCTGAGCACGAGCCGCCGATCCAGCTCTCCAGTCTCCAGGCGCCTCCCTTGGCCCCGCCTTATAGGCGTGACAGTTGCTGAAGTCTCAATGGGGGTTGGAACTTCCAGATCAAAGTTGGAATGGCTACCCACTACAAAGAACACATAGAGCACCTCGGAAACTTAGCCCTTGTCACTCTTCGATCCACACTTACCCAACTGCCACCACTATGCAATCACTCATCTGTTTGTCTCTATAGAATTTCCTACATTTCCTAGAATATTATATAAATTAAATTATACAAGATATTCTTCCTTTCATATCAATAGCTCATTACTGTTTCTCATTAACAAATAAATAGATTTTAGTATTGTTCCCACATTTGCTTTATCTTTCCAATTTTAGTATATGTGCTGCCGAAGCGAGCACTGCTTTATCTTAAATAAAACTTCTATAAGCATTCCTGTACGGACACCTGCTTTAAACTCTTTTGTGCAAATACATAGAGGTAGCTTGGGTCATATGCTATCTGCTTGACACTTAAAAACTGCCAAGCTGATTTCCAGAGTCACTGTGCCCTTCCAACTGTCATCAGAAGTGTAAGAGATTACCAGCACTGATAGGACATTCTACATGTTAGATGTACAGGAGCATTTAGCTGTCTTGTGGTTTGTATTTATCTAATGTTATGTGAAGTTCAACACCAGTGAAGCTCCAGTTTCCATCTTATAATAATTCATGATCTGGGTGCTGCAGTCAAGAAGTCTTTACCTAATCCATAGACAGAGATGCCTTTGGGTACATAAAAGACATTGCTCCACTGTACCCTAGGTTACAACAGCTCTGATGAGAAATATTTCATATGTATATTTTTTGTTTAGCTTTAAAAAGATTTTTCTCTTACAATGTACCTTGGTATGGTCTTCCTCATGGGTTCCTGTGTTTGGAGTTCAGTGAGTTTTTTTTCTTTTTCTAGTGTATGGGCTCATAATTTTCATCACCTTTAAAAATCCTTGTCTATTATTTCTTCAATTGTTTGTCATCCCTGTACCACCCATCTGGGGATCCAATTACACATATATTAAGCCACTTAAAGTCTGACCTCTGTGTGTCTCATTTTAGCTGTTTCCACTTGTCATGTCTTCAAGCTGACTAATCTTTTCTTCTGAATGCCTGTCCCCTGTCAGTCACTTCAGTCATCAGAAACTGGAATTTTTTCTTTTAACTCGTTGTAGCTTTCAGATTTAGATTTTTATTATTTGCACGCATTTCTGTAACATGCTCAGACTGCAATCTTATTTCTTGAACATATGAGATATAGGTAGAATAATCATTTTAACACTCTTACCTACTGATTCTATCATCTGCACATTTTCTATGTAGTTAACAGTTGAGTCTTTTGTCATTATTCAAAGTTGTACTTTCCTGTCTTTTGGATGCCTGGTGATTTTTTTCTGGTGCCAGATATGAATTTTCACTGTAGTGTGCTGGATATTTTGGTATTTCTATTTTTGAGTTCTTGATCCTTTTTCAGGGATATAGTTATTTGGAAATCCTTGACCCTTTGGGGTCATATTTTTGGACATTTTACTCAGGACAAGTACAGCATTTAATAGAGACATTTTCTCTAGTATTGAGGCAAGATGATCTTTTGAGATCTAACAAATAACTTGTGTGTTATGAAGTGTTCCACACGGATTGCTGAGAACAGGTTTGGTGTAGCCCTCAGTATTATTACCCCTAATCTTTTCAGGTGTTAATTCCTCTGATCTCAAAAGTTTCCTTTTATAATATGAAATATAAGCTTCAAAAGTCTCACTAAACTGTTGACTCTGTGCTCACAATTCAGGAAACTCCTGGTCTCTGGTTGGTTTCTTCCTCCTGGCACCATGGCCTGAAAAGTGGTCCTTTAGTCAGATGTGGCCATGGGAATTGCTTCATTCATTACTTGTATTTAAAACATCACTGTCTTCTGATGGCTGATGGCTCATGTTGTGATAAAAGTTGCTTGCTATAGTATGTTTACCTTCTTAGCTATTTCCAGTAAGTATGTGAATCTGATCCCTATTAATAAATTTTGGTTGGAAGTAGAAGTGTTAACTCCAAATTACATTTTAGTGTTGGGTCTTTTTTTCTGGTGTTTTTTTTCTTCTAGGTGGTAGATTTTATGTGGACATATGGGGAATGACAATTGCTAGACATGGGGAGAAATTAAACAGAATGAACTGACAGATGGAGAAAGTGATTTTAAAAAAAGAAAAAAAATGGAAAGAATCAGAAATGAAATCAGAACAAGAATGAGATCCCAAGGGAGGGTGTTGACAGGCATCAAAGCCATTCCACGCCCACCACTCACTTCTAAGAGGCCCCCAGTGTGGCCACAGGCTTCAGGTCAGTCCCTTCAATGGCTTTAATCTGTCCAGGAGCTTTTACTGATTTTTACTGGTCCTCCTGGAAGACTAAGAAAGACAAAACCTAGTCATTGGTCATCCTTCTTTCTCAGAGAGAAAAACAACAAAATTGTTGGTTAAGTGACAAACTCAGACATTCAAATAGCACCTGAGTGTAAGGTAGGAGATTAAGTACATATATTGCATTGCTCTGTCCAGATAATTATCTAAATATTGTTCAGAGAGAGACATGGAACAAAAGTAGACACATTGGACATTAAGTAGGAGTTAATACCTATAGCTTCAGCTATATGTCATCTCTGATCTTGAAAGAGGCCCCTTCATTTCTCTGTAACCACATTTTCTTAACTGGAAACGGGAATAAGAACTCCTATGAGTGGCATCATTCTACGTATTAAGCAAGATGATACATGAGAAGTTTTAGAGTGCCCAATGCATAACATGAAAGTTTTTATGTAATAAATAGCTCTTCTTGGGGCACTTATTCACTCATTTTCTACTGGAAGAGTGTCTTAAATACAGGAGACGAACCAGCAGCTGTGGACTATCAAATACAAACAAACAAAAAAAGGAACAATTTGCTGACTCATTCATTTCTGCTCATCATACCACCTCAGCCCTAGCTCCCTCCCAATTAAACAGTCAGAGGACATGCATTCACCACTTAGAATTTCATATTATTTAGATAGCTATGATTTGTTGAGCATTTGTTTGTATTGTCAAGCACTCACTAATCACATTGCACACAGTGTCATTTAATCTCTGCATATCTATTTTATAGAAGAGGCAGCCAACACTCAGGAAGTTAAATAGGTTGTCTAAGACTGCAGACAAGCTAAATGGTGTGACTGGGATTGGTGCCAACTTCATTTTTATGTCAACGTGCACGCTCTCACCTAGTGCATTATAATCCTTTCACATCTGCACAGCAAGTGTTCTCAGGTTCCACCACTTTCAATCACTTTGAACAACTTGGTGATTCTCAGGAGGGATCATTTCTGGGTCTCCCTTCATCCCTTTCATCTCCTTCTACCCAGGCCACTTGTTCCTAGTCATTTGCCCTGACTTCTAGGCACTTGCCAAGTGGATTCCTGTCATCATCTAGACAGTCTCAGCACCTCTGCTCACCACCCATCTAACACAAGTCATATGGTTCTGAGCCTTGCTTTGACTCTGGTCACTTCAGAAAGCTGCTGGAGATGTCTGGTGGTCCTAAATGGAGCAAGCTCGCTAAAGCCCACTTCTCCCACTGATTATAAGACACCTGTCAAAATGCAAAACCAGTAGCAGAAAATTGAAAGAAGAAGAGCAAAGCTCAGAGATAAGGAGGTTATATGCCAAGGAGTTTGTCCTTCCCTCTCTCACTCACTGCATTTACCTGAGGCTAGACCCAGCATTGCACTCTGAAGTGGTCATGGGAACTGAAATGGAGGAAAAATTTGCCTTCAATGGGTTTTTTCCTTGTTTCTTTTCTTGTCTCCTTCTTTGCTCTGTTCCAATAGCAGTCTAGGATTTGGGGCAAAACTGTCCTAGGACAGACAAAACCCAACAGAAAGTTCCTGGCACCATGTAACCCAGTGGGTGTGAGAATCCCCTTCCTGTTTCTGGTTCTCTAGCTGTCTGCCTCGGGGATGTGAGGCAAGAGACATGGAACAGTGGCCCAGCCAACACTGCAGAGATCCTAGTTCTCAGCCAATCAGGAGTGCAGGCCTTTCAATTTGGAGATCTTGGGAGAAACATACTTGTAATTTTAGTTATTTGGGAAGATGAAGCAGGAATAATGCAAGTTCAAGGCCAGCCTGGGCTAAAGTGTGGCATCTAGTTTCAAATTAAAGTAGAAAGGAGCAAGAGATGTAGAAATGTGAGTTCAGGTGCCTGCCTTGCACTCCTAGACCCTAGACTTATAGGGGGTTGGGAGAATCTTATGGAATGTCAAATCTCAGAACTGATCAGTTTAATAGAGTCACAGAATATAAAATCTTGACACTGTTTAAAAAACAGACTTATTTCTATATACTATCAAAGAACAATTTGAATATGCATTTTAAATATCCTTTTTAAAAAAAATAAAAAAATAAAAAAAATAAAAAAATATCCTTTTTAAAACACCAAACTCTGAACAATTTTGATGTTGCAATGGTTTGACTATGATACATATACCACAGGCCTTTGTATTAGATGCCTGGCCCCAGATGGCTATACTTTATTGGGCATTCTAGAAACTTTGGGAGGTAGGACTTAGTTGGAGGAAGTAGGTAACTGGGGACATGCCTTTAAAAGTTCTGCCTGGCCTCCAGTCCTCTCACCTCTCTGTGCTTCTTGTCAGCCATAAGATAAATAGCCACCTCTGTCACATGCTCCCACCAATATGATGTACTGCTCAAGTGCATGAGGTAAAGCAGCCATGGATAGAGCCTTCAGAAACAGTGAGTAAAAGTGAATCTTCTATTGCTCTCTCAGATGTCTTCATCACAACCATGCAAAATTAATTCAGATATAAATCTAACAAGACAGGTATAGGCTCTGAATGCTTCAACTACAAAATATGTATGAAGTAAATCAAGAAACTATTAAGCAGAGAGACAGACAGAGTGAGAGAGAGATAGAGAGAGAGATGGAGACAGAGATACAGGTACTACATACACATTTACAGATGGAAGATTCAAAACTGTTAAGATACCATCTTTCCTCAGACTGGTCCACAGACTCAACTTAATTCCAACCAAATTGTCAGAATACATTTATAGAAATCAACATGATTATAAATTGAAGTGGGAAAAAAAGAAGTAGAATAACCAAACATTAAAAACAAAATTCAAGTTGAAGACCTCTTTCAACCCAATTTTAACACGTTCTGTAAATCTACAATCACTGGGCAATGTGGTATGGAATAAGACACAGTCCAGAAAGGGGCCCTATATGCAATTAACCAGCCAGTTTCAGACAGAGGCACAAAGCAAATTTAATGCATTCAAAAAAAAACTTTCAACAAATATTATTTGACAACAGACTATTTATAGGCAAAATAATAATTAAGTAAACTTTGACCTAAATTTATAGCTGATATAAAAATAACTTAAGTGAGTCACAGGTGTACATATAATATATAACACTAAGAAAAACTTTTATAAAAAGATGTAGCAAGAAATCTTCAGAAAGTAGGCATCAAGCAGGGAAAGAATGTGCTCTGCTTCAGAAGGCCAAGTAGGACGTGACAATTTTGAACTCCTACTCTATAAAAGATACCCTTAAGAGAATGAAAGGAAAGATGTAAACCAGGAGGAAATATTTGGAGAGAATTAAATATCTGACCAAAGGTTTACATTAAGAATATAATAAGAAGTATCTAAAATCAGTAGTAAAATAACTAAAGAATCTGCAGAGAAAATGGGTGGGAACTGAACGGACACATCACCAAATAATTGTTACAGATGACAGGTACATGCCCAATAGTTGATTAATTGCATTAGTCATCAGGGAAATGCAAAGCCAAGCTACAAAGATGGTTATAATTAAAAACACAGAAAATAACAAGTATTAACAAAAACTTAAGGAGTTTGAGTCTTCATGGGCTATTGGTAAAACTGCAACACTTTGGAAAACATTTTGGCATGACTTCAAAACATTAAGCATAAACTTTCCCTACCACCTACAATTCCATTTCTGTGTATTATGTCCCAAAGAAATTAAATCACACACACACACACACACACACACACACACACACACACACATTATACAGACACACAAACACACAGATACACACAGATATACACTTGTTTATGGCATCAGTATTAAAAATAACCAAAATGTGGGAACAACCCAAATGTATATCAGTGATAGGTAGATAAAAATCTAGCATATACATAAAACATATTGTCTAACTATAAAAGAGAACCAAGTATAAAGCCACATGATGAACACTGAAATAGTTAGATGAAATGAGATTCCAGTTCAAAGGACCACATTTTTCATGATTTCACTCATACAAAATACCCAGAATATGAAGATCTATAAGACAGAACATAGATAATGGTGTCTGGGGCTCGCAGAAGACACAAATGGGAGATGATCCCTTAACAGTCATAGAACTGGGAGGGGGGGTGATTTAATTCATTGAGACCGTATACAAATGACTTTTTACAAAAATAAAATCTGCTAAATGCCATTGAACAATGGTCAATTTTATGTTATACAAACTATAGTTTTTTTTTTTTAATTCTGGAATTAATGGCCAATCACGTTAACTGCAGTCTCATTGATACCTGCAATTGGCTTTCTCTTTGATTTTCTCTATTGGCTCTGACAATTCCTAAACACAGACTGGTCTGTCCCCTGACCAATCCCCGAAATGAAAAATCCATGCTTATTATGGATTGTGCATCCCTGAGAAGCTCAACAATGTCTAGCTTCAGCAGTGCCCAAACCTCATCTCAGTGACAACCAGATTCTCCTGTCTTCATTTTTAATAAGTAGTATTAGCTTTACTACAAGAAGTAAGTCAACTATCTGGCACATAGTAGGTGCTCAACATGTTTAGTTAGTGAATAGATGGATGGTCACTCTCCATTCTCCTGCACTTCATTACTACCAGATCAGTATCTACATCCTCCCAGCCCCTTCTTCCTGCCATTTAGTATCCCTCTGCCCTCGCTAGCCTCCCTGTCACCTTCTTTAACTTTTTACTGCTTTCAATAGCAGCCCAAACTCCTCAGCAAGCTTTCACTTGGCGCCTTTCACAGGGACAGCTGGACATTCATTGTTACTGCTCCTGAGTCTCTTCTCCTACCCTGTGGCAAGCTCGCACTCGCTCTTCAGTACCTGCATCCATGCTCCCAGCCTTCCGAGGATTTCCGGTGAATTCGCTTTTAGATCTGATAACACCTGAAAGTTATTGCCAATTTCTGGGGAGATTCAGTAGGCATGCCAAACTGAAACAGAACAAAGAGGAAAGTATAGATAACACTGTGGCATTGTTTACCTCTCCTTTGTAGGTGGACAATGGGTTGTTATGCAGATCGCACACTGGATTGAATGAAGAAAATGTGTAAAGCCACTGCCTTCTATGAAGGCCATCATCAAGGATATGGCAAAAATATGAACCAAGAGTCAATGCTCCACTTCTCTATATTATTTTTTCTCCTTTTGAAATTACTCCCCTGCTCCAAACCCATGTTATTCATGTTAATATGAAACAGCTTTCTATGGTTATTTAAAAGCAATTTAAATTTTGCATTTTAAGATTTTAAATTTCTTTCTTTTTTTTCTTTGTTTCGGTTTTTCAAGACAGGGTTTCTTTGTGTAGCTTTGGAATCTGATCTGGAACTCTCTATAGCCCAGGCTGCCCTCAAACTCACAGAGATCTGCCTGTCTCTGCCTCCCGAGGGCTGGGATTAAAGGCGTGCGCCACCACACCCAGCTCGATTTTAAATTTCTAAGTTTAATTT
Source organism: Peromyscus californicus insignis (assembly GCF_007827085.1). Lineage (NCBI taxonomy): Eukaryota > Metazoa > Chordata > Mammalia > Rodentia > Cricetidae > Peromyscus > Peromyscus californicus. Next base: position 2,004,958 of record NW_026294447.1, on the reverse strand, counting down.
CAAATTCAGTAAATATCTGCAGATGGATGCACATTAACAAACGCCCCTTGGAGCCCTCAATAATTACAGAAGGTGGTCCTGAGCCCAACTGTGAGTTGTTGCCTCACAGGGTTGATGAGCAGAGAGGCGTGGCTGCTGGGAAGATCATCGATCATGCTTCCGTAGTGTAACTGCCTCTGAGTTTTCCAGAGAAAGAACAAAGGGGACGTATTGCTCAGCTGACCTGAGACTAACTCAGAGGAGTTGCTAAGGCTGGAACAGGCCAGTCTTGTTGCTCTCCTAGGTGCTTGGGATTAACCTGTTTTGTAAGAATTGGGAAGATTATGAGGTTTCTTAACCCCAAACTTCCTTTTCCTTTACAAATCCTCTTTGGACTACTATATACTAATTATATACTTTAAATGTTTTTCAAAGTTCTTATTGTCTAGTTGCTATGTTCAATGACACAGAGAGACTACTTGCCTTGAAGAGATGGTTTGACCAGTCAGACATTTCTGGGTCTCCTTAAGTAACAGAGTATGCCAAGAAGTATACAACTGACTATGAGTTTCCAACAAATACCTTTTTAACATTTATTTTTTATTTATGTGTATGTGTTTATACGTGTGTGTGTGTGTGTGTATATATATATACATATGCATAAGCATGCCCACAGAGGCCAGAAGAGGGCATTGGATCCCATGGAATTGAGGTTAAAGGGGCTATGAGCTAAATTAGAGTCTTCTTAAAGAGCAGCAGGTACCCTTACCCACAGCTTACAATCTCACATTTGTTTTCTTTGAAATTTCCCCTTGTCTTGGCCTCCTTGACAGGCCCATGATTCATCATAAGACATTTACCCTAGATTATAACACCCTGAAGTACTCCCAAATAAACCCTTTTCTTTGGTCCTACTGCTATCCTAGGTTGACAATACTGATAAATACTAGAGGGAAAAATTAAACCTGGTAAATGACAGAGGAATTGGGATTTTGTGTGTAAATGCCTTATAGGATGATGAGAGATCCCACTGAAAAGGTGATGTTTGAATCAAGGTTTCAGGAAGTGAAGGGGTCACCAGCAGCAGAAGAGAAAAGTAACACAGGGAAGACTTGGTGTATTGATAGACTCTGGGGTCAGTGTGGCAGAATGGAGAATTGAGAGTAAGGGGAAGAAAAGGGGGGCAAGGGCTAGAAGAAGGGGAGGGAGAGAGACCAGATTACTGTATCACCAGGAAGAAAGTAGCCTTAAGTGGGGCATGCACTCCCTATCCCCTCTGCCCAACCTTAAATTCTTAGCCTGTTTTCTCCACTAAGCAAGGTAGAGAAATCTTATTCTAATCATCTTGGGAAGGTTTTTTCTCTTTTGCTCACTCCCAGAAAGAAAAGAAGACATAATCAACAATAGACATTGACCTTTAAAATGCATAACTCTGTAGAACATCAGCGCTTGAGAAAGTACTTATGTCATTAAATGGAAAGGCAGAAGTAAAAGCAGTCTAGCAAATTTTCTTTTAAAGCTTCTATGTGTGGATCATTCACCTTCTTGGAGAATCACACAATAATTCAGAAAGTGGCTGAGTTATGACCATTTTCAGGTCTTGTGTTGCTTCCATACTTTTCTATAATGAAGTTGCTACTGTTAAAATCAGAAAATAGTCACATCACCTTCAATAACATTTTCAACTCATATATTAGAGACCTCCAAGAATATTAAAGGGTTTAAGATAACTTAATACGATTAAGCTCCATATTTAAACATAAGCCTATAAGGCATTAAGTTATTTTTAAATTGCATCTATGGCACCATGCCACATTCCAGTTGCTTTAGAGATGAATTAAAGGAAATAATCATATTTGGCCTCACTTACCAGAATTATTATATTAACCTCAAAAGAGGTCTGCCTCAAAAAGTTACACACAGCAATGAGCAAGGACTAGTAAAGATTTAGGACTCACAATGATAAATGTTACTATAAACCCTAATTATTTTTTAAACAAATATCTTCCTTCAGAGGATTACATTGTTTGATATTATAGGTAACCCCATCAACTATTGCAGTCTATAGAACATATTGAAATGATAAAGCAATTTTTAAAAATTTTGTATAACTTTTGAGCTCTTAGATTAAAATTTTAAAAAGAATTGCTAATCTTGGGAAGTTTTTTTCTCTTTTGCTCACTCCCAGTCACAGCTCTTGCCTCCCTCCCCAAACTAAATCAATATACTGACTTAATAAACTATAGATTATGTTGGAGAGGCTAAAGTAAGAGGCCATGATTAAGGCCAATCTAGACTATGTAGTGAGTTCAAGGCCAAACAGAACCACATAGTAACATCCTGTCTGTAAATAAAAAAATAGATAAACTATAAATTAAAATTATTTGTGTTTGTAGTTTGTAAAACAAAACTATGTATTCTTTTGCACCTGACTTCTTTCATTTAACGCGATGAGTTCATTTGTGCTGTTTGGTACAGCAGTGACTCAATTACTTTGTTGCTCTATCCTGTTGTCTCATATGAGTGTGCCACCATTTAATTATCCCTTCTATGTGATCTGGGTGGTTTCTAGGCAGCATACATAATGATGGTTATTAGGAACATTCCTACCACTGTGTTTAGATGGAAGCATGCTAATTACAGCATGTTAATTGGTGGGTTAAATCTTGATTTTAAACACCAGCTGTGCTATAGAATCATGATGATGTCTAGAAACCAGTTCTACATGGTATTCTAATCTGAGCAAGCTAATCATGTGTGGTGGTATATGCCTCTAACCCCAGCATTTGGGAGGCTGAGGCAGGATAAATCATATGTTCAAAGCCAGTCTGGGCTACATAACAAAGCTTTGTCTCATAAACCAAATCAAAACAAAAGAAGCCATTGTTCATCTGTCTTCAGTGGTAAAGCCTTCAGACAAAACTAAGAGTCAGGGTGCCCATCTTGCTTAGTAGGTAGAACATAAGAAAAGGGTATCTAGTCCAGAGGGTTATCAGTAAGCCACTCTCCAGAAAGAGGACATTTAAATGAAGTGTAAAACTTGTGTTACATCTATATTGAACTATATTTTGTTTTTTTTTAACTTCAGGATCCTGAAGAAAAGGATTATATTTACCAGATGTATGATACTGTAAGTGACTCTAAAGGTTTCCCAAACTCACAAAGGAAAATAGCTGTAGACATGTGCTAAAGATGAATGTGTTGTGATTTAGTTGGCTTTGGGTGCAAGATTAGGTTAGTAAAAATTCAGACATATTATTTGGTAGTTTCATGAATATTAGTACTTCAGAAAGGCAAGAGTTAATGACTCATGGTCCAGTTCACAGCCTGGAATTAGATGAGACCCATTCAGTTGTTGTAACTGAGAAGTTTGTTGGTATTGTTTAATTCCCTGGCTTCTTGAGACTGTTTTTGGATCAATGCCCAGGAGCTGTCTTGATAAATGTATTTCAGATAATGAAAAACAAAAATGGACAATGTGACTCTAGAAAGTACAGCACCAAATAGCATTGAAATATCACAAAAAATGGGTTTTCTTTCAGTTCACTATCAAATGTATTGGTGGATGGGGGAAACAGAAGTAATAAATAAGATCATTTTGTCACTGGTATGGATTATAATTTTTATTACATAGGTAAATGTGGTCAAATGTCTCCAATTTGAGTGTGGTGAAGACAGTTGTAAGGCCCTACCTGACCAGAATAACTCTTCCACCCTCCTCCCCGCATGCCTAACTTCCTATGAACTCAGCCTTGTGATGATTGGAACTTTGACCATGTGACAGGCTTCTTACAAGGTTCTGTAGACCCTATGAGGACCTCCTTGCTTTCAAAGAGCTTAGAGTGGTTTTGTGTTATCATAAGGCAAGAGTGATATGCAGAAGCTCAGTGGGTTATGTGATCATAAGCAATGGGCGAGAGCAGAAACAAGGATGTTCAGAGTTCTTTTAGGGAAGCAGGAATCAAGAACTTCTCAGACAAAAGAAGAGGGAAGGCACAGAGAATTGGGCCCATACCAGTGTTCAGAGAACAAGAAGGACCGAGTCTACTGGAGTCAGAGATTCTTCTAATCATGGTTATTAAATGTCTGTGACTGTAACTAGAGGCAGAGTTACAGATGATGCAATAATTCATCAGGTCTATACTCCAGAGTGAAAAGGCCTTAGAGACAGCCAAATGTTAACGGTGTTCTTTACTCAGTCAAGGTGCTGGGAACTAAGCAATTGAACAGAAATAAAACAATCAAGACAATCTCAAGCAACATTTGCTAAATATATGCATTAGTAACAAACATAGCAACAGTTGAAACCTACACAGATTTCAAACCGTGGTCACCAGGCCATTGACAGGACATTCTTTCCCATTGCTCAGTGAAGAGACCTGGAGAACATCTTTTTCTTCCTTCCTCATCACCTGCCTTCTTGGACATGTCCAGTATCAAGGGCTCTCCACTCTCTCTCTCTACTTCTTTCTGACCATTATCACCTTAGGCCAGCAAGAGGATCTCTTCTACTGTCCATCTGGTCTTCCTATTTCCTTTCTTAACCTGCATGCCCCCCTCTTCTACATGCTATATAGTTTGAATTTGTCCCCCAAAGTTCACATGTTGGAAAGACAATACCAAGTTCATATGCTAATGGTATTTAGGATATAGAACCTTGTGGAATAGTTAGGATTGGATAAGATCATGACAGTGGGACATTTATGATGGCATTAGTGACCATATAAGAGGGAGAGGAGCCCAAGCTGGTGGCTGCTCTGTTTCCCTAAGTGATGCCCATCAACACGTTGTGAGGCAGCAAGAAGGCTCACATCAGACGCCAGCATCCCTAACCTTGAGTTTCCCAGCCTTTGGGACCACCTGTCCACAACCCTAGTGTCAATCTATTCTTTATACAGCAGCTGGGATATCTTCTAATATTCTTGATATTCATCAGATAATTCAGTTGAAAACAAATCTCTGATCTCCACTGTATCATG